>NC_136477.1:75340954-75715785 GCF_902686455.1 Sciurus vulgaris
AAATCTACTGATAACCATATTGGTTTGCTACTATATGAAATCTGATGCTTTTGTCTCGCAGCCTTCAAAATCCTATCTTTATTTTGAATGTTAGGCATTTTCATTCTAATAAGCTTTGGTATGAATTTGTTGTAATTGTGTGCACTTGGTGTTTTGTAGGCCTCTTGTAATTGATTTTCCATTTCATTCTTTAGGCTTGGGAAATTTTCTGATATTATTTTATTGAATAGGCTTTTCATACATTTGGTTTGAAACTCTGTGCATTCCTCAATCCCAATAATTCTTAAATTTGGTCTTTTCATGATGTCCTTGTAGTTCTTAGAGACTCTATTCATGATTTTTTACCATCTTCTCTATTTGGGCAACATTATTTTCAAGATTAAATATTTTGTCTTCATTTTCTGAGGTTCTGTCTTCCAAGTGGTCTAGTCTTTTGGTGATACTTTCCATTGAGCATTATATTTGTTTTATTGTCTTGTTCATTTCAAAGATTTCCATTTTTTTTTTTAGAATCTCTCTCTTTGTTGAAATTATCTTTTGCATCATGCACTTACTCATTCAACTTCTTATGGCATTATCATTTATTGCCTGCATTTGCTCTCTTATCTCATCCTTTTCTTCCCAAATCATCTTTTTTCATTTTTTAATTTTTTTATTTTTTATATTTTTATTTATTTTAATTAAAAATAATAAATTTACATAGGGCAATATTGTTCGATTCATTCTGTTATTTTTTTCCTCCCCCCACCCCTCCCACCCCACTTTTCCCTCTATACAGTCCTTCCTTCCTCCATTCTTACCACCCTCCTTATCCCTATCCCTAAACCTAACCCTAATCCTAACACTAACCCCTCCCATCCCCCATTATGTGTCATCATCCGCTTATCAAGAGATAATTTGTCCTTAAGTTTTTGGAAATTGGCTTATCTCACTTAGCATGATATCCTCCAGTTTCATCCATTTGCCTGCAAATGCCATAATTTTATCATTCTTCATGGTGGAGTAATATTCCATTGTATATATATGCCACAGTTTCTTTATCCATTCATCAACTGAAGGGCATCTAGGTTGGTTCCACAATCTGGCTATAGTGAATTGAGCAGCTATGTACATTGATATGGCTGTACTACTGTAGTATGCTGATTTTAAGTCCTTTGGGTATAGGCCAAGGAGTGGGATACCTGGGTCAAATGGTGGTTCCATTCCAAGCTTTCTGAGAAATCTCCATACTGCTTTCCAGAGTGGCTGCACTAATTTGCAACCCCACCAGCAATGTATGAGTGTATCATTTTCCCCACAACCTCGCCAACACCTATTGTTGCAAGTGTTCTTGATAATCACCATTCTAATTGGGGTGAGATGAAATCTTAGGGTAGTTTTGATTTGCATTTCTTTTATTACTAGAGATGTTGAACATTTTTTCATATATCTGTTGATTGCTTGTACATCTTCTGTGAAGTGTCTGTTCATTTCCTTAGCCCATTTGTTAATTGAATTATTTGTATTCTTGGTGTAGAATTTTTTGAGTTATTTATAGATTCTGGAAATTAGTTCTCTATCTGAGGTATGAGTGGCAAAGATATTCTCCCACTCTGTAGGCTCTCTCTTTGGATTGCTGATAGTTTCCTTTGCTGAGAGAAAGCTTTTTAGTTTGAATCTATCCCAGTTATTGATTCTTGCTTTTATTTCTTGTGCTATGGGAGTCCTGTTAAGGAAGTCTGATCTTAAGCCAACAAGCTGAAGGCTTGGACCTACTTTTTCTTCTATAAGATGCAGGGTCTCTGGTCTGATTCCGAGGTCCTTGATCCATTTTGAGTTGAGTTTTGTGCAGAGTAAGAGATAGGGATTTAGTTTCATTCTGTTGCATATGGATTTCCCAGAACCATTTGTTGAAGAGGCTATCTTTTCTCCATTGCATATTTTTGGAAACGTTGCCTAGTATGAGAAAATTGTATTTATTTGGGTTTGTGTCAATGTCCTCTATTCTGTACCATTGATCTACCTGTCTATTTTGGTAGCAATACCATGCCGTTTTTGTTACTATTGCTTTGTAATAGAGTTGAAGACCTGGTATTGGGATACCCCCTGCTTTGCTCTTTCTACTTAGGATTTCTTTAGCTATTCTGGATTTCTTATTCTTCCAGATGAATTTCATAATTGCTTGCTCTATTTCTGTCAGGTACATTATTGAGATTTTAATTGGAATTGCATAGAATCTGTATACCACTTTTGGTAATATGGCCATTTTGACAATATTAATTCTGCCTATCCAAGAACATGGGAGATCTCTCCATCTTCTAAGGTTTTCTTTAATTTCTTTCTTTAGTGTTCTGTAGTTCTCATTGCAGAGGTCTTTCACCTCTTTTGTGAGATGGATACCCAAGTATTTTATTTTTTTTTTTTGATGCTATTGTGAATGGGGTAGTTTTCCTAACTTCTCTTTCTGAAGATTTATCACTTATGTATAAAAATGCATTGGATTTATGAGCATTGAGCTTGTAACCTGCTACTTTACTGAATTCACTTATGAGTTCTAACAGTTTCCTGGTGGAATTTCCTGGTTCCTCTAAATATATAATCATGTCATCAGCGAACAGGGATAGTTTGAGTTCTTCTTTTCCAATTCGTATCCCTTTAATTTCTTTGGTTTGTCTAATTGCTCTGGCTAGAGTCTCAAGAACGATGTTAAATAGAAGTGGTGAAAAAGGGCATCCCTGCATTGTTCCAGTTTTTAGGGGGAATGCTTTCAGTTTTTCACCATTTAGAATAATATTGGCCATGGGTTAAGCGTAGATGGCTTTACAATGTTAAGGAATGTTCACACTACCCCAATTTTCTCTAATGTTTTGAGCATGAAGGGATGCTGTATTTTATCAATTGCTTTTTCTGCACCTATTGAAATAATCATGTGATTCTTAACTTTAAGTCTGTTGATATGGTGAATGACTTTTATTGATTTCCGGATGTAGAACCAACCTTGTATACCTGGAATAAAATCCACTTGATTGTGGTACACTATCTTTTTAATATATTTTTGTATGTGATTTGCTAAAATTTTGTTGAGAATTTTTGCATCGATGTTCATTAAGGATATTGGTCTGAAATTTTTTTCCTTGATGAGTCTCTGTCTGGTTTAGGTATCAGTGTGATATTGGCTTCATCGAATGAGTTTGGGAGGGTTCCCTCCTCTTGTATTTTAATGAATACTTTGAGAAGTATTGGAATGAGTTCTTGTTTAAAGGTTTTGTAGAACTTGGCTGAGAACCAATCTTGTCCAGGACTTTTCTTTGTTGGTAGGCTTTTGATGACCTGTTCTATTTCTTTGCTTGAAATTGATTTATTTGAGTTGTGTATGTCCTGCTCGTTCAGTTTACGTAATTCATATGTCTCTAGAAACTTGTTGATGTCTTCGAAGTTTTCTGTTTTGTTGGAGTATAGATTTTCAAAATAGCTTCTAATTATGTTTTGTATTTCACTCATGTCTGTTGTGATATTTCCTTGTTCATTCCGAATTTTAGTAATTTGAGTTTTCTCCCTCTTTCTCTTTGTTAGTGTGGCTAACGGTTTATCAATTTTGTTTATTTTTTCAAAGAATCAAGTATATATTTTATTAATTTTTCCGATTTTTTCTTTTGTTTCAATTTCGTTGTTTACGGCTCTGATTATAACTATTTCCTGTCTTCTACTACTTTTGGTGTTGGTCTGCTTTTCTTTTACTCGGGCTTTGAGCTGTAGTCTTAAGTCATTTATTTGTTGATTTCTTTTTCTTTTGTGAATGTGCCCCATGAAATAAATCTTCCTCTAAGTACTGCTTTCATAGTGTGTCAGAGATTTTAATATGATGTGTCTTTGTTCTCGTTTACCCCTAAAATTTTTTTATTTATTTCCTGATGTCTTCTGTTATCCATTCATCATATAATAGTATATTATTTAATCTCCAGGTAATGGAGAAGTTTCTGTTTTTTTATTCTGTCATTTATTTCTAATTTCAATCCATTATGATCTGATAGAGTACAGGTAGTAACTCTATCTTCTTATATTTCCTAACAGTAGCTTTGTGGCATAAGACATGGTCTATTTTAGAGAAGGATCCATGTGTTGCTGAGAAGAAAGTGTATTTGTTCTTTGTTGGATGGTATATATTATATAAGTCGGTAAATTCTAAATTGTTGATAGTGTTATTGAGATCTATGGTTTCTTTATTCAATTTTTGTTTGGACGATCTATCCAGCGGTGAGAGGTGTGTTAAAATTGCCTAGTATTATTGTATTGTTTTCTATTTTATTTCTGGAATTAAGAAGGATTTGTTTCACGTACATAGTTGAGCCAATGTTTGGGGCATAGATATTTATGATTGTTATGTCTTGCTGATTTATGCTTCCCTTAAGCAGTATGTAATGTCCTTCTTTATTCCTTCTGACTAGTTTTGGCTTGAAGTCCACATTACCTGAAATGAGGATGGATACTCCAGCTTTTTTGCTGTGTCCGTGTACATGGTATGTTTTTTCCCATTCTTTCACCTTTAGTCTATGGGTATCTATATGAGATGAGTCTCTTGCAGGCAGCAAATTGTTGAATTTTTCTTTTTAGTCCATTCTGCCAGTCTATGTCTTTTGATTGATTAGTTCAGGTCATTAACATTCAGGGATATTATTGTGATATGATTTGTATTCCCAGTCATTTGACTCATTTTTGTTTTTTGACATGATTTTGTTTCCCCTTTATTTGGCTATTTCTTTAGGCTAGTTCCTCCCGTTGCTGATTTGCAGCATTGTTTTTCGTCTGTTCCTCATGGAACATTTTGCTGAGAATGTTCTGCAATGCTGGCTTTCTTTTTGTAAATTCCTTTAGCTTATGTTTATCATGGAAGGATCTTATTTCATCATCAAATCTGAAAGTAAGTTTTGCAGGGTATAAGATTCTTGGTTGGCATCCATTTTCTTTCAGGGCTTGGTAAATGTTGTTCCAGGCCCTTCTAGCTTTTAGGGTCTGGATTGAAATATCTGCTGATATTCTTATTGGTTTCCCCTGAATGTAATTTGATTCTTTTCCCTCACAGCCTTTAAAATTCTGTCTTTATTTTGTATGTTAGGTATTTTCATAATAATGTGCCTTGGTGTGAATCTTTTGTAATTTTGTATTTTGGAGTCCTATAAGCCTCTCGTACTTGGTTTTCCATTTCATTCTTCAGATTTGGGAAATTTTCTGATATTATTCATTGAATAGATTGTTCATTCCTTTGGTTTGTTTCTCTAAGCCTTCCTCAATCCCAGTAATTCTTAAATTTGTCCTTTTCATGATATCCCATAATTCTTGTAGATTCTGTTCATGATTTCTTACCATCTTTTCTGTTTGGTCAACTTTGTTTTCAAGATTAAATATTTTGTCTTCAATATCTGAGGTTTTGTCTTCCAGGTGTTCTATCCTATTGTTTATGCTTTCTATGGAGTTTTTAACTTGGTTTATTGTTTTCTTCATTTCAAGGATTTCTGTTTTGTTTATCTCCAATATCTCTAACTCTATATTGAAATGATCTCTTGCTTCCCGTATTTGCTCCTTTAACTGTTGATTGGTGTGATCATATAAT
Source organism: Sciurus vulgaris (assembly GCF_902686455.1). Classification (NCBI taxonomy): domain Eukaryota; kingdom Metazoa; phylum Chordata; class Mammalia; order Rodentia; family Sciuridae; genus Sciurus; species Sciurus vulgaris. The sequence continues at coordinate 75,346,542 of NC_136477.1, forward strand.
GACTGCATTTGCTCTTTCATCTCCTCCTTTAATGCCTGCATTTGCTCTTTCATCTCCTCATTTGCTTCTCTGATTGTTTTAATTATGTACATTCTGAACTCCCTTTCTGACATTTCTTCTGCTGTGCTGTCATTGGGTTTTATTGATATAGTATCAAAGTTTTTTTGGGACCTCTTCTTCCCTTGTTTTCTTATATTTGTCAGATGTCAGTGGGACTTTGTGATATTGCGAATTCTCTTATTGGCTTATAGTGTCTCTGTAGATTTCCAGTGTATCACCTTCCTGCCTTCAGTAGCCTGAAGTCTTGGAGTAACTTGATAATGCAGTGCTTCAAGGAAAGTTGCCCATAGCCCGCTACTGGTTCCTGGACTTGGAGCTGGCTCTGTGTGGAAAGGTTCTCACTGGGGGGCCTGCTCCAAGAAGTTAGCATGGAAAGGCACTTCCCACCTGATGGGGCCAGGCTGCGGGCTGCTTGGGGAAGTCCCTGTCTGCCCTGTCCTTGTCCCTGAAGCAACCTGCGGGCAGGAACTCGCCATCCTGGTTCAGGGCTTGAAGCTTGGTTCTGTGCATAAAGGCTCTCACTGGGGGGCCTGCTCCAAGATGCTGGAGAATCTGGCCCTGTGGGAGGAGTCCACTGCCGGAGTGCACATAGCAGCCTTGGGAAGACTCTAGCTGCCCTACCCTACTCTAATAAGCCACCTCAATCTGGGCCTGCCACCCGGGCAGCACTTCACCAGGTGGGGGGGACTTACCCGTGGCTCTATTTTAGTCTGAGTCTCTCAAAGCCTCCCCTTCTTGAATCCTGGGTTCTGGAGCAACTGGAGATGCAGTCACCCTCTAGTCTGCCATCTTGAATCGCCCCCCCAAATCATCTTAATCATGTATAATCTGAAGTTCCTTTCTGACATTTCTTCTACCATACAGTCATTGGGTTCTATTAATATAGAATTTAGATTTGTTTAAATAATTTTCTTCCCTTGTTTTTTCATGTTGTTCATGTATCTTCCTCTCTAGCAGTGCAGTTCTGGGGTATTGCACATTCCCCCTATAGGCTTATAGTGACCCTACAGGTTTTCAAAACCTTTCCTTCAAGGGGGAGATCAATATTAGCAGTGCCCAGTTCAGACAGTATTCAACTGTAGACTGAATCACCCCTATGAGGACATTATCAATATCATCACAGTAAACAGAATGAGTTTAATTATTATCTTCAGTGTAACAAACAGATTTGCAATAAAATATACAGTTTCTAATGGAGTTCAAATAGGATGCAGAGGGATATATAAGAAAAGAATATATAGAAGTTCTAAGTAATAGAAAAAGTGAGAGTATAATCAAAAGATATTGGTTGTTAGCATGCAAAAAGGGAAAATGAGACTCTGAGAGATCATGTAAACAAAAGGAAAAGAGAGCAAGAAAAGTAAAGAAATAAAAACTTAAAATTGTTCAATAAGGAGAAAAAAGAAAATCTACACTATAACAGTCATATAGTATTCAAAGCTTCCAGTCTTCAGTAGCCTGATGCATGAGAAGTACCTGACAATGAGCTTCAAATCTCCAGTGAATGACTCAGAATGGGATTTGCCCAACTGCTGTTATTTCTATCTGACAGGAGTTAATATTGTACTTTGCAAGCTATAAATATTATTAGGAAATTCCTTCATTTTGTTTTTAAATTTGTAATAACAGAATCTCCATGTTGTATAAAATGTGATTTTGTTGGGTCATATTTCTTTTTTGGGGAAGATGACTATGCAAAATGGGATAATATACTTTTATAATTCCTTTGTAAGACCATGAAGTCACTGTGTCAAAATTGATAGCTCCTTTGTATTAGTGCTGAACAATTATTTAGTAATCACTACTCTCATTTTAAATAGCAGCACTCTTTTTTTGGGGGGGTGCTGGGGATCAAACCCAGGGCCTTCTGCTTGCAAGGCAAACACTCTACCGATTGAGCTATCTCCCCAGCCCCTATAGCAGCACTCTTAATTTTGCCATTCCACTGGGTATATAATTGGTTTGTTGCAATTTTCATCTATTGTTATATGTAATTTTGATTCTTATATACTAATTGTGAAGAAACACATCTAGTTGTTACATAAAAGTCTTGTCCCTAGGATGTTCTGGAGATGTTTCTTCATTTTCTTGAGAAATTTGGCAATCAAACATGTGTTGGGGTGTTTTTATTTGTTTATTGATATTTGAGCATTATTCAGGTGCTGAAAACTGCAGTGCAGGTAATTTAAACATAGAAATGTTTGAACTTTGAATACTTACAAATCCTCTTAAACTGACGAGGTTCTTAAAGGTAAGCGAACATGTCGCCTCTGTTTTCATCCCAAGCAGTGTTGGTTACACAGAATGTGTCACTATGGTTGAATAGAGTGGCTGTTTTCTGAGGTTTTATCAAATTAGGTCTGAAATAATACTTATTATGTTATAATTATCTATTAGAATTGGAACAATTCATATGGGTATTTTTCTTTACTTGTCTATGATGTTGATTTGGCAATATTTTAACAGTTAGCCAGTGTACAGTTCAGTGGCATTAGTGACGTTCACAAAGTTGTACAACCTTTGCCACTATTTCCATAATCTTTCATCATTCCAAACAGAAATTGAAGTCATTTTTTAAACTTCCTTTTTCCTGTTGTCCCCAGCCCTGATATCTTTACTCTACTATTTGTATAACTTTGCTTATTCTGAATAGTTCATGAAAGATGAGTCATAATGTATTTTTCTGTCATATCTGGCTTATTTCATTTGGCATATTTTCATGGCACCATCATGGTTAGCATAAATCCAAACTTCATTTCTTTTGAGACTGAATAATTCCCTATTATGAATATATGCATTTTCTTATCCACTCATCTATTAATGGACACTGGGTCATTTCTGCCTTTTAACTGTGTGCCTAATGCTTATATGGAATGTTGGTGTACAAATATCTATATAAGTCCCTGTTTTAAATTCTTTGGAGTATAACATATACACCCAGAAGTGGAATACAATTCTGTTTAACGTCATGTGGAGTCACCAAATGGTTTCTATAGAACTTGTACTATTTTACATTCCCAGTAGTAATGCACAAGGATTTCAGTGTCTCTTCATCCTCACTAATACTTATTATAGTCCCTTTATTATTAATTTCATCCTAATAGGGGTGAAGTGGTAACTCATTGTAACTTTAACATACCTTTACCTAACATTTACTGATGATTGGCAGCTTTTCATGTGTATCTTGGCCATTTGTATATCTGCTTTAAGAAGTATCATTAAGTACTTTGCCTATTTTAAAAGTATGTTTGTCTTTTGGTTGTTGAGTTGTTAGAATTCTTATGGATCCTGGATATCATACCATTATAACGAATGTTGCTTGTAATTATTTTCTCTTACTCTGTGGGTTTTCTTTCACTTTCTTGAAGTTACCTTTGTGATGCACAAGTTTTTAACTAAAAAAAGTCCAATTTATCTTTTTTATATTTTTTTGCCTGTGGCTTTGGTGTCATATTTAAGAAATTATTGCCAGTTTCTCTGGATCATAAACATTTGCCCCGTTATTTTTTAAGGTGCTATAGTTTTAGATCTTACATTTAAGGCCATCATCCATTTTGAGTTATTTTTGTTTGAGGTGCAAACTTATGGCCCAACTTTATTCTTTTAGTTTTTTGGTACTAGGATTTGGACCCAGGGATGATTTACCACTGAGCCTCATCCCAGGCCCAGCCCTCTTTAAATTTTACTTAGAGACAGACTCTCACTGAGTAGCTTAGGGTTTTGGTAAGCTGCTGAGGCTGGCTTTAAACTTGGAATTCTCCTGCTTCAGCTTCCCCAGTCACTTGTATTACAGGCATGCAATACTGTACACAGTCCAACTTCATTATTTTGCATATGAATATCCATTTTTTCATACCCATTTATTTCAGACATTTGTTTAAAAGACTGTTCTTTTCCATTGAATGATATTAACACCCTTATCAAAAATGGTTGATGAAAGATATAAGTCAGCTATTTGTCAAAAATTATTGACCAGTTGTAAGGATTTCTTTATGGGCTCTCAGTTCTATTCCATTAGTCTTATATGTCTGTATGTCTGTCCATACAAATAGTATGACTGTGTTGTTTACAACAGCTTTATATTAAGCTTTGAAATCAGGAAGTATGGGTTCTCAGAATTTGCTTTTTCAAAGTTGTTTTTCTGCGTCCCTTGAAATTCCATTTGAATATTGGAGTAAAATTTTTTATTCCTCAAAATGTAAAAATGACAGAAAATATCATTGGGACTTTGAAAAGGATTGCACTGAAATAGAATCTGTAGATCACTTTAGGTAGCATAATTATCTTAACAATATTAAGTTTTCCAGGCTGTGAATGTGAGCTCTCTTTCCATTTATTAATGGAATTTCTTTGAGCAACATACTACATTTATCAGTGAAAAGGTCTTGTACCTCATTGATTAAATTTATTCCTAAGTATTTTACTGGTTTTGATGTTATTTTAGGAGGAATTGTTTTCTTAATTTGGTTTGGGAATTTTTAATTGCCTGCATATAGAAATGCAAATGGTTTTGTGTTTTGATTTTATATTGTCCCATGCTGCTGTATTTGTTTATTAGGTTTAAAAGACTTTTTGTGTATTCTTTAGGATGTGGTACATTGTAGATTATGTTATCTGCAAGGAGAGATAGTTAACTTCTTACTTTCTAGGATGGATTCCTTTTCTTTTTCTTGCCTAATTGCTCTGTCTAGAACTTAAAAACAAGGATATCCTTGGCATGTTTCTGATATTAGGGAAACAATTTTTACTTTTTATCATTGATTATGGTATTATCTGTGGCTTTCCTTTTTAACATGCTGATTAAGTTTCCTTCTGTTACTAGTATACTGGATATTTTTATTGTGAAAGAGTATTGAGCTTTTTCAAATGTTTTATCCATCAATTGTAACGGTCATGTTTTCCTAACTGTTGATGTGTATGACCTTGGATTGGTTTTCATGTAAAACTACTCTTACATTCCTGGAGAAAATCCCATTTGGTTGTGATATATATAGGTTGAATATCCCTTATCAAAATGCTCAGAATTGAAGTTTTTCTGATTTCTGTGCTGTTTGAACTTTGCAATATTTGTGTATGCTTTACTAGTTGACCAACCCTACTCCAAATATGTAATATCTGAAATGTTTTGAAATCCAAAATATTTGTAGCATCATTTGCTCAAAAATTTTCAGATTTCTAATCATTTCGGAGTTTTCATTGGGGATTTAATGTGATTGGGTCTGACTTCTTTGGACATACTGATAAATTCATTCTGCTATGATTTTTTTGAGGATGTTTGCCTTTCTTTATAAGGATTATAAACTGTAGTTTTATTTTCTTGCAGAGTCTGTCTAGGTTTGTTATCAGGGTATTGTTGGCATTATAGAATGAATTAGAAAATGTTTTCTCCAATTATTTTGGAATATTTAGAGGGCTGATATTAATTCATTTTTAAATATTTGTTAGAATACCAGTGAAATAATCTGGTTCTAGGCATTTTTTGTTGGGGCATTCTGTTAATGGTATAATCCCTTTTCTTGTAATGGTTCTTCTCAGATATTTATTTCTTCTTGAATCAGCTTTGGCAGTCTGTGTTTCTAGGAATTTATCCCTTTTGTCTTTGTTAAGCAGTTTGTTGGCATACAGTTGCTTGTGCTATTTTCCCCTAATTCTTTTGTTTCTGTACATTTGATAGTAATGTTTCTAATTCATTTTAGTAGTTCTAATCTCTTCTTCCCAACCAACCAATATGTTCTGAAGAACATTTCACACGGACTTCAGAATATTTTGTGTTTACTTCTCATTCTGTGAAGAATGTTATTAATCTAATCAATAGAACTAACTTTTGGTTTTCTTGAGTCTCTCTTCATTATCAGGAATCTTTGTTATTTTCTTCCTTTTCCTAGATTTGATTGTTTATCTATCTATTTATTTAATTATTCCATGAAATTTAGAGTTACATATTTGATTTGATATCTTTCTTTTTCAATGTAAGCATTTGAAGCTATAATTTTCTCTCCCACCACTGTTTTCAGACTATTTCATAGGTGTAAATATATTGTTTTTTTCCTTTTGACTCAAAGAATTTTCTAATGCCTGCTATGATTTCTTCTGTAACTCTTGGTTAAGAACATGTTGCAGCCTGGCGAGGTGGTGCATGCCTGTATTTCCAATAGTTTGGAAAGCTGAGACAGAGGATTGTGTGTTCAAAGGAACCTCATCAAAAGCAAGGCACAGGCAACTCAGTGAGACCCTAACTCTAAGTAAAATACAAAATAGACTGGGGATGTGGCTCAGTGTTCAAGTGCCCTGAGTTGTGTATATTTGTGAGTTTTCCTTTTCCTCCTTTATTGATTTCTAGTTTTGTTCCATTGTGAAATGAAAGACATTTGCATGATTTCAGTTCTTCAAAAATTATTGATACTGATTTTGTAACCCAACACTATATTCTGGAGAATATTTTGTATGTACTTGAGGATATTTTGTGTTTACTTCTCATTCTATGAAGAATGTTCTTGGGTAGAGTTTTGTACATATCTCTTTTGTTTGATTAATAGTGTTCTGTTCATATAAGTATTTACTGATCTTCTGCAAGGCTATCCTACCCTTTATTTTAAGTATACTATTGAAATCTCCAAATGTTACATAAGTTTCTCCTTTCAGTCAGTCAGTGTTTACTTTAATTTGGGCTTCTTATATTGGGTACATATATAATCATAGTGGTTCTCCAACTTCTAAATACAGTGAACTTTTATTTTATAATGTTCTTTATCTCCTGTAATTTTTCTTAGCCCACTGTTTTTTTTTTTCTTCACACAAAATTAAGGTCACCCTGTTTCAATTTGGTTACTATTTGGCTGGAATGTGTTTTTCTATTCTTTTACTTTCAATTTCTTTGGGTATGTGTGTGTGTATCTAAACTGAGTCTCTTGTGGATAGTATATTGATGCACTACTTTTTAATCATCCTTCAAATCTTTGCATTTTAACCTTAGACTTGTAAACATTTAAAATTAAAGTATTTACTGATAAGGAAGGACTTAGTTCTGCTAATTAGCTATTTGTTTTGTCTCAGATGGCTTTTGTGCTTTGAGTCCTCTGATATTTCCTCATTTTTTTCAGTTAGCTCTTTTGTAGTTTACCATTTTGATTCTCTGCTTTTTTGTGTTTTTTTTTTTTTTTTTTTTTTTTTTTTAGTTATTTTCATTTCGGGTAGTTTTAAAAACATTTATCTTTTAATTTATTATTTTTAATGTCATTGGTTCTGTTTTTTAAATTTTTCACATAGATTCCTTAATTGATCATATTTCTTATTAACAAGGTCACCCATATAAAAATGGTAAGAGGCAATAAAACTCATGAGTGGGCTACTGAGAAAACTCTGTGTGTGTGTGTGTGTGTGTGTGTGTGTGTGTGTTTGTAAAGTATATCAGCAAATATATATAGCAAACTTGAAATCTCCAAATTTTTTATTGCATTAATGTAGACTCAAAGAATATTACACTTTTTTTCTTCTATTTCCTATTTAGTTCACATCAGGGGCTTGGTTTCTGATATTAAGTTTAGATTCTGGGTTTAGTTAGATAGTAGTTTCCCTCAGTTATCATGTTTCTTAGCTGAAGTCAAAAGTTTCCATCAATGATCTAGAAATTCCATTGAACTCATCAATTTTCTATTAGACTAAGATAGAAATATTATCACTAAGTTAGTAAATATAAAGCTCCTTCAATTTTTTATCTTTTAAATTTTTTATTTTATTTGAAGACCAGGTCTCACTGAGTTTCTTTGTGCCTTGCTTTGCTGAGGCTGGCTTTAAACTCACCATCTTCCTGCCTCAGCCTCCCCAGCTGCTGGGATTACAGGCATGCTCCACCATGTCTGGGTGAATTTTTGGTATTTAGTGTTGAGGAAGACTTTTCATTGGCAGCTTCTAAGAGAAGTGGGAAAATTAACTTACTGGAAAAAACTTTCAATTATGTTACTATTTCAGACACTATTTATAGGGGCTAGGTTACAGATACACATTTATGAGAGGGAGACAGAGAGATAAATAGGAGGAACTTGGGTAGTAATAATAGGGCTGCTTCCACCTTAGTCCTGCTGCAGTTGAGATGCCTGGATAGCTCATAAAGATAAGCATAAAGATTTGCCTCATGACTGGATGATAACATAGCACTTTGTAGGAAGTAAGGAAAGTTTAGCATCTGCCAATGTTCTTGCATATTTAGAAAAGGATGGCTACATTGTGCTCAGGTTGGAACATAGAATTCTTGTGATGACAGACTCTTTGAGAGAGTCTCTTTTGGGATTCTTTGAGTCTTTCATGGAACAGTGCTGATTAAAAGAGCCACAAAATTTTCAGTCATTTTCCCCAGCTCTGCTGACGCTAACTCCATTTGTATAACATTCATAATGTATTCTTTCCTGTGTGTGTATGCAGTTGAGGTTGTCTTATAATGAATGGATGATATATCAAGTGTAGACATCAGAGTCCTCTGGATTATTTTTGTACATAGTTTTTCTAGAAACAATGAAAATGAGCAAAAGATCACTTTGGGCCCACTCCACTCATCTTGATCTTCTAAGACTCCTAGCCAATCACTCCTTCATTACTTTTCCATTATCTGGAAGCTTCATATTTCCTTTGAATTTGTACTCTGTTGACACCAATTCTACATTACTATCTCATATGGTGATGATTTATAGGCTCTGCTGTGGGTGAAGGGAAATCCAACAATACTGATTTTTGTGTTCCTACAGTTTCTTCTCTCACCTGTTCTGTAACCTTTCTCTTTCTCTGATTGTTCTTTTCTTCTGTTCTTCTTCTCTTTGCTACTCTCTTTCCTCACATCTCCATTTAATTATTTCTTCCAGAAGAACTTCCCTACACATGCCCTACTCTATCATAGACTGGGTTATATGCCCTGACATTTTACTACATTCATTCCATTAGCATTCTCATGCTTAACTCTGTGGTAACACTATTCACATTTTATTTCCCTCATTTAAATTGTAAGCCCCATGAAGGAAAGTATTGTGTCTCACTCACCTGTCCCTAGTGCCTGATACATGTTAGGAAAATGGTAGCATGTGCTGATAGAATGAAGACACACTTACATGAAAAAATCTGGGTCCTTAGTAAAATTTGTCAATTTCATTAAATTATCATGTCTCCTCTATGTGATGGAACAAAAGACAAATGCAGCAGTCAAAAATTGGTTAGAATTAGAAGATAAACTTCTTCCTAACAGGTCAAAATGCACAACTTTAGAAACTTAAGAACTAACCCATAATCAAGATATTCTCAGCACACACCACTGGGGGAGAAGGACTGGGAAAAAAGTTACTAAGGAAGAAGTCTATGTAGGGCCAGGTTTATAAGGACCAATAATCTGCTCTCTCAGAAAAAATTATGACATAGCAAATGTGCTTAAGATTTATATAGGTCAGGTAGTGTTCTGTGCAAAGATGCAGGTTGTAAGTTTAAATTCTTTTGAAGTACATATAGGTTAAGATCACGTCATCTATATTCAATGCAGGTTTTGAAATCTAGCCAACTCAGTGTCCTTGAACCAGTTAGGTTACCACTCTGGGCCTCCATTTCTTCATCTACAGAATGCCATATGATAGTTTCCTCCTAATGTTGTTCAGAGGACAGAAAATATAAGCTCTGAAAAAATTTGGAACACTTATACAAGATAAGTCACTTATAAATAGTTTCTGTCACTTACTGAAGTTATGTCATCTAGTGAAATAAAAGACAGCCTTAGGGACATGACTCATCTGTGAGAGGGTAGTAAATATGGTGTGTTCTCCAGTGTCAACCCTGCGGGCAGGTCCCTACAGTCTCATAAAATGTAAAGAAAAGGAGTGTGCATGTAAAGAAAAGTGCTTGTGCATATTTAAGCATAAAAGGGCATTTTGTAAATCTGTTTGAGTTAAACTGTTTTATGTATAAACTGGACTAAACAAATCTGTTCCTTTCCTGAGAAGAGGTACCTGCAACAATTTATTTTCAAATGTTTGTTTCTCCACAATGTGAAAGATTTCCTACTCTACCTACAAGAATACATTATAAAATGTGGGGCTAGCAGTTCTCTGTGACACTTTGTGGCACTGTAGAGGTACTGAGCCTGTCAGTGGGTCTCCATTTTTCTATTCTTTTCTCCTGCCTCTCCTCCCCTACATGCACATCAGTCTTCCTGTATCAGACACAGATGGAGATGTTCTTCAGATTTGAGAAATTTTCTGATGTTATCTCATTGAATAGATAGTTCATTCCTTGGTTTGTTTCTCTAAGCCTTCCTCCATCCCAATAATTCTTAAATTTGGCCTTTTCATGATATCCCATAGTTCTTGGAGATTCTATTCATGATTTCTTACCATCTTCTCTGTTTGGTCAACTTTGTTTTCAAGGTTAAATATTTTGTCTTCAATATCTGAGGTTCTGTCTTCCAGGTGTTCTATCCTATTGGTTACACTTTCTATGGAGTTCGTGGTTTGGTTTATTGTTTCCTTCATTTCAATGATTTATGTTTTTTTTTCAATATCTCTAACTCTTTATTGAAATGATCTTTTGCTTCCTGTATTTGCTCTTTTAACTGTTGATTGGTGTGATCATTCAATGCCTGCATTTGCTCTTTCATCTCCTTATTTGCTTCCCTGATTGTTTTAATTATATACATTCTGAACTCCCTTTCTGTCATTTCTTCTGCTGTGCTGTCATTGAATTTTATTGATGTAACATCTAGATTTGTTTGGTGCAATTTCTTACCTTGTTTTCTCATATTGTTCAGGTATCAGTGGACCACTAAGATGTTGCAGATTTCCTCTATTGACTTACAATGTCCCTGAAGATTTCTAGTATATCTCCTCTTAGCCTTCAGTAGCCTGAAATCATGAAGGAAGTTGATAATGTGGTGCTCCACAAGGAAGCTGCCTCTCTAGGGATGGTGGCCTTCAGGTGGGGTATATTCCCTGGTAGTGGGCAGAGGTGGCCTCCACTTGTTGACCAGTGGTCATCCAAAGGGGAACTAGGCTGCAGGCTGAGGCAAGGCCTGTTTGGGCCTGAGTCTCTGGTTTTACCATCCTTGTGGGAAAACCTCACCCGGCAGGGAAGTCTCACCTGGTGGGAGGACTTGCTGGTCAGTCCTCTCCTAAAGGTTCCCCTCAATCTACAACTACCACCTGGGCTGGGCTGTCTTCCTCTGCAATGTCCCCGGGGCCCCAGACCTACCTCCTGGTCCTGGGAGCCTCACCAGTCGCAGACGAGTCTCCTTAGGCTGCCTCTCCTCAGAGAATCTGCCTGCAGTCCTGGAACCTTCGCTCTGCCCCTTAGCTTGTCTCTGTGTGGCTCATCCACCAAGAAGCCACCTAGTTCCTGGGACCCTGCTCTGCACCTAATCACCTGGCTATGCGGCCCCTCCTATGAGCAGCCACCTGGAGCCCCATACCCTCACTTCGAGTCCCAGCGACCCACTGCATGTCTCTTCCTCTGGGCAGCCACCTGGTGTTCTGGTGTGGTTGCTAGGAGTCCAAGCAACTCACTGCACTCCTCCTCCTCCCAACACACCTGTAGCCCTGATACAATCACTCCAATCCAAGTGACCCACCGTGCTCCTTCTCCTCTGGGCAGCCACCCAGAGCTCTGGTGCGGCTGCTCCGAGACCAAGCAACCCACCGTACTCCTCCTCCGGGCAGCCCTCCCCGTGTTCAGGAGCAATTGCTTTGAGTCCAAAGAACTCACTACTCGCCTTCTCCTCTGAGCAGCTGCCCAGAGCTCTGGTGCAGTCTCTCCAAGTCCAAGCAACTCGATGCACTTCTCCTTCTCCTCCGGGCAGCCCCCCAGTGTTCAGGAGCAGTCGCTCTGTGTCCAAACAGCTTGCTGCACAGCTCCTCCTCTCGCAACTGCCTGTAGCTCTTGTGCAGTCACTCCGAGTCCAAGTGACCCACCTTTCTCCTCCTCCTCCTCCAGGCAGCACCCCGGTGTTCAGGAGTGGTTGCTCTGAGTCCAAACAGCTCACCATGAAGCTTCTTCTCTGGGAAGCCACCCAGAGCCCCAGTGGTGGCTCTGAGTCCCAGCGTCAGGTTGAGCGGCTTCCTCTACGATGCTCCCAGTTGTCCAAGTTCACTGCTCCAGCAGGGGGAGGGGTGTCTCATTGGGCAACTCTACTTCACAAAGTTCCCTGCATTCCAGGACTACCACCCCATCAGGGATCCCTCCCCAACAGGAGAGACTCACCCGGTGGCTTTGAGTTGGTCCCAAGTCTCTCAATATCTCCTCTTTTGAATCCTGAGACCTGGAACAACATGAAATGCAGCCACCCTCTAGTCCACCATCTTGAAATCCCCCTGGTGATGTTCTTGAACTCAATCATGAAAGCCAGTAATAGGTCAGCCTGGAAGTGAGATTGGGTAGACTAGTAATCTCTGTCACCAAATCTGGCAGTTTACAATCTTCTTTACCAAAAAAGTAGCCTAAAGGAAGAACAATGGTTCATGGGTTTTTCTTCTTCATCACTTCTCCTTTCTCAGTACAAAGCAGTTGATAGAATTTAAGATTCAAATGATCAAGGGACCATTTTTTAAACCCATTCAACTCTATTGAACTCAACCTCAATAATTATATATATTTCTGTATATATTTGTATTTAAAGTATTTTTTGATATGCCATATTTAAGAATATTTAGCAAGATACATTTCCAAACTTGTTTCCATATGGAAAAAGTAAAGTTTGGGTTATTCTAAGTAAATGGAAGAAAACCAACATACTACCTCTAAACATCTCTCATCACAAAGTATTTATTCCACAAAAATAATATGACAGTAAAATGATACATATATGAAAGTAAATAAGATTTGCAATCACAGTGAAGACATGTACAGAGACCAACGTTCAGGTTGTATAGTTCTAAAAAACTTCAGCCTTAGGACTTTAACACTGACCAAGCAAACATTAAAAGAAGGTGGGGAGTTTACTGCCCTTTGGAGTCTATTTGGACTAAAGTACTTATTTTAAGAACACACACAGCATGAGGCAGTGCTCTGAGAATTATTCTCCATTTCTAAAGTTGTCCATGAATAGAGCATTTTGATGTATCAAAAATGTTATTATCCAATTTCTAGTAAGTGAATCTAGAGTGCAATTAAATATTTTGAGGAAGAAAGATACCAAGAATAAGATTTCTGTTCATTTGAATATTTCCAATCAGCATTTAATTTTAAAAACATATTAAATTTTTAGTTGAAATTCATGCCCATTGATTTATTTTAGTTTCTCTAAGAATCTTGCATTTGTATATGTTCTTTTATTCTAAAGTATTTTTTTAAAAAAATTAGTTATCAATGGATCTCTATTTCATTTATTTATATGTGGTGCTTAACCCTAGCCGCACACATGCTAGGGAAGTGTTCTACTTCCCTAATGAGTTATACACTGAGTTATAACCCCAGCCCTTATCCTATAATTTTTAGTGATATTTCTTTTCCTAAAAGTTTTGGACCAGTAGTTAATTACAGCTAGGACTTTCGGAAATGAAATTGGATAACCCATCACTGTTATACCTTCAATGAGTTCAGTGGCCCCAGGCAACTCTCAGCTTCTTCTGCAAACCTGTCCTGATCAAGAAAGAGGTGGAGGGAAGCATACCCAATGGCTCCTTTTAGCTTCTAGCTCACACATTTCAGTTTCAGTAATTGTCACTGCCCTGAATCAGCTCCTTTTATTTTAGTAAAGACTTAACCTATGAATGAGTACCAGTAGTGTCTGTTTGTGGATTTTGGATTTTGGTCCCATTACTTTGCAGTTACAGCATACTGGAGTTGCTAATTTTTTTTTTCCTTAAAACCTGTGTCTCCACACAAGAGAGAGAAGCTTGATTCCATTTGAAAATCTGAATTTCTAACTAAACGTAATTTATTTTCTGAAAACTCGAGTAATATATTTTCATAAAATTTGCTTTTTAGTCTTTTCATAATCCCTGCCACTTAATTCCTGTTTTTATCTGCTATTTATTCACATTCAAATTGGTTTCTGTTACATTGTAGTTAAAGATTACAGTTAACCTAATCTTCAACGGGCACTTTCTAGTTCATTTATCTTCTTTGGAACATTCCTGCTTCATGTATAGGTTTGGTTCCACTGTAATGGTGCCTCATAGTTTCTTTTTAAGAACAGAAAATGTTTTATCACTGTTCTAAACTACACTATACAAAAGTATCTCTTTGCTGTATATTTTGGTAGTTCAACAATGATGTGATTTCTGAAGAATTTTTGCCAGGTTTTCTTCAAATGTTACCATCAATTTAGTAAAATTTAAAGCATTTTATCATGTATCAGTTTCCCAAAGAATGTCTTCATTACCTAGTTCGATATTTGTATTATAGTGTATTCTTTGATCCAACAAAAATTTTGCCTATCCTCACAAAAGTGTTACAAAATCACTTCTTTGTTGTTTGTGTTCATCACCAGTAAGCTTTCAAAATTTAGATTTTTAAATGTTAATTATTGTTGCAGGTATTTAGAGAAACCCAATACCTATTGATACAGTAAATATATCAAGTGGGTGTAATTTTTCTATAGGAAAAAACAGGGCTAATCTTTTGAAATAATATGCTCAACTGGAAAGTATAGCAGTCTGGATGCTATGGACTGCTGACTATCCATTTCAGATTTTTATAAGGGAGGAGAAAAGCTACGAATATCTAAATGGTTTTGAAGTTTAAAAAATGCTGTTCAGAACACTTTTATTATGAATGTTTATTGTCTAAATATGGCTTAGTTTACTCTATAAAAATGTTACTTGGATATTACATTTAGTAATTTTAATTCAAAGAGATTTCTAATTATTATAACAATTGAAAGCTAAAAAGAAAAAGTGATATGAATATGCTTTCATATTTGCCTATTATAAAAAATAATGAAATTTTACTAGAGAGTTCTTTGGTACTAATTTTTGTCATTCAAATATTTTCTCTTAATACTAAAAATATATAAATCTTTTACATAAAACTGAATGCAAAGGAAGGCACAGCTGGTTATAGTGTGTATACAAGCACAGCTCTGCATGTGCAGAAATAAAGAGAAAAAGGTTCACATAAGGATGTGAACTGAATTCCACTGAAAGCATTAAGAAAAGTTCTTCACTGTCAACAGTGTTCAATGCTTAAGAGCTAAGAGCATATAAAAACAAAAAAATAAAGTTCACTTAATACAAAATGAATATTTATATATACTTGAATATATAGAAATGATTTTTTAAATGCCAACATAAATGTGTTCTATCTATGTTATGAAAAGTACAAACCAAATGGACAGAGGGTTTCACAATGTCCTTCTTTGGCACAGGTAAACTAGCCCAGGGGACAAACTTCATCAGTTAATAAAACTTCAATTTCAGCCAAACTTCATCAGAATTTGTGAGAGCTCAAAGAAAGCAGTACTGGAGAAGCAACTCTGTCCAGACGTGATTGGCACTGACATGTGACTGTTAAGCACTGTGGTAAACTGCAGGGGGCAAGAAAATTAAAATAATTATTACAAATACCCTAGGACAAAATGGGGTTCCTTACATTCCCAAACATACCACAGTAGTTTTTTCTCTCATAACCCCTGTGATGCTTCAATTGCCTATTCATTTTATAGAATGATTTGCAGATGAGAATTACAAGATTACCTAGAGCAAAGAAGAATAAAGTCCATAAAATGTACTTGATTGTTATATATGACAGGCTACTAGAAAAAAAGTACATAAATCAGATGTTACTAAAGTGTATTCAAATACTTTTTTTAACAGTTTCTAGGTTATCTAAGAATACTGATCTGCTTTGAATATTAAGAAAAAACTAAAACTGATTCTTTATAAATCTGCAATTTCTAATACTATATTTTGGATTTTGTCATCAGTTTTCCAGAGCACTACAAAGATGTTTCTCAGTAAACTAAAAATGAGGATTGTTTATCTTGAAGTGTTTAGAAGAAGTATATCTTGTAGAGTTGAAAATGTATTTTTAAAATATTTTTATAGGTTCTACTTAGTTATACTTAGCAGCAGAATGTATTTAGTTTCATTGTGCACAAATAGTTTATTTTTTTGTTTTAATTTTCAGTGAACTTTTATTTGTTTATATGTGGTGCTGAGAATTGAACTCAGTGTCCCATACATGTTATACAAGTGCTCTACAACTGAGCTCTAAACCCCAGCTCCTGAAAAAAATATTTTCATTGATAAATAATATCAAACTTAACAGAAAGATGACTCATAAGAAAAAAAAAACAGTGTACAATTAACTTCTGTATTGCTAGCAACTATGATAAATAGCAAGATAAAAAAGTATATGTTTTAGTGAAAATTATCAGGTCTGAAGCAAATCCATCATCTGTGCTCCCAACTGAACAAGCTGAAGTAAAGTCCTCATGTTAATACCTGTCTGCACCTAGATGTTTTATTGCCTGGGATCATATATGTCAAAATAATTTCCTACTGTTTTTTAGCTTAAATCCTATTTAGTCCAGAGTAAGTTTAAATATTAAACTTCAGCACTAAATATAAAACTAAAAATACTGGTACTTGTTAGAGGTACACTATATATCTGTAGAATAAGTAAATGTATTTTTGCACTTTTCAGCCTATTTCAGAACATTAATTATATCTGTGCTTTCTTGCTTATCAAGGGCTGTCATTTCAATTGATATCTAGGAACTACAAATGAGCAGGCAGTTAAAGTTCTGATTACATAAAAGTCACAGCTAATAATCAGCAACACCTAATTTTAAGCTCTGATTAAAATTTATCTGTACTAAGTTGCCCAACTTCTTACTTTAAAAGGTGTTAGGAGCTGTCTTAACTACTGGTTCAATTTATTCAGTGGTTTCTTGGCATATTCAAGGTTCTTTTTGTTTCTGGTGCTTTAAAATTTAATTTTTTTTCTAAAACATTATCTACTTTACTTGTGTTTTCTAATTCTTCAACTATACTTTATAGTCTTTTATTTATACTCCTAACCACTATTCCCATTGACTTGGAGTGAACAATGGAAGACAGCAGGCCTTGAATTTTTATTGTAAGGGTGTTTTAATATTATGTTTGGGGTTTTTGTCCATCTTGCTGATATTTTTAATAGAATTCCCTTTCTGAGACTAGGGTTGTAGCTCAGTGGTAGAGCACTTGCCTAGTATATGTGAGGCACTGGGTTTGATTCTCAGCACCACATAAAAATAAATGAATAAAACAAAGGTCCATCAATGTCTAAAAATTATTTTAAAAAATGACTTCTTGTACAAACAGAAACAACATTTATTCCATTTGTTTACAATAAAAATAAAAATAAAAAATGAACCCCCTTTGGTTTTATTAGTCTTATCTGTTGTTTTAAAAAGATCACTGACTTCTGCCCCTAACTCTTTATTTGGGCACCCTCAGTTGTCACAGTTCTCAATTAGCCTGGATTTACTGGCATGTTTCTTACTCCTTTTTATGGACTCTTTTCTATAGCCCTCCTTTTATCCTTCACATAATGAGTATTTAATAGAAATGGGAGTAATAAAAGTACAAATTATACTGAATATAAGACATCCAACAGATGGTCCAGAAAGTAGCTAATATTGGGGACATATGTCTGGCAGAAGTCCCAAGCAAAGGTGGAACCCAGTGCTCCAGGTCAGAACCCAATTATTTCTGGACTTTATTCTCTCCCATTTCCTGTCCTTCGGCATCTAATCTATAGAGTATGAATTGTCAAATCAACCCTGTAGCATCAGAAGTATGTTTGAGATGGCTGACTGAGATAACCTGGGGCAACTTTAAGAAACCAATAGGAAAATGCACTTGATAGAAAGGCAGATCAGTTCCTTACTGAGAACAGTGTGTTGTGTGGGAGAGTGAGAGACAGGAGGGAGGGGAGTGGGATCACAGTCCTTCTTACATTGCAGCATAGGCCAGACTTCTGTCCTTGGTCTACTTTTCTCCATAGCCATACCTCAACCTGACAACTATTTCCATTTTCAGTGTTCCCAGTCAGTGCTTCTTTTCCAAGAGAGTTGCTCTTCTCTGGTGCTCTAAGTCAGTGACAGTAGTGGTGGAAATTGGAAACTAAATTTTAATCAGGCTCTGACACTTACTCGTGTGTAATCTTGGGTAAATTTTGCAATATCTCTGTGCCTTAGGTACCTCAACTTTAAAATAGCACTACTGGTAGCAATAAATGAAAAATCATAATGTGTGGTCCAGACTGGCACACAGGAAGCCTTCAATTAACATTAGCTACTGTTACAAAAATATCGCCAGTCTCATAGTCAGTCAGTTTGCCTCTTCCTCATTTTTACTACTTGCTTATTCCTCAAACTAAACTCAAGTTCTGCTCAATCTTGCCTCTGAAATGTCTTCAAAATTGATTCCTTTGTCCACTCTCTTTTCAGTATTTGAAGTAGTGTAATAATTTTCTTCTATCTTCCTGTTCTTTCCACTTTCTCTTGAGTTCTTTCTTCACATGGATATCACTCTTGAAGGTATAGCAACATTGTGAGGTGGAACTCTTCAAGGCCCACACCTCCTTTTCAGAATTCATCTATCACCAGGTATCTTCCTGAATATGCTTTCCCTATTCAAAGTAGGAAGATCTATTAAGTTGTAAAATATGCTTTGCTCTCTATCAAAATCATGTCCCTTCTCCAAGCCAAGCTCAGGCAGCACTTCTTCCTCAGAATCTGTCCAATCCCTGGATGTAAAGAACCACTCAGTCCCTGCACACTTTGTTTACTCTCCTGCTAATTGACATGTTGTATATCTCTAACGGTCACTGCTTCAGAGCATTGCAGATATTTGCTGGCTTAGATTTGTCAAACTAAAAATTACAGTACACAATCTCAAATGCAAATTTTAATGAGTTCCAGTGCTTTCAACATGTATCTGTCCCTACTGGGCGCATTTCAAATTTGATAAAAATCTATTTAAAAAGTTAAAATGGAACCAACATGTAAGCTCAAAGTACTAAATTATCCAATGAAAAAAGACATTTCATTTTATTTGTAAATCTGGATTCTTGACATTCAACACTTAGCACAGTGCCTTTATCTGTGCATGTAACTCTTTATGAAATATTTCTCAGTTCAAAATCCTACCTTGTCCAGAAACCCTAGTACCTTTTCTCCTTATTTGGAATTATTTAATATCTGCTATAGCCTGCTATAATGATTGTAGATGAATGAAAAATTAATGTACATAAATGGTCATATATAAATTCCTCTGCTCTGTCAGTTGTCACACTCAGGTTTCCAGCGTACCTTTACAAATATCACAACAGGAAACCTACCAGCACCACTTAAAATTTGTTGTAGACCAAGTCTATTTTGTTTCCTTTGTGAGAACATTAGTAGCATATGTGGAAGAGGTTTGCTATTTTGAAAGGAGATTGCTTTTATAAGTTTAGTGGGGACTTAATCATAATGTGAATAGTGAAAATCCATCAATTGCAATGTGTCACTTTGGAAAATCTTCCTCATATCATATTTTTTATTTATCATTTATAAAATTTTCTGTTCATCTACCCTTTTCATTGGAAGAATAATAATATTTAAAAGGTGCAAAATTATTTTCCCTAAGTTTCATGATCCAACTAAAAAAAGAAGTCCCATGTTCATATAACCCATCAGCCATCCAGACTGGGGGTGGGGGGATGACTGCCTTTTGAAGGTCACCAAGAGAAAATCCAGTACTATTTGGTAAAACTACAATTGAAACCCTGAAGCAAGTAGTCTTTCAATGCAATAATAAAGTCAGGTACAGTGAAACAGGACTAAAATCCTAGTATCAGGACTGCAACAAGAGGATCCCAAGTTCAAGTCCAGCCTCAGCAATGTAACAAGACACTGTCTCAAAGTAAATAGGGCTGAGAATACATCTCAGTGGTAGATCACCCCTGGGCCAATATCACTCCTACCCCACACAGTGCAATTTATTCTGCAGATTTCTAAATGTTAACTAGGAACCACTGGACTTCAGTGGTAAACAAAGTATCATCCTTGAACCAAGGACATTATTAGGCACTTGAATAAAATGTTTATGCAGACCCTATCAAATATCCAAGGACTCAGCAATCTTTATTTTAATACAAAATCCAGGTGACTGGATCCTAATTTTCAGAACCCCTGGTACATACTTCCCAACTCCCAGAGATCCTGATAATATGGAGAACAGCCATGGACATGAATAATACTTATTTTGGGGATTACTGGATGAGAAATTTAGCATAATTTCAATCATTCCCCAAACCTTTTCTAGGATGTCACCATGCCATATTTAAATCATGGGCAGAATTCCCAGTAAGGTGGGAAAGGAGAGTCCATTCATTGTTTATAAATACTTGTTGAATACCATAGAAGCTCTGGGTTCTGACCCCAGGAGCTCACTGTAGCCACATAAGTCCTTTCTGCTCTACTCATTCCCAGAGTTTTGCTGTTCTAACCTTGAGCCTTTCATATAATAAGATCTTTTATCACCATTTTCCAATAAGACCTTAAATCTTATTGCATACATCATCCTTCTAAACAAGAATGTACTTGGTATGTATAATTTTCACAAAAAATTATGATGCTCAGGCTAAAGCTTTTTTAAAGAATTAGATTTACTCATTGCTAATTTTGCTTAAAATTAGTAGTTTTGCTTCTCTGCCTAAGTTAAAATGCTTAAAAATCAATGTTTTGCTGCATGTGACTAAAGCTTGATTTCATGTGATAGGAATAAGAGCCAGGGGAAAGAAAGAAACCCGATTTCTCCTGGGACATAGGAACATCATGAAAGCTTACCTCAAATCCAGTAGTAAGCCAGAGAAGTGAAATAGCAATTAGAATCTCTTTAGCTGACCATTTTCCTATAAGATCCTAAATCTCATTGTTTACATAATACTTCTGGCACAGAAATGGTACTTGGCATGTATAATTTTGACAAGAAAACTGACTAACACAAAAGGTAAACAGAATTGATTTTTAAAAGCCCTTACCTTTTGTTAACATCTCTTTATGAATTCTTTGGTATCTTTTCATTTAGATAGTCATTGATAATTACTGACATCATCTGTACTCCAGTCAAAAAGCTAGATGCTGGGAGACCCTTTGGGGAACATGATACAGTTCCAGTCTTGAGGGACCACAGTCTACTGAAGTTTGCCAGATCAGCAGACAAAATACTAGGTGATAAATGGTATGGGATCTGAAGGACTGGAACCAGTTTGAATGAACCACACTGGGGACACAGGATGCAGGGTGGATGAAACAACTTTAGATTTCAGTAGGTGGAGTTTGCACTGCTTCTAACCCTTTTTTATTCCTGTTCCTAGGATCTGTCCTGCCTATACTCACATATTCAAACAATAATAATGTGGGTTGATGTGTAACAATGTTTTGGCATCAAAGAAAATAATTACCAGTATCCACCTATACAAAGTGGTACTACTTCAATATTCTATCATGTAAGTGAATAATAAATAATGCTTTCCTAATCCAGAGAGCTTGGAAAGATAGAGCAACTAAGTCTTCATTTTTTTAATTTATTTTTTTATCTTTATAGACCACATTTTAATTCATTGTACAGAAATGGTGTACAAATTTTCATTTCTATGATTATACACGATGCATATTCATACCATTCATATAATCATACATGTACATAGTGTAATGAAGTTTGTCTCATTCCACCATCTTTCATACTACACCCCCCAACCCTCTCATTTCCCTTTATGTAATCTAATGTTCCTCTATTCTTTTATCACCTCCCACACCTATTATGTATCTTCATCCACTTTCAGAGAAAATAATCACCCTTTGGTTTATTGGGATTGGTTTTTTTCACTGAGCATGATTTTCTCCAATTCCATCCATTTATCTGCAAATGCCATAATATTATTCTTTATGGCTGAATAATATTCCATTGTGTATATATACCACAGTTTCTTTATCTGTTCATCTGTTGAATGGCATCTCGGTTGGTTCTACAATCTAGCTATTGTGAATTGAGCTGCTATAAATATTGATGTGGCTGCCTTACTGTAGTATGCTAATGTGAACTCCTTTGAGTATAAACCAAGGTGTAGTATAACAGAGTCAAAAGGTGGGTCCACTGCAATTTTTCTGAGGACTCTCTATACTGCTTTCCAGAGGGGCTGTAATAATTTGCAACTCCACCAGCAATGTATGAGTGTAATTTTTTTCCTCATATCCATGGCAAAATCTATTATTGTTTGTGTTCTTGAAAATAGTAATTCTTATTGGAGTAAGATGAAATCTTACAGATGTTTTAATTTGCATTTCTCTAATTACTAGAGATTTTGAAATCTTTTTTCATGTATTTATTAATCTCCTGTATCTCTTCTTTTGTAAAGAGTCTGTCCAGTTTCTTGGCCGCTTTATTGATTGGGTTTTTTGTACTTTTGGTGTAAAGTTTTAAATTTTGGAGATTAGTGCTCTGTAGGCTCTCTTTTCACATTATTGATTGTATCCTTTGCTGAGAACAAGCGTTTTAGTTTGAATCCATCCCATTCATTGATTCTTGCCTTGATTTCTTATGCTTTGGGAGTCATGTTAAGGAAACTCTCAAGCAATTGCTCCCAGGACATTGTCACATCACGATACCCTAACTCCAGTAGTAAGCCAGGGAAGCAAGATAGCAATTAGAATCACTGTAGTTTACCATTCTTCCAGTGAGACCCTAAAGCTCATTACGTACACCAGGCTTCTGGCACAGAGATGGTACTTGGCATATATAATTTTGACAAACAAAATGACCAATTCAAAAGGTAAACAGACTTGATCTTTTTTTTAACACTTACATTTTTTGACATCTCTTTATGAATTCTTTTGCATATTATCGTTTAGAGAGTCACTGATAATTGCTGGTATCATTTGTACTCCAGCCAACAAGCTAGATGCTGGGAGACACCATGGGGAACAGAGTGCAGTTGCAGTCTTGAGGGACCACAGTCTACTGAAGTTTGCCAGATCAACAGGAAAAATGCTGTGCTAAATTGTGTGAATGTCAAAGAACTTCAACTATCTTGAAATGAAACACACTGGGGATATGGGATGCAGGGTGGATGAGACAAGACTAGTATCAGGCAGGGGGAGTTCACACTGTGTCTACACCTGCTTCATTCCTGTACCTTAGATTTGTCCTGCATAAACTCAGATACCTAAACAATAAAAATGTGGGTGGGTGAGGAACAGTCTTTTGGTATGAAAGAAAAAAATTACCAATATCCACATGATAGAAGTAATTCTATTGCAAGATTCTAGCATATAAGTGAATAACAATACTCTCCTAATACAGAGGGTTATGCAAGATAAAGCAATTAAGTCTTCATTGATTTTTTAACCCAATGACCTGGATGTGTTGTTTTCTTTTTATTTTTTTAAATCACAGAATAAGAACTTTATTATAATTTAGAAGTATTCAGGTGACTTTTGAATCCCAGCAGGGAAAATCTGTTGATATTTTTACTTTTGAATTTATTTCAAGTAAATCAGTTAATTGAGTAACTGGATTATTATGTATTTTCTTATGTTTTATATTTCCCTAAAACTGTCCAGTTTTTATAGTCAAATTAAAATACACACAACACTTCAAGAACTAATTGTTGCACTTTTGGGCAGCTGACATAAGTACACCATTTCAGTCTCAATAAAAATGTCTTCCTCTAAAAGGGTGTGCAGCCCAGTCCCTATGAACATCCTTTGTAAACCAACATGTTTACCAAATATGAGGCAGAATCCACCATCTTAAACCTCTGCAAGACTGAGAGAAAGAATATCCTTAGAAGTTCTATGTTTACAAGTTCATTTCCAAACACTCACCTGGAACAGCATGTTTGGCCCTTGCAATTTTTAGCAACTTATAAGGAAAAGAGATATTGATATTGAGTGGAAAACTCAAGTTTTTGTAGCAACTTCTATTCCAAATATCTCTTCAACTTGTTTCCCCTCCTAAATTAAAGAAAATTTTGTGTTCAGGCAAAATAGAAACCCAGGAAGGGGCTCTTTCTTTCTTGTTTTAATTGTTTTTTATAGTGGACACTCTTAGTTATAAACACAGAAAGCACACATACACATTTTAAAATTAATTGTTCACATCTTCCATTACTGACCAGCCCTTTATAGCTTAGAATCTGCTGTTAAAATATCCTGTCACAGCTTATTATAAAGCTCTGAGCTGGGTTTTCCATATTTTACTCTGAATGTGTGGTTGGTGAAAATTCAGTACCCTAGCAAAGGTGAGGGTGATATAGGGGCGATTTTTGTCAGGTTGGATATAGAGCCAACACTTCTGAGTCTCTCAGGAGAGTGCCACACTGGCATTCTCCTTCACACAGGCAGCAGAATTCCTGGCCCACAAGCCAGAAAGAGGACAAGAAACAGGTTTCCCTGGCTGGTAAATCTGCAGTGCTCTTATTCTAAGTAGAGGCACACTCCCAATCTCAGAGTTCAATGAAGATTTCTCAAAGTCTAAAAAGATAGTCTTCAGTCTGGCAGGGTGGTACACATGCCTGTAATCTCAGCAACCTGGGAGACTGAGGCAGAAGGATTACAAGATTGAGGCCAACTTTTGAGATTTAGCAGGGCCCTATTATTTTGAAAGTTCACTGGTGATGAACTCAAACAGCAAAGAAACAATTTTGTAGCACCTTTGTGAGGATAATCAAAATTTTTGATGGATCAAAAAATGTACTGTAATACAAATATAGAATGAGGTAATGAAGGCATTGCTTGTGGAAACTGAGACATAAGATACTGCTTTATGTTTTACTATATTGATTGTAACAATGGAAGAAAAACTGGCAAAAATTCTTCAGGAATCACATCACTGTGGAACTACCTGCAGATATGACAAAGAAATTAATTTGTGTAGTATAGTTTAGAACAGTGATTTAAAAAATCATTTTGAGCTCTGTAAAAAAATAAAAATAAATCAGTAGGCACCATTCCCATGGCCCCAAACTTATACATGAAGCAGAAATTTTCCAAAGTAAATAAATATACTAGAAAGTGCCCATTTAAGATTAGGTTAACTGTAATCCTTAACTACAAAGTAACAGAAACCAACTTGAAATGTAACTAAATACCTGATCCAAACCAGGTATTAAATGGCAGGGATTGTGAAAAGACTAAAAATGAACTTTATGAAAAAGTATTTCTTGAATTTTCAAATCCTGAAATAAGGATCACTTAGAAATTCAGATTTTCAATTGGAATCAAGTTTCTCTCTGTTGTGTAGAGACACAGGCTTTTATGAAAAAAAATTCAACAACTCCAGTAAGTAACTGTTAAGTAATGGGACTGGCTCCAAAATCCACAAATAGACATGACTGATACTCCATCATAGGTTAATTCTTTACTAAAATAAAAGAAGCTGGTTCAGGGAACTGACAATTCCTGAAAGTCAAATGTGTGACCTAGAAGAGCTGAAAGAGGCCTTTGAGAATGCTTACTTCCACCTATTTCTTGATCAGGACAGGTTTTCAGAAGAAGCTGACAGTTGCCTGGGGCCACTGAACTCATTGAAGGTAGAACAGTGATGGGCATTCCAATTTCATTTCCCCAAGGCCAAGCTGTAATTAACTACTGGTTTCAAACTGTTAGGTAAAGAAGCCACAATAAAAATTATAGTATAAGTTTTGGGGTTATAGCTCAGTTGTAGAGCACTCGCCTAGCATGTGTGAGGCACTGAGTTCAGATCTCAGCACCACATGTAAATATATATAAAATACAGGTCAGTTGACCAATAATTTTTTGAACTGTAGGATGAAAGAGCACATACAAAATTCAAGATTCTTATAGCGAAACTAAAATAAGTCAACAGCAAGAATTTCAACTAAAAATTTTGTCCTTTTTTATTTTGATTCATTGTACACAAATGGAGTACAATTATTGTTTCTCTAGTTGTGCATAAAGTATAGTCATACCATTTATGTATTCATACATGTACATAGGGTAAAGATGTTTGTCTCATTCTATTGTCTTTTCTTCCCCCGCTCCCTCCTCATCCCTCATTTCAGTCTAAACAATTCATCCTTCTTCCATTCTTCCCTTACCTCCCCATGCCTCCATAACCTCCCCATGCCTCCATAATATATCATCAACCACATATCAGAGAAATTATTTGGTCTTTGGCTTTTTGGAATTGGCTTATTTCATTTAACATGATACTCTCCAACTCCATCCATTTACCTTCAAATATCATAATTTTCCTCTTTTTGACTGAATAATATTTCATTGCATATAGGTACCACAGTTTGTTTATCCATTTATTTATAGAAGGGCATTTAAGTTGGTTCCACAATCTATCTACTGTGAATTAAGCTACTATAAACATTGATGTGGGTGCCTCACTGTAGTATGCTGATTTTAAGTTCTATGAGTATAGGTCAAGGAGTGGGATAGCTGGGTCAAATGGTGGTTACAGTCTAAGTTCTCTAAGGAATCTCCATACTGATCTCCAGAGTGGCTGCACTAATTGTAACCCCACCAGCAAAGTATGAGTGTATCTTTTTCTACACATCCTCGCCAACATCTTTTGTTGGTTGTATTCTTGATAATTGTCATTCTAATTGGGGTGAGATGGAATTTTAGGGTAGTTTTGATTTCCATTCTCTTATTACTACAGTTGTTGAACAGTTTTTCATATATCTGTTGATTACTTTTAGATCCTCTCCTGCGAAGTGTCTCTTCATTTTCTTAGCCCATTTATTGATTGGGTCATTTGTATTCTTGGTGTAAAATTGTTTGTGTTCTTTATAGATTCTGGAGATTAACGTTCTATCAGAAGTGTGTGTGTGCAAAAATTTTCTTCCACTCTGTAGGCTCTCTCTTCAATTGTTTCCTTTCCTGAGAAAAAGCTTTTAGTTTGACCCTTTCTCAATTATTGATTCCTGCTTTTTTCTCTTGTGCTTTGGGAGTCATGTTAAGGAAGTCTGGTCCTAAGAGTATATGATGAAGATTTGGACCTACATTTTCTTCTATTAGGTGCAGGGTCTCTGGTCTAATTCCTAGGTCCTTGATCCATTTTGTTTTGAGTTTTGTGCAGGGTGAGATGCCAGGGTCCAGCCCTAGCAGGAGTCCATGGGTTCCACTCAGGTAAACGGGGCATGGGGAGACAGCGTCGGTGATGGATGGAGAATGAAAGACACAGACTCTAGTTCTGGTGCAATCAATCCCACTTTATACTGGGGAAGACTGGGTTTATATACATTTTTCTTCAGCCTTTGATGGCAGGCTTGTGATTAATAAAATCAAAGAAGTTTTCAAAGCATAGGCAGAAATTTTTTTTTTGCTGAAAGATTATGAGAAAAGAGTAACCTTACAGATTATCCTTATCTAATCACAATTATTTTAAGAATATTTAACTAAGTCAGTGAGCTAATACAATGTTTATTTCCTTAACATCTAAACTCTATATGACTTAAGACTATTCTTATTACTTTTGCGGTAAAGCGATAGACAAATAATGTCATGTGACCATCTCTACTAGGTCCATCTTGTTAATATCTAAATTGCTGAGTTAAGGACTACAGGAGGGCACCGGTCACAGTGGTTCTCCCGGCCAAGTTTTTTTACTGAATAGATTACATTGTCTTATGTAGCTCTTTTTCCCAGAATAGGGCATTGTGTACATATGTTTATTATAGAGATGACCTATTATTTGTAGGAAGGAAGGAATGGTGTGAAAACTTATTCTTTTACCTTACTACCACACATAAACAAAACCATCATCTGGAACAAACCACCCTGTAGGAGACAGGGGGAGATCTATATCTACCTTCTCTAAGGGCTTGCCTTTAGGGGGGTACCAGGGCTTGCCATTGATAAAATAAGCTGGTCCATATCTAGTAGCTACTGTGGAAGGTACTTTGTGCTTAGAACTTGGGGAAACATTGTTATCTATAAGTTTCTGTGCCTCAACAGGTTCTGGCTGTGCCAGTAAATGCTGTGTTTGATTTTTAACATAATAAAAACATTCTCCTGTAGTGAGGTTAACATCACAGGGTTTCAACATGTGTTTTGCCTCCATGATGTTTTTCTGGAAATTTTTAGAATTATTCCCATCACCTCTAGCAAAATCCCCAGACTGAAGTGAGTAATATATTATTAGAAAAACTCCACAGAATAACATCCAAGCTAGGGAGGCATACATCTGGCATGCAATCCTTTTAGGATGAGTCTTTGCATTCATTCTTGAGTGGAACTCTGTCAAGCACTGCAAGTAGAGTCAGGGGCCCCCACAGTGAGAGATAGGATTTTCATTACATTTTTGCTGCATATGAATTTCTAGTTTTCCCAGCACCATTTGTTGAAGAAGCTCTCTTTCCTTCATTGTATGTTTTTGGCACTTTTGTCTAGTATGAGATAAGTGTACACATGTGGGTTCGTCTCTATGTCCTCTATTCTGTACCATTGGTCTACCTGCCTATTTTTGTTACTATACCAATCCCGTGCCATTTTTGTTATTATTGCTCTGTAGTATAGTTGAAGGATCTGGTGATACTTCTTGCTTCACTCTTCCTGCTAAGGATTGCTTTAGCTATTCTGGGTATCTTATTTCTCCAAATAAATTTTATGATTGCTTTCTGTATATCTATGAGGAATATCATTGGGATTTAAATTGGAATTGCATTGAATATGTACATCACATTTGATACTATAGCCATTTTGACAATATTAACTTGGCCTCTCCAAGAACATGAGAGATCTTTTCATCTCCTAAGGTTTTCATTAATTTCTTTCTTTAATGTTCTGTAATTCTCATTGTAGAAGTCTTTTACCTCTTTTGTTAGATAGATTCTCAAGCATTTTTTTTGAGGCTATTGTGAATGGGGTAGTTTTTTCTAATTTCTCTCTCAGAGGATTCATCACTTATGAAAAACATGCATTAGATTTATGAGTGTTGATTTTATATCATGCTACATTACGAATTCATTTATGAGTTCTAAAGGTTTCTGGTGAAATTTTTCTGCTTATCTAAATATAGTCATGTCAAAAATACTGATAGTTCGGATTCTTGTTTTCCTATTCATATCCCTTTAACTTCTTTTGTCTGTCTAATTGCTCTGACTAGAATTTCAAGGACAATGTTGAATAGAAGTGATGAAAGAGGGCATCTCTGCCTTGTTCCAGCTTTTAGGGGGAATGCTTTCACTTTTTCTCCATTTAGAACAATGTTGGCCATGGACTTATCATAGATATTCTTTAAAATGTTGAGGTATGTTCCTACTATCCCTATTTTTTCTAGTGTTTGGAGCATGAAGTGTACTTTTTGCTATCAAGTGAC
The DNA here is from genome assembly GCF_902686455.1 of Sciurus vulgaris. NCBI lineage: Eukaryota > Metazoa > Chordata > Mammalia > Rodentia > Sciuridae > Sciurus > Sciurus vulgaris. Next base: position 75,375,887 of record NC_136477.1, read on the forward strand.
TTTTCTGCATCTATTGAAATAATCTGTGATTTTTAACTTTAAGCCTGTTGATGTGTTGAATTACATTTGTTGATTTCTGGATGTTGAACAAAACTTGCATCCCTGGGATGAAACCTACTTGATCATGGTGCAATATCTTTTTAATATATTTTTGTATGTGATTTGCTAAAATTTTGTTAAGAATTTTTGCATCTATGTTCATTAGAGATATTGGTCTGACGTTTACTTTTCTTGATGTGTCTTTGTCTGGCTTTGGTATCAGGGTAATGTTAGCTTCATAGAATGAATTTAGAATGGTTTCCTCGTCTTTTATTTTATAGAATACTTTGAGGAGTATTAGAATGAGTTCTTTTTTGAAACTCTTGTAGAACTGAGCTGAGAATCCATCTGGTCCTGGACTATTTTTGTTGGTAGGCTTTTGATAACTTCTTCTGTTTCATTGCTTGAAATTGATATATTTTAATTGTGTATGTCCTCCAGATTCAGTTTGGGTGGATCATATCTCTAAAAACTTGTATATGTCTTTGAGATTTTTAATTTCATTGGAGTATAGAATTTCAAAGTTCTTCCTGTAGTTATGTTTTGCATTTCAGTAGTGTCTGTTGTGATATTTCCTTTTACATAATGAATTTTAGTAATGTGAGTTTTTTTCTCTTCTCTTTGTAGTGTGACTAAGGGCTTATTAATTATGTTTATTTTTTCAAAGAACCAACTTTTTGTTTTGTCAATTTTTTTGCATTGTTTCTTTTGTTTCAATTTTATTGATTTCAGCTCTGATTTTAATTATTTCCTCTCTTCTACAACTTTTGGTGTTGATCTGCTTTTTTTCTAGGGCTTTGAGCTGTAATGTTAGGTCATTTAATTGTTGTCTTTTTCTTCTTTTATTAAATATGATCCATGCAATAAATTTTCCTCTTAGTACTGCTTTCATAGTGTCCCAGAGATTTTGAAATGTTATACCATTGTTCTCATTTACCTCTAAGAATTTTTAATCTTCCTCCAATGCCTTCCGTTATGCATGCATCATACAATAGTGTATTATTTAGTCTCCAGGTGTTGGAGTAGTTTCTCTTTTTTACTTTGTCATTTATTTCTAATTTCATTCCATTTTGATGTGATAGAGTGCAAGATAGCATCTTTTTTTATATTTTCTAAGAGTAGCTTTGTGGCATAATATGTGGTCTATTTTAGAGAAGGATCTATTTGCTGCTGAGAAGAAAGAGTATTCACTCATTGATGGATGCAATATTATATATACCTCTATTAAGTCTACATTATTGATTGTGTTATTGATTTCTATAGTTTCTATGTTCAGTTTTTGTTTGGAAGATCTGTTCAAAGGTGATAGTGTTGTGTTAAAGTCACCTAGTATTGTGTTTTGGTCTATTTGTTTCCTGGAATTGAGAAGGATTTGTTTAATATACATGGATGGTCAAGTACATAAATATTTATGATTGTTATATCTTGCTGATTTATGCTTTCCTTAAGTAGTATGAAATGTCCCCCTTTATCCCTTCTAATGAATTTTTCTTCAAGTCAGCTTTATCTAATATAAGGATGGAGACCCCTGCTTTTTTACTGAGTTCATGTGCATGATATACTTTCCCCCATCCTTTAACCTTTAGTCTGTGGATGTCTTTTTCTATGAGATGAGTCTCTTGAACAAATATATTGTTGGGTCTTTCTTTTTAATCCATCTGCTAGTCTGTGTATTTTGATTGATGAGTTTAGGCCATTAACATTCAGGGTTATTATTGAGATTTGAATTGTATTCCCGGTCATTTTGACTTATTTTTGACTTATGACTTGATGTGGTTTCTCCTTTATTTGGCTATTCCTTTAGGGTAGTTCCTCCATTTGCTGACTTACACTGTTGTTTTTCATTTCTTCCTTATGGAATATTTTGCTGAGAATGCTCTGTAGCGCAGGCTTTCTATTTGCAAATTCTTTTAGCTTTCGTTTATCAGAGGAATTTATTTCATTGACAAATCTGAATCTTAGTTTTTCTGGGGATAAGATTCTTGGTTGGCATCCATTTTCTTTCAGAGGTTGAAATATGTTGCTCCACACATTTCTTGCTTTTAGAATTGGGTTGAAAAATCTGCTAATATTCATATTGGTTTTCCCCTGTATGTAATCTTATGCTTTTGTCTCACAGCCTTTAAAATCCTCTTTATTTTGTATGTTAGGTATTTTCTTTATAATGTGCCCTGGTGTGAATCTGTTGTAATTTTTTACATTTGGTGTCCTTTAAGCTTCTTGTATTAGATTTTTCATTTCTTTCATCAGATTTGGAAAATTATCTGGTATAATTTCATTGAATAGGTTATTCATTCTTTTGGTTTATGTGTCTGTGCCTTCCTCACTCCCAATAATTTTTAAATTTGATATTTTCAGTGTATCCCCAAATTTTTTGAGGTTCCATTCGTAATTCCTTACCATCTTTTCTGCTTTAACAACTTTGTTTTCAAGATTAAACATTTTGACTTCTTTGAGTTTCTGTCTTCCAAGTGATCTTGCCTGTTGGTTATGCGTTCTATTGAATTTTCAATTTGGTTTATTGTGTCTTTCATTTCAAGGATTTCTGTTTGGTTTATTTTCAAAATCTGTCATTTTATAGAAATGATCTTTTGCTTCCTGCAATTGCTCTTTTAACTGTTTATTGGTGCAATCATTCATTACCTGCATTTGCTCTCTTTTCTTATTGTTCAATTCTAGGATCATTTTAATCATGTACATTATGAACTCTCTTTCTGATGTTTCTTCTTTCATGTTGTCATTGAGTTCTATTGATAGAGCATCTAGGTTTATTTGGGACACTATCTTCTCTTGTTTTCTCATGTTTATGTGTCTTCCCCTCTAGCTCTGCAAATTTGAGATATTGCAGTTTCCCCCCTATAGACTTATAGTGTCCCTGCAGATTTCCAATACCTCACCTTGAAGTGAAAGGTCAATATTACCAGTGTACCAATCAATATGCATCCTTAACCCAAAGAGTCCCTATTAAGATATAAACCTTGATGTCTTAATAAAAAGAGATGATGAGTTCAAATTATTATCTATAGCAAAACCAAAAGGTTTGCAATAAGGACCACAATTTCTAATGGTGGACAGAGGGAATGGGGAGGGATGTAGGATATAATGTTAATGAGATAAGAAGTGAGTCTATAGAGATACTGTGTTGTAGGAATATTGAAAGCAGAATTAAAATAAATAGGTTGTTAGCATGAGGAAAGGAAAAAAAATCTCCAAGGAAACAGATATATAAGAGGAAAATAGAGTGAGAAAAATATTAATAAAAGAAAAAAAGTAAAAATATAATAGGTATAATAGAAATAATGTTAATAATACTACTAATTAAAAAAGAATTCAGCAATAAAATTATACTGTACTCTTCAATCTTTCTATTCTTCAGTAGCCTGATGCTTGAGAGAAACATGATAATTCAGTGTCCAAAGAAGTGTGCTGTCCCACTACCTCCAGGTCAGAAATAATCAATGCTTGTGGGAAAAGGTGACCCCCATGTTGATAGATGATATGCCACAGTGTGGGCCCTGGAGATGGTGGGTCTGATGGCATGGGTCTGGACTTGGTATTATAGATTCGTGAGGTCAAAAAATTTAATAACATTTAAAATTAGATGCTGATTGGAAATATTCAAGTGACCAGAATTCTGATTTTTGGTATTTTTCCTTCTCAAAATTCTTTAACTACACTCTAGATCCACATACAAAAAATGGAAATATATTTTTTTTTGATAGATCAAAATGCTCCATGCAGGGACAACTATAGAAATGGAAGAATAACTTTCATAGCACTGTCTCATGCTGTGTGTTTGTTCTTAAAATAACAGAAACAGTGTAGTCATAAAATAGGTTCCAAAGAGCAACAAACCCCCGCCTTCTTTTAATGTTTGCTTGATCAGTGTTAAAGTGCTATTGTTGAAGTTTATTAGAATTATGCAACCTGAATGCCATCCTCACTACAGAGGTGTCTAGGAATTGCAGGATTCATAATCACCCAGGAACCTCTAAAAATTCTGGGCAGTGTTGTGTGTTGCTCTCCCCATGCATCCATCACCACAGAGGCATGTGGAAGATGTAGGCCCCAAAGACCATGAACAATCTAGCATAGTGCTATGTTGGTGCAGCCAACACAATAGTGACTCCTTGGAGCTCTGAGTCCCCAGGAATTCTCAGTATCATAGTTCACACTAAGGTAGGATTGAACCAGAGGTCTCAAAAACAGCAGGTCTTTGATTATTCAGAGTAGTACAGTCCATCCTAAGTGGAACTCACCATCAAGACTCCCAGGATCTGAATACTGAAAGCCTGCCTCTATACCCCTGAGGAGTCTGGATAGTGTAATGCAAAGCTCATACATGTAGCCTTCAATAGGAAGTTGTCTAGGAGCTACAGGCCCTGAGGTACTCTGGATATTGTAGTCTGGCCTTCTGCATGCAGATCCCTCTGTGTGGAAGCCTCTGTGAGTGGTAGGCCACACAGGCACCTGGGACCTTCCAAGAATCATGGGTAATGTAGTTTACTTCTCTACTCCACAGTACTCACCAATGAAAATCCTGGGAGATTCTGGTCCCTGAGGATTCTGAACAACATAGTCCAGTATCTTGTCTGTTTGCCCCTGATGGGAGAGCCATGAGAACAACAGGTCACATGTTTGCCCTGGTACCCTGAGAATTCTAATGAAATACAGTCCTGTACCAATGAATTCTCCACTGTGAAGGCCTCTGGAAACTCTAGGTTTCACATCTTTTTTAGTCTCAGGACTTATGGGCAGTGTAATTTGACTTTAAGTATTTCCAGCCCTCACTGTGGAGTCCTCTTGAAGTTGCAGACTGAAACTCAGCTCAGCAACACACTGAAGGATTTTAGATAGTAGAACCTTATAGTTCTCAATACAGAGGAGGTTGGGAGCTGTTGTCACTACATATTGTGTGTAATGTAGTCTTGTGTTTTGCCCATTCCACACAGAGGAAACTGGTAGCTCAAGTCCTATTAGAATTGTGGGTAAAGCAGTCCAGTGGTTTGCTCACTCAAAACTGGATTCTGGCAGTCCCAGAGGACTATTGGTAAAGAAGGACAATATTCTTGCTCAATTATTACAGATAATCTTGGAAGCTAGAGCACCTGAGGATTGTGAGTACACAAGGCTAATGATTTATCTGATCACCACAGAGAATACTGGGAGTTGTAGCACCTGAGAGTTCTAGATAATTTAATCTAGTGTTTGATGTGCACACACCTCCTTGGAGAAGGGCCACAGTAACTGCAAACTCTGCTTTTCCTGGTACTCTGTAGATTCCAGGTAATGTGCTCTAACATTGCAGCTCTCATCACAGAAACCTCTAGAAGTTGCAGAGTGCAGGCATCCCCAGGGAATTTGCACACTAAAGTTTGGCATTCCATTTTTTCGGTTTTCACTCCAAAGGCTCCTGGGAACAGTAGGTACCCAAGGGTAACATGTAACACAGTTTGTCATTCTGCTGCCCATCCCTCACTGCAGAATTCTCTGTGAACTGCAGGTCCCCAAGGGCTATTGGTGGTGCACTCTGCCATTTGGCCCTTGCTATCCTCATTGCACTGTGCCCTGGAAACTGTAGACCCTGAAGGACCATGGGAAGTGCAGTCCAATGTAAATTATGAAGCCCTTATCCGAGAGCCTCCTAGGATCTTCTTGCTACATTTCCAACCAGTCATCCCTGAGATCTCTGGGCAATGTGGTCCAGCATTTTGCTGCACAGCAATGACCAATATGGGCCCCAGAAGCTTTAGACCATGTACTTGCCCTGGTATCCCAAGAATTCTGAGTAGTGTAGCTCAGAATCCTGTCTTCCTAGCCCTCTCCGTAAAGGACTATGGGAGCTGTAGCAGTATGTATGTCCAGGTACCCCTAGGGGTTCTCAGCAGTGTAGTCTGGAATCTATTGTTACAGCTGTCACCACACTGGCTTCTGGGCAATGTCAAATAGCCCACCCACCTATTTGAAGACTCACGAAAAAATCCCCAGTATCCTTCTTAAAAATCAAGGTTACACAATTAAAGTACTCTTTCCACAATGTTTTTGCATTGATACATCAATTTTCATTGTTTCAAGTACTTTAACACTGAAAAAATGAGAGCCATAAGAACAGGAATAAAATTAAGCAGTGAGGTGGCACTAGTCTTTCCTCAATTCCCCATGAGGCTGGAGGGTACTCCCATGTCATTTCTGCAACATTCTGAGGTTGTCTCAGTGTTTCTCTTTTCAGTGTCCTGGGATTCCTCCCCAGATACACAACCCATTTATAAAAATATGCTATGACATTATGTTATGAGGTTTGGCAGCCAAAGCCTCAACTAAGGATGGTTTTGGAAAAGTAATCCCAGCTAAAACATTATGTATGAAAGAAAAGAATATGGCAGAGCTTCCTCCTCAGCATGTAGAATAGTGGATGACAGGCTTTCCCTCATTCTTCCTCACCTTTTCCTCAGATGCACTTTGGTTATCCTGAAGCAACAGTGACATCTCACATGAAGGTGCCAAGGAGACGTGGTCGCCAGGTGTTCCCACTAGAGACACTTATCTCCCTGTATGGGCCTCAAGGATAAGGAGATTCTTGTCACCAGAGTCATGGTCCCAAGGTGCCCTCATTCTTAGTTTCTTTCCCCTGTGAGCACAGGACACCCATCTGGCAGGCAGATGATTCGAGGGGATCAGGAAAACCACCTGGTGGCCACTGTGGGCAAAACAGGACATGTAATGATCACTGTTCAGTGGTGCCCCTGCACCCCCTTCTGGAAGTTCTGATGAAGCTCTGAAATTCATGGTTTTGATTTTTCTAGGCCATGATTTTTGTAACTTGGGGATAGGAAGAACAGTAGAGTGAAACAGACATTATTACCTATGTACATTTATGACTGCATGACCAATGTGATCCCACAATATGTACAATCAGAAAAATGAGAAATTATATTCCATTTATGTATGGTTTATTCAAATGCATAAATGCATTCTACTGTCATGAGTAAATAATTAGAACAAATTTTAAAATTTTAAGTAAAACAGCAATAAAGTCCACGATCCCATGTTTGATGAGAAAGTATGGTGATAGCAAAAAACAAAATATATGGTTGACAGGCTGAAGTTCATTGATTTCTTATATATCAGCAATAGTTCATGGGAAAAATTGGAATTTGAAACTAAACTAAAAAAGAATTATTAGCAATAATATTTATAATAAAACCCCAATAATTGAAAATTTTAAATAACTTATAAATTACAATTATACTTTCAGAATGTAAAAAAGTAGTTTCCTACACAAAGGAATTTTAAATTTTCTTATGTTACCTAGATTTCATCAAGAGGTAAGATTTTTTTGTCCATCTCATGTCTTCTAAGTATTTTACAATGAGGCCCATCATGAGAATTAAAGTTGTCCATAAGATCAATTACCTGTAAAAAAGGCATGATAAAAATTTAGTAGAAATTTTCAAAAAAGCAGTTTTAGTGATGATTTTTCAAAAGATAGCTACCATCAACATTCATGGAGATGAAAGATGATTTCTTTCGACTGTATTCTTCCTTTTTTTGTCTTTGCTAGCTTAGTTTAAACTCTGTTTTAGGCCATGATTTTTCAGAATTCTTCCAGTATATAGCAGAGAAAAGTTAATAAAATCATGAAAAGTAAAATCTAAAATGACTGACAGTTGTAAACATTAGAACATCTCACAACCATGAAGCTAAAAATGATATGACAAATTTCATTTATCATGGTAAATGATATGATAAATTTCTCTAAGATGAAGATATTTTAGAGCATCTACTTTAATGTATATTTGTAAACAATTTAATATAACTTGGTAATTACAACCACTTAAGACTTTAAAAAGTAAGTAACTTGGAAATAACTTAAGAATTTTTATAGCCACAATAAATTTAAGTTATTTAAGTTGTTTGATCTGAATGTATTATGTACAGAAGACTAAAATAGTTATGTTAAATATTAAAATCAAAACTTCTATAAACAGATGCATGAGGTTGAATTAGTTCTCCAAATATTTCAAAGGCCTCCTTGGGCCTCGGTATCCAACCATGTTACAATCCACCCTTCTAGACTGTGAAGATGAACACCAGAGACATTTTCTGACCATGATTATTTGGAAATGTCCTATTACAACAAATCCAGAAGTTTCTATAAAATTTAATAAATAAAATATCAATAATTTTGTTTGCTTTTTATCTGTCTAGAAATAATAACTTAAATGCACAACAGCGAATACAACTAATGTATATGGGAACAGCAAGCTCTGTGGATAAAATGGGAGAAGGCAACATCAATTCTTTTACATTTTTTGTCTTGGACTGGCCCACAGTTAACTAAATGACCACTTCTAGGTATGAAGTGCTACAGGAAAATACTTTTCATTTATTTGCTTGACTTCTCCACTCTAATAATATCTATTAAATAAGAAAAGATTCAGTCAAATTTTGTTGCTATAATTTTTGAAACATTTTATTCTGATTTTGCTTCAACACCTTTGAAACACACACCTAACAAAAATACTCATGCACCTCTTTTTTTCTGCAATAGACCTTCGGATTTAAATTCATGAAATTCATGTGCCAATATTAGAAAGGCTTCAGTCACTTATTTTGTTTTCAACATTGATTTTAAAAGGGTTTAAAGTATCAAACCAATTTTTCTGAAAGTTAATTTTAGAAATATGGATATAAAACTGAGTGGTAGGTTCTCTAGGAATCTGCATCCCCTGCATGCCTTTTCTAATGGATTGTTGCTTATTTTACATATTGAGATTTTAGACCTCACAGTTCTTTTTAACTTACTAAGGCAGACTTTTATAACTTATTTCATAACATTTGTTGATTAAGTTTGAAAACTAGTTTATACTATTTGTATTTTTAACCAAATGGTTTTTCATATACAAATAAAATGAATATTATAAAATATTCAGTTTTCTAAATTGTCTCCAGTTTTGATATGGTATCTATGAAATGTGTCAATGAACATCAAATTTAGATATTGCTTGGTAATTAGTTTTTTACTATAGGAGACTGTGGAAAATGTATAAATAAAGAATATTTATTTTCTTAATCTGAATGTGTTTATTTGTGACTGTTGAGATCAGGGTGAGTATACCATTTCTCACACCTGTAATTTTCAGCAGCTCTGCCCCAACACAATTTTTCATTTTATAGTTAAAGAGTAAGTCGTCATCACATGCTCTTCAGATTTTTATTTTTCTTTACTTCCTGCTACCACCAAACTGCGTGGACAAATTCCTGAAGTCAGATAAGTATAGTCCAAACAATTATTCTTCTAACAAAGGAGATGGTCGCCAGAAATCTCTATAGCCCCATCAGGTAATAAGTGTATCCAGAATGGTGTTATAATATTCCGTAGAAAAATTCATTTCTTGCAGCAGTTCAGCCTTTCAAAGCTGTTGGAATGTGATGTGATTCATTTGTACCTTCATTCACCCATGCTGCAGGGACAGTGTACCTGTGTCCTAGTGAGCTCCATCAATATCATTGGGGTGTCATAAAAAAAGCCACAGATGGGGTGAAACAGAAATTTATTTGTACCAATCCCAGAGTCTCTATATCAAGTTGTCTCCAGGAATGGTTTCCTTTGAGGTCCACACTTTGACTTTTATATTGCTATCTTTTGACTCTGTATGACATTTTTTATCCTATTCTTCTCTATCATTGTTGCATTTTATAAGGAGAAAAATTTAATTGGATCAGGCTTATACCAGTTTACTGGATTAGCATTAACCATGACTTTAAGAACCATATATTGAACTGGGGATATAGCTTAGCTGGTAGAGTATTTGCCTCACATGCACAAGGCCATGGGTTCAAATTCCAGCACCACATAAAATAAAAATATAAATTAAAAAGGAACCATATATTTAAATAAAGTTACAGTCTGAGGCACCAGGTATGTGGAACACCAACATATGAGATTTGGAGTGAGGATAAAATTGAGCTGATAATATATACTAGTGGTCTGCTGAAAACAGACTCCCAGGAAAGGAAATACTAAATGAAGGGATGTGAACATGCAACATTTTTAATTGATACAGGCAGATAGCATCACAGATGGGCTGCTGAAGTTTAATTGGCACAAGAAATCTCTGATGTAGCAGCTTCTCTCAGCCAGGATTCTCTTGGTTTTGCCTTTTAAAAAGATATTTTTCTTGGTTAATCTCTTGTCCATGAAGTAAATAAGATCACATTGTTCCATTTTAGAGGACTCATTTGGATCAAGACTTCAAGGAAGAATTGATATAAGTTGCTCCCACGTCTGTCAAAACACCTTGAAGTTACTGTGTAGATAGTACTTAACGATTATCTGACATATCACCACTTTTTTTTCACAAAATCTTATAACCTTTTCATCAGGGTCACTCATGTCATCCACATTCCCAGACACAATATGCCAGCTCTTGCTTGTCTGGAACCCAGATTCAATTTCTTTGATATTTTATAGTACTTCCAACAATTGTATGTCCTTCCTTGGCCTCCTTTTGCTCTATGCCCTCAATAAAAAAGAAATTCCGCTGCATGACTCTATAAAGCATGTCCTTCTTTGTTTTGAAAACATAGGGCTTGGTGGTCCTTTACATTTCTCTAGACCAGGTAGTTTTATAATTAATAATACTTAATTTAACTTCCCGCATATTTAACATCAACTTATATTTTGATATGTAAAGGGTGTTGAGATAAATGTTAGCTGGTGTTTGCCCTTGAGGTAAACTGAATTAGAATTCCCTGGATTCTGGAATGGGAGCCCCAAGATGATACAATAATCTGAGAATGTTCTCTTTGTGTTGTGCTATGTAATACTCAGGAGTGGATTTTATATGCTTATATCCCATATCCTGCTTTTTAGAATTTTGTCACTTTTCATGTCTGATGGGAATAAGAAATATTGCAAGACTTTTGTGATCTGGTAGAGCTATTTTGGCTTTGAAATCAGATACAGCTTATCCTGTGTCCCAACGCACCTACTTATTAATTGTGGATATACGTCCACAGGAGAAACCATATATTACATCTTGGCCTAACCTCAAATTGCCAAGTAAGTTTGCACTTCATGTATTTAAACAACAGAGTCAGGGCTGTGAAAGATTGCAGGCTATGTGTGCCTAATTCCTAGGCATCTTCATTTTTCTGCTGTATGATGTCTGCAATGTGAAAAACCTTTGGCCAGCATGAAATGAGAAAAAATGGTCTACTTTTGGACACTTCCTGGTTGTAACTTCCTGCTCTCACTCAGAGTATTATTTCTTCTAATTTTGAGCCTGAGGAGAAATATTATAGGGAACTATATCCTGCAACACTGGCATGCAAAGTGATAGACCGGGCCCTTTAAGTCTCTGACATCAGGGAACTCCTATCCTTCAAATCTGGCATGTGGCTACAGTAAAATAAAATATGCTGGAAAGAGAGTTGAACTTGAGGGTGTAGTTCCAAAAACCCATGTTCTTCATTGGTAGTATTTTATGAATCGCATGAAGATAATATTCTTGAAAGGCTGCATTATGTTATTACTATTCATTCCAACTCTTTTATGCTATCAATATGAGTTTTAGAAATATTTAAATTACCCTAGCACCTTAGGTGTTGTTTTTATTGGATATTGTTGCCTTAAGGTGTTGTTCCATTCAATGTTTAGTCTGTCTCCTAACAAGGACAGAGAGCAGAATAAAAAACAGTTTATATTAATTGCTGTTATATTATGTTGATTCATGAATAATGTACCAGTGTGTATAATCCATAAACTGAAATGGCAATGTGCACCAGGTTAAAAGCAAATGTTCTGCTGGTTGGACTAGATTCCACTTCTGGAAGAAAATATTGTCTTAAAATAGCAGTAGCCTGAGGCTCTGGGATGCAATTCCCAGAACTCAAAAGAAAAAAATAAATAAATAAAAAATAGTGGCAAAAAAGGACCTACCATTCTGTTCTTATTCATGTGCATTGGCTACTATTCACTGTCACAGGGAATGCTCCCTGGTCTCATACCCCAGACGCATGGTCCAAAGCCCTGTCTTATCAGCAGCAGTTAGAACTGTCCAATCCTATGTGTTAACAGGGAATTGGTGGTGGGTGCCTTCTCTGTTTTGCTTGAGTCCGCCATTTCAGCCATTCAGCTCTAGGGTTCACTCTCCTCCTTAGGAGCCTGAGATTGCTCTGCTGTGCAGAGACTGAAGAACCCTAGGGAGAAGGACTGGCTCCTGAACACCCAAAAATGGTGAGTGGGGAGTGGCATCACAAGCCTGGGATGGGAGACTGTTTTAACTGTGGGACGGGCTGTGGCAGAAACCAGACCTGGCAGACTGGGATTCTCCGCAGTCCCTGGATTCTGCAGACCTGAGCCTTCCTGTGGGGTAGTGCACCCTCCATCTTACTGACCATCCAAGTGGAGAACATAACAGTGGCAGACCCCACACTGCCTTCTTTATCCTTGCAGGACATCCTCAAATACTATCTCACAGGTGTGTGCCTGTGGCCCAGCATCTTCCCAGATGTTGGTGATTGACAGGGGGCCCATTATTGTAATCAAATCTCCACATGCCATTTTCCTTCAAGAGAGCAGCTGTGGTCTGTAGGGTCGACATTTCCTCCCAAGATAGCTAATTTTCATTTTTCCTTTATTTTCCTTTATTTTCCTTTATTTTCCTTTCCTTTCCTTTCCTTTCCTTTCCTTTCCTTTCCTTTCCTTTCCTTTCCTTTCCTTTCTTTCTTTCTTTCTTTCTTTCTTTCTTTCTTTCTTTCTTTCTTTCTTTCTTTCTTTCTTTCTTTCTTTCTGTGTGTGTTTCTGTTGCTGGAAGTTGATCCTTGGGATATTTTACTACTGAGATATATCTCCAGTAATTTTTATTTTTTAGTTCAAGACAGGGTCTAGCTTATTTGCTGAAAGTGTCTTGTTATGTTTGATTTATCTAGACATTTTTATTGAAATTAAGTATACGATTTTTACATACATATGGATTCATATATGGATTTAGTTTATAATATGATTTCTTGTTGATTATTGTAGTACTGTAGTTTCACAATATACATGAATATCAGGTAATCAGAAGTACTCCTTTTGGTCTTATAATTGAAAAATTTCCTGATTAAAACTATATATAATTTTTTGGATGAATTTAGAAGTTTATGGTTTCTTATTTAACTAAAAGTAAAGCATGTTAATTTTTTTATTATTGCATTATAGTCATACATAATATTTGGGTTCATTTTGAAATAATCATATAAGCATGGAATATAGTTTGCTCCACTTCATCCCCCAGAATTTTCTTTTTTCCTCTCTTCCTACCATCTCCTCTCTTCCATTTATTTATAATTTTATATATTGCTGCTTTATAGATACACATAAAAGTAGAATTTACTGTGATATATTCATATAGGCACATAGCAATTGTACTGGGTATATTGTAGGTAAATTTAGGGGAAATTATCTTCCTTGTAATGAAGAGTTTTATCATCTACACATGGGATATGTAAGTGAGTGTTTCATGTGTTTCTGATGATATTTATTTTCTCATAATTTCTACATATTTTCTTTCTAAACATGTATACATGTGAAATATCACATGCATATTGCACACAAAAAATTTAAGCCTGATGTTTTATACTATTTCTTAAACTAAATATACTATAACTAAAATTTGATTGACTCCTAGTAATCATTTAACCCACAGATAATTATTTATCTCTTCCAAAATTTACAATCACTAGAACCATGTCCCTGGGATTGTACGGTTGGATGAGTACTATTGTGTTCATACCTGTCATCATGGTCACATATGCTGTAATTTTAGGAAGTCTCTGTGACAGTGAGCATCATATCTTCAATAAAAAAAGTTTCCACAAATAATAATAAACTCCTTGAGTTTATGAACATTATGTGTTTTATATCATCATCAATATTATTTTGTCTCTGAATTTTATATTTCTCTAAATATTTTTAATATTTCTTTAGATTTTGAATACTTTATAATTATTAAAGATTTAAATATAGATATCCCCTGTATTAACTGGCAGTTTAAGGCATTTGCTTGCATTTCTTTTGTGGTTTCTGGTTTCAAAGTTAAGAAAATGTATCCAAAAAAGCAGATAGAATTATATTTTAAGAAAAAAAATGTTTTGCATTTAATTAATAAAAAAATTTACATTTTTGTTCTCCTGAGTTTGTATTGTAGATATCTTGTATGTTTTGTATTTGGAGGTTATTTCAAATAAAATTCTAGGGCTTATCTTTTGAAATTTTAACAGGAAATATAAATAAGGAAAATATCACTTCCCTATGGCTGCAGGTAGATGAATATATTTCTTTAATATCATTTGTTAAGCAAATTCTTGACTGACATATTCACAAAAACATCCACTCCTTCCTTTAAGATTTTTTGTAATGTTTTTGACAGTGAAATCATGCATTGTCTTATCTGGATTTTGGACTTTAATGCAAAATCATATAGGATAAGTTTTGGCATTCCAAGAAATATGCATTATAATCTATTGTTTTCTAAAAATATGTTGTAGAGTTAGTAACAAATGGACATTTATTTTTAGAAATAGTTACATATATTTTCTTTAAAATTTATTTGCCTTTTAGATTTATTTCTCTTCTGGATCATACTTAGATTCTGGACCTGTGATGTGCTTTTTTGTACCCTGTAATCACCACATACTTATCTCATAAGGAATCTAGGTTGATAGCTCAGTTTTTGAAGAGTTACTTAACATGAAAGTAGGAAAAAACATTTGTGTTGGTCCTGGGATGTCTTCTCTATGTACTGTCTTCAAAATGGAGTGAAAATATTTCTTCAGACACATTCTCTACATCAGGAGCAAATCAACCTTTGAGGAGCTTTGAAGGGATTTCATATAGTTCTGTCTCTGAGTAGTTCTCCTTGTGCAAATTAGTTGCCATTTAATATTAAGAAACCTGTGTTTACTCACATTTAAAATGGGAAATAATTTTAGAGAACATAGATGGAAATGTTTTTCATGGAGGCTAGTAATACATGTATGTGCTATGGCCATGGCTGACAAATCACCTGGAACACACTGCAGATAATAATTGTTAAACCATTTTCTGCCACTCACATGAATTTTCAAAGTTTGTAATAACCTTTTCACTGTAGGCATCAATGTCATTCACATTCCCAACAGAAAAGGTTAATCTTCCTTGTCTGAATTCCAAATTCCAATTCACTGGTGGTTCAAGGTGGTGAAACGAATTGTGTTTACTTGCACTGCTTTTATTTCATGTCCTTAATAAAATGGTAGTCTGCTCCATGCCTCTATCAGCTGTTTAGAAAATGACATAGAAATCTGTTTTTTTTGATGATTTGTACAGGAGGATTAAGATTACTTCTGGCTGATGTCATTCCTTGTTATTACCTGAAACAGTACTTCCCCAGGTCCTAGAAAAAGAGCCCCATAAACAGTCAGGTATATAAAAAGGTTTTCTTTATATGGAATATATGTACTTATTCTATATATGCACAAAGGTTCAGGCAATTCTCTTACTTGCTTTTCTTTCAGGTGAGTAATATAATTCCTTACCTGTATTTCTTCTCAGGTTCAAAAAACTGGAGAGACACTACCCTGAATGAAAGCAGGGAGCTTTGAGCAGAAAGCTTCCACTGGTAGGTTTTCTCCCTCCAAAAGCCGACCATGGTCCATTCCATTTCAGATACCAGAAAGCAAGCAAAATATATTAAAATCACACACACACACACACACACACACACACACACACACACACACACACCCTTAGAAATCCTACTTTTATTTAATAAGTGCCACTAACCAATTTCTAAAATAAATAATAAAAAAATTGTATGAGTCATGTGGTGTAGTGGAGGTGTTTGGGCTTTTAAATTAGACACAATTGTTTTGTACTGGCGATTGAACCCAGGGGCACTTAACCACTGAGCCACATTCTCAGTACTTTTTAAAATTTTATTTAGAGACAGGTTCTTGCTAAGTTGCTGAGACTGGCTTTGAACTTGCAATCCACCTACCTTAGACTTACAAGCTGTGGGGATTATAGGTGTGTGCCACCATGCCTGGCAACAAAATTTTTCTTGATTACAAGTTCACTTGCTCATTTAGGGGGTTCCACCCATATGATATGAAAACGATCATAGACTGGCAGTTAGGTCTAAGGTCAAATGGCAAAATAAGGAGTTGATGTTTAATCCTGAATCCTCACTTGCCACTCAATTGGGGCATATGTCAGCAGTAGGCTGTTTTGTTTCTGCAGAATATTTTCAGCCACTATCTGAAGTCCTATCTGAGCACATATATGCCACCATTCCAGCACATTCCCAGAATTGTGGTGGATTGTGTAGAGGGGAGATCATCAGAATTGCAACTCCATGTATTGTTTTCCTGCATGAGGAGAGTTGTGATCTGTAGTCTGTATGTATCTCAGTTCTTACTTCTTCCTGAGATCATTCTTCTCTTTTGGTGGGATGGTGATACTGTGCTTTGAACCCAGAGGTCATTTAGCACTGAGCTACACCCCTGGTCCTTTTTATTTTTAATTTGAAACAGAGGCTGGGTCTGGCCTTAAACTTGTGTCCAGACTCATGAGTTGCTAGGACTACAGGTGCCACCCTGGTTGAATCCTCCTGAATGTTCTAAATGTATGGGAAGCAAAATGTGAAATTCAGAACCCTGTCTCACAGCTTAAACATTTATATTTGTCAATAAAATCCTAAAATTCCAGCTCCCTGTTCATATTTTCAATGACAACTTCCCCTATCCTCAATATTATCAATTATTTTCCCCTACTACATTTCAAATGAACACATTATTTTTTAAAATTTTTTTAACCAAGAACTGGATAGAACGTTCTACAGGATTTATTTTCTGGCTGGGTGTGATGACAAATATGTAAAGTTCGAGAATCAGGTGGTTAAGCCATGAAGGTTGTAATACCAAGGTCAACATCAGAAATTTAGGTTAAGCTTAGGCAACTCAGAAAGACCTTTCTCAAACTTTTAAGACACAGACTGTGTATGTAGCTCATATTTAACATGCCCCTGTGTTAAATCCCAAGTACCATAAAAAAAGACAAAAGCAAAGACTTTTGTTGTTGTTATTGTTCATGAGAAATTCACATGATAGAAAAGTAGAGAAAAATCACTTGACCTCTGTAAAAAATATGTGCTTGAATTCTCCTTTTGTCTCTCCAAGGCCAGATACCTTGTCAAAATGTCTTTGTGTTGAGAGTTCCCCTGATGGAAATTATGTGAGACAGGTCTCCTTCCCCTCTGCTATTTTCCTGGTACTGTGTTTCAGAACTATCTGATATGAGGATCCCACAGCTGACACAGGTAATGTTTCTTGAGAGCCTAGTGAATATGAGTACTTTGGTATTAACTTGTTAGACAGTAGACTTAATTTAAGGAGCATAGTTTTACAGGGAAACTGAAAAACTGAGTACACTTAATCTGGAAGAAATCTCCTGGGGTACCCCTCATCCAAAATGCACTTCAGTTCTTTCCTTACCTTGGCTAATATGAATACTGTTACAGTGAAGTTGAGAATGCAACCACTTATTTGACATATTTATTTCAAATACTTTGGATATGCACCCAAAATTTTTTATTATTTTGTTAATTTTTAAAGAACTTTCAACTATCAAGGCTTTTTAAAAATTGGTTTTCTAGCAGAATAAAGTGTTTCATTCTTCCATATCCATATAATTGGGGTACTTGTTATTCTTCCACTCCTTGATAATAGCCATTCTAACAGCTGCACTCAGGTCACAGAAGCTCTTATACTTGAATGGTGCACTGAAATTGTGATGCAAGTTTGTTAGAATTGAGGCTACCTTATAATCATTGAAGGAAGGTGATGTGATCCTAATTTAGAAATAAACAGGGATCTGTTCTTTTATCACTTTTTCTTCACTCCTGATGGGGATTTTAGTCCATGGAAATGCTTGCATACCAATATGGACTCTCTTCTTGGTGATATACTGAGATAAGCACATGTGCATTTGTCATTGCTCCCAAAGCCTGGAGGTTTAGGATGTAGTCCAATGGGGAATGGGGAATGAGGAAATTTGAATTTAAGACAAATTTCTTACAGAAAGAATTGCTTAGTCCTGGAGTTATTACTGAGGTGAGCTGAGGAAGAGGGCTCATGAAGTACTTCACTTCCACTTGGGCCTCCAGTCATGGGATATATTTCCCTTCTTAACTCTTTGTTACTGGATAGATAGAAGCTCAACTGTCACCAACAGTCTTTTGCAGATTATGCTGGCAAATGTCTTTTAGGGAAAATTGGAACCCTTGAGTTTTAATTCCTCTTCTTCCCTGGTCCCAT
Source organism: Sciurus vulgaris (assembly GCF_902686455.1). NCBI lineage: Eukaryota > Metazoa > Chordata > Mammalia > Rodentia > Sciuridae > Sciurus > Sciurus vulgaris. The sequence continues at coordinate 75,394,268 of NC_136477.1, forward strand.
GAAATAAAACACAGGGATCTTGCATTTTCATAGAAAACAACTCCTTTTCTCTGATCTTTATACTCATGTATATCTAGTCTCTTACTCTATGTGCAGCAGTTAAGTTAAAATTCAAACTACAGGAAATTTATAATTAAATATGCTATATTGATAACCCAAACTTTCTTCCTCTACTCAGGGTGACAGTGGATTTAAGTATCCCATCCCAGTTATAAGAATCATTGCTCAAGGAATGCTAATGTCCTAATATAACCCAACATTTCCTACTCATCTGACTGTAGATAATTTTGTTTTATATGCTTCTATTTAATTTATAAATTTAAGACAGATTCAAAACAGGATTAAATATTGATTTGATATATTCGTGAGTGGACCATGAGTCAGGAAGTTCATATTCTGCTATATATTTATAATCATCCCTCTTAATATCTGTTTTCTGGTGGGTGGTGCTGGGGTATAATTCCAGTGTTGCCCACATTCTACACACAATTCCAACCAGTAGTCTGAGCCTCTCATTTTAATATCTACATTTTGGTTGAATTGTATCATTCACATTAAATATTTTTCTTGATATGATTGTATTTATACAGGCCTTTTTATTGCACTTAACAATAAAAACAATATTTAGATATGTATGGATTAACCTACCTAATATTCTCTATTGTGATTTCTTGGTCTTTATATTACCATAATATTATAATTTTATAACATATTTTAATATCAGGTAATGATAGCTAGTACTTTGCTTTTATATTTCAGAGAGTTCTTGGCTAATTATATATATTATATATGTCTAAACTTCCTCTAGGAATTTTGGATGTTTTAACACTGTTCTCTTCTTTAATTTCATTGAAGTATTATTATAATTGCCTTGGAGAAAATGGTCATCCTTATCATAGATTTACCTTCTATACGTAAGGTGTGCAACTGGTTATTTGATGTACTTCTTTCCATTTTTATTTTTCTCAAATCTGCAAATTTTTAAATATTCTTACATATGAAATATAAAATTCATGTGACAACTTTTTAAAATATACATGGTGTTTTAAAGTATATGTCAAATTGAATATAACAAAAAATGTGTCTACCTTTGAGAACCATTATTTTTCACAATTTATTATTAATTTCTTTATAAATGTACATCCCCCATAATCATGCCCCTGGGTTACAACTGAGGAGAAATATGGTTATATCTTCATATGTCCAGGTGTCATAATTTCAATCATTGTTTCTGGTGGTGGTGTATCATGTATGCTTGATTAAAAAAAATTCTGCACATGAATAATAATAGTTAAAACTATATCCTTCCTTTATGAGAATGCCTATTTTCCACATGTTCATCAATACTATTTAACTTTGTGTATATGATGTGATTTTACTTCACATTACTTAATTGCTAAAGATTTTTAGTTTTTCATGATTATGGAACACTTATATATGGTCTACTTAACGTGAATGTTCAATTCTCTTGCCTGCTTTTCTTTTTACAGTCTGTAGTTTTCTTCTTATAAATGTTTGATTATGTATGAGGTAATTAGGTTATTTGTTTTTGCACCATTTCATGGAATCATTTGATGAATAAAATTTTTATTTTAGTATTTTACAATCTATTAATTTAGAAATATCATTTTGTGTAATTTTGAAAATAATTAACTTTTTGTTGTTCTTTTTCCCTTTTTTGATATTGGGGATTGAAACTGGTGTTCTATTACTGAACTAGATCCTCAGCTCTTTTTTAAATTTTATTTTCAGACACATTTTGATTAGTTTCTTGGGTTGGTCATAGACTTGTGATCCTCCTGCCTTAGCCTCTAGAGTACTGGATATTTCTGTTGTGTACCACCATATGCATCCTCTCTCACTTTCTTATGTCAATTTTTGGATGCTTTATATTTTCTTTTATATTTCACTTTTCATAATTCTTACATTTATATTTAATATGTGAAAATAGGTTATGTGGTATGAGTAAAGCATACAACAGCATTTTTACTATCATACAAATATCTTCTTACCCTAGCATTTTTCTTTGGAAAGAATGCCATTTTTCCTCTTTTCTACTCTACAATCTCTATGATTTAAAAATGTCTAAATAGCAAAAGACTTTTTAAGAGTTTTGTCTTGCATTACACCATGTATTACTTTTATCGTGAGGTCTACCCTGATTGCTTTAACCTTATAACATCAGTCTATTGTGGCATTATGGTGTTTTGGTCAGTGGTAGACTTCATGTATAACAGTGGAATGGATATATTAAAGGGCCTCACCATGTAGTAGTCTGTCTCAACTAGATTCTTGTCATTACACTCAGGTATTTGAAAAATAGCAGAATCATCTTACAATGAATTTCACAGAATATATTCACTTCAATGAGACATCATTATATATATGCATATGTATTCAATTACCTAGTATATAATTGATATAATTTTTACTTATTGAATTATTGAATTTACCAGGGTCTCTCTGAGTTAGTAAGTGATTCACTAAGTTACTAGGCTGTCTTTGAACTCTTGATACTCCTGCCTAATCCTCCTGCATTGCTTGGAATACACACTTGCTCCACTACATCTGGCTTACTTGCTTTATAAAAGCACCATCATTGACTTTGGCAATTCTGTGTTATGTTTATTTTCAATATCTTCTAATTTTACTCTTTTGCTTAGGATTTTATTTTCTCTACTCTTACTTTTATAAAATTTATTTGTTTCAAACTATTGAGATGGATGATTTGCTAATAAATTTCTAGTCATTTTATAGTTTACTAATTTATGTCTTTGTATTTTATTTTTAACATCAGCTTTGGATATATCCCATTTTTTGAAAAGTCTTAAGGTGGTTTAATTGGCACATGTTAACCTGCACATATCTTAAGTGTATATTTTTATCTTGTGCCATATATACATATTCATGAAACAAGCACCACAGTCAACAAAATTGTTGTGTCCATTATTAAAATATGTTCCCAGAGATTACATTCCATTTATGTGTGATCTACAAAATGTATAAAAGCTTTCTACTGCCATGTACAAGTAATTAGAAAAAATAAAATAAATTAAAAATAAAATATTCTCAAATGTCATTTTTAAATCCCTTCTTTTGCTCTTTCTCACAGCCATTAATGTAATAAATTTGATTTTATTAAGCACAGCAAGAATAGGCACACATTGAAATTATAGTTTCTTGAATTAACACAAAGGAAAAATAACAGGTACTATTGCTTACATCAAGAAATAGAACATTAATTATGCCTGAGAACATCTTCATGCCTTCTTCCTCTTAGTACCCCTCCATAATGTCTGATGGTAAGTACTCTTTACATTTTCTATATAGTACTATTTATCCTTTTTTTTAAACAAAGCAAGCAAAGAATAAAAGAGAAGCATTACTCCCTCTGAACCTAATAATGCAAAAAGTGGAGGAGAAAGTGGAAGTTGTGGGTTTGCTTCTGACCCTGACCTCACGCCAGCCTCCTGCTTGCGGATAGGAGAATTGTGAGGTAAATCTAGAGAGGGCTGAAGCAGGATGCAAGACTGGGGCCTGCTATGAAAGGCTACAAGAGTACAAGTGATATGAGGGAATAAAAGAGCAAGGAAGGGGAGAAGTAAAACTGGTGACCAGAGGAAAACTCCAATGGAGCAGGCCAGATGGTGTAACAAGGGGAGAGTTAGTGGGGGAGTGTCAGCATCTAGACAGGTGGAAGTGAGAAGGCTGTAGTAAAAAGAATGGCATCTCTTGTGCAGTTCTCCAGCTACAAGCAGGTAGAATATTTGCATCCTCATTTTTTTCCCCACTCTCACTTTCCAAGGGGCATTCCATCCCAAGCCATTTGGAAGGGTTCTCCTGTTTTCATCCCATTTTTGGATTTCTGCAAATTGGAATTTACTTTATTTTCTTTCTCCTGTTCTTTCTCATCTTCTGCATATTGTTTATTCCCTTCTTTATACTCAGCAGGTAATCTTTTCTCGTCAGTCCCCTTCTTAGCCTCCTCTGGCACTTCTTTCTTTTTCTCTTTCCATTTTGCTTTATCCTTCATGTCCTTGGTGTTAATTAGACCACTGCCATATGCTTTTCTTGAGATGGTGCTGGGGCTCTGTACTTAAGTGAAAACTGAATGCAATCATCCAGGTTGAAGGGTCCTAGCCTGCACACTGTGGTGGCAGCTGGAGGAAACTATCCCAGTGATAAAGTCGCCAGTGGTGGGTTCCAGTTAGAGCATTCTCTTCTAATCATTTTTTCCACTTCTTTTATATCTACAGGAATAATTAATGGTTCATAGTATGTGCCTGAGTAGAAAGTACCATTCCATTTTCCAAAGCAACTTTAATTTTTTAACCTTACCACAGGATGCCTGATAATTCCAATCACTTACCTCCTGTGTGATCATTAGTTTTTTGCATGTATGTGATTGTTTTTCTTTTTTTTTTCTTCCTGGTGAGTATACAATAGTCTTTTATGTTGAATTTTAATGTCCTTAAGTATTATTGATTTATACTCATATTCATTTTTTTGGAATTTTAAAGTTTCCTCCTTTTTGAAATATTTTGAAATTTCTCATCTGTACTGTACTCTGTTGAGATGTATTTTTCCCCAAATAAATGGTTGAAAGTGGGTTTCTTAACCTCTTGTGGTTAATCACAATTGGCAATCACAGCCCAAGGGAAGGAGAAACTTTCTTTCATTGTATAGTCAAGCTGAGAACCTGAAGGATTGTACCTTGTTTTTCATCTTTATTATATAGTCTTATAAATTTTTTTCTCAGGTAGGTGTAGGCAGGAAGTGTCATGAGTATCTTTTAACTTCTCACAGGCAGCTTATAATTCTGGTGTACAAATCAAATGTTTTATTTTTTTCCTTTTAAGGCCTAGTACAGGAGTTTACATATTAGTCCAAATTTAAAGACCAGCATCTGTTTTAATCAAATTTTTTTTATGAATGTGACAAAACTTCTACACAAGAGCAATTTTAGATGAGGAAGATTTTATTATGGGGCTAACAGTTTCAGAAGTCTCAGTTCAGAAATGGTTGGCTCCATTCCTCTGGGACTGGAATGAGGCAGAACATCATGACAGGAGAGTGTGGTGAATAAAAGCATTTGAGAAGATGTTGTGGGGAAGCAGAGAGTGCTCTGCTCAACCAGGTTGAAAGATAATCCTTAAAGCCCTGACCCTAGGGACCCTTTTCCTCCTGCCATACCCTACTTGCTTGGAGTTACCATTCCATCCCTTACTGAGGCTTAATGCACTGAATAGGCAAGACTCTCATAACCTAATCATTTAATATCTAAACCTTCTTGCATTATCTCATGCATGAGCTTTTGGGGAACAACTAATATCCAATCATTGCAGTAACATTTATAGGAACTCATGTACCTGTCTCTAGTTCCTGACCTCTATAGACTTGTTTAAATCTGACATCAAAATTCAGGTCTATTGGAGAATCTGGAATCCCAGATAGGTGACTTGTTTACAAAACTCAACCATTTTAGAGGACACTTCATATCCACATGAGGTGAGGTGTTTTACTTCAGCAATATAGTATTTGAAAATCTGAGATCATAATTGCGGTTGGCTATAGACAGAAAATTTTCATATTGAGAAAATATTTCTTAATCCACTCTAACCCTCAGCTAACAATTATGATTGAATTCTATTCAAAAAATTACAAAAAATTAAATCTTTATGGAAGAAAACCCAGCAATACTGGATTGTTACTTTTGTATTGATGTCCTGCCACTCAAGAGCAGTAATTAGGAATACCTTATCACAGGAATGCAAAGGAACACTTCTCTTAAAATTGTACTTAACCAATCATTGTTACCTGGCATTACTATTAGTTAAGTATATGGATTCAGTACTATTGGATGAGTATCTGAAACTATGTTACTTTTATCTCTCAGATCTTGCCCAAATTAGTATGCATCAGTGGGTTTTTTATTTTTTTTTCCTTTTTTATAAACAGAAAATTGGGTTTTTGTAGGGTGTCTGGCAAATACAACCAAATCTATCTTTTAAGAACTTTTCCACAAGATATTTCAACCCTATTAATATTTCACTTTTAAGGATATATTGTTTCTTCATGGGGTATTGCCATCTCCTTAAACAAAATATTGCTTGAGAAAAATATTTGTCATCCCTCTCAGGGTCCCTTTGAACATATAGCCTTATTTATTTATTTACTTATTTTGACCATGGATTCTACCCATGTATCCATATCCTCAGCACTTTGTATTCCTTTTACTATTTTGAGTCAGGGTGTCACTAAGTTGCTTAGGGTCTTGCTATTTTGCATATGATGGCATTGAAATTGAAATCCTCTTGCCACCTCCCCCAAATAGCTGGGATTAGTGGTATGTGCCACTGTGCCTGACTCAATCATTTCTTTAAAAAATATCTCTATCACAAATTGATTTTTATTTTAAAAAATTGAATATTTTTTTTTATTTTTTACATGAAAAATTATTTTTATATTTGTGCACATAAAGTATAAATATCATTTGATTCAACTGATTTTTTTCTTTTCTCATTTCCATTGCTCATCTCAGTTATAATAACTGCCTTGCTCTGATACTTGTTTTAACATTCAAACTCTCTTTTGACCTTAATATTTCCTTAAACATGAATTTAAGATCAAATGAACTTTGGTAAATATTGAGCTCTACTATTTAATGGATACTTCATAAAATATCATAAAAATGAATATTATTACTACTATCCACATTATTTTTGGTTTTATGACTTAAGATATGAAAAACTCAGTGTTATGTACACATTTGAAAAAAATTAAAAAAAGATTATTATTGAGGCAGGTAAGATGATATATTTGAGTGAGGCAGCATTTCTCCTAAATCACTTACCCAGAACTCAAGTGGTGAAAATATAACTTCTCTATGAGGCTCTGAGTGAAAAACCTTGAGACTGGAGTGTCAATGTGCTCTTCCTGAACCAGAGACTGTTCAACTCATTAAACTGATCTAAAAATTTAACATGAGGAAGAGCTGAACTCCTGGAGAACTGAACCAGGAGTTGTCTTGAGAGTAAACACCAGCTGTTACAATGGATAGTGGGAAACCAGATTTGGGAGATTATGATGAGGCCTGCATAAACCTATCTGAGCCTAGCAAAGACTTAACTGAGATTAAAAAACCCAAGGAAAAGAAGAAACCAAGAACATTTCTGCCCAGATAAACTCCAGTTGGAGAGGTAGGGAGAACCCAACTCCCTCCAATTCTTTGAGTCCTGTGGCTCATATGACCTTATAAGGCCAGCTACAATGAGTCAGATATTTGATGTGGTGAGTTTCAGGGCACATAGCTGTCTGATAAACTGCCCAAGTGGTTCTGGGCACTTCCAAGACCACAACACCCATCTTTTTGTTGAACCCACCTAGTTTGGCAACTGCTGAATCCCTGGCTTCTACCCATTATAGTGTCCTATATGGTGCTGGCACCTGCCAATTTTCTGACATACAACTGCTCCTGGCCAGACCTATCTGTCTAGTCCCTGTGACCACAATCTTCCTGGGCCCACTGGATCCCAGAGACCCAGAATTCCAAGTCCCCAAAACTCACCCCTGCCCACTGCTTGACCAAATATGCCTGAAATTCCACTGCTTCACCCATAGCCCAGTTTGTCATTCTGCAATGTCCCTGCCAGTTCAGTCTGACCCAGGCTCCTGCCTTGCTCTCTGGCCCTCAGGCTGGCCCAACCAGTTCAACATTTCACCACCTGATGTGCCCAGTCCATCACAGATTGGCATCTGCCAGGCTTTAGAGGAATATCAATGCCAGCAACTCACCACAAAATAAAGCACCCAGAATTTCAGTAAAACTAAATCCCTGCAACCAGGAACTCCACCCATGGGACCTTCTCTCACAGAACCCAATGTGGAGCACACACTGGTAATGAGTGGGCAGCTCCTCCCATTTCACCCCTTATCTATCTCACAGGGAAGTTTAGAAGTCTCAGAACCCAGCCAGAAACATGGTGAGCAACACAATAAAAAGGAAGGGCTCGACATATACCCACACTCACTTCACACCTCAAGAAGAAACAAAATCAGTTGGGGACACAGAGCAAACACATGTACTCACTATTTGTCCAACACAGTCAAAATGACTCCATAATCTCTTAACTTTTCATCCAGGTTTTTACTTTTTTTATTTTTGGTAATATTTTATTTAGTTTTTGGTGTGTTGATTTACTTGAATATGTACTGATTTGTTCAAGAACACCTATACATGTAAAGATTTGTTACTCTTCCTAATTTCTAGTCTCTTTTTGAAATTTATTATTCTTCATGGCCAGTTTTTTGAGGGCCAAGCTTTTTGATTAGCATAGTTTCATTTTGTTTTGTATATATTTTTCCACCACTGTATTCTCTATTTCTCTTTTCCCCTCTCCATTTTCTATTGTGAACAATGAAATTCTATCCCACTCATCCTTTATATTCTTTCTTCTATTTTTCTCTCCCTCTTCCTCATTAACATGACATCCTATGTTACCATTTTATATGCCCTCTTTACCCTTTAAAATTGCACACATTTTCTACTTTCCTATCTCCTTTCTCCACATACCGAATGGATCCTTAACATCTCTTAATGCTACTTGATGTACATAATGTTTTTCCCTACCACCAATGCCAGAGCAGTAATTAATATGGCAGAAGACAGAGACAACACCTATTGTTTGACTTTATGCCAGACATAATTTACAATTACTTAGTTTTTACTAATGGAATTTGCTGATCCTTCTATTTCTGCATATTATATGAAGTGACACTGTAGATGTCAAAATAGGAACTAAGTACCTAATCTACTGCTGTATATTCTTGGCATAGATTTTTACACATCATTGGCCTCTGCCCCCAAACATTGAGGTGCTTATAGCATAGAGGGGCACTATAGACTTATAAAGTAGAAACTCTACTGCTTCAGATCCATACAGACAGATGGGTGGACACACAATCAATATGGAAAATGAAGGAAAAAAACAAACATACCAAATAACAGAATACCTCAACAACAGATTTTATTGACATAACAATGGAGGAAAGGCCAGAGTTCGAATTCAGAAAGTTCATGGTTCAACTGATCTGTGAGGTAAAAGATGACAAAATCAATGAATTAAGAGGAAAAATACAAGAATGAAATGTAACTTCAATAAGGAGATATAGATCATGAAGAAGAATCAATTGGAAATTTTCAAAATGAAGGTAGTGATAACCAAATTAAAACTTCAATGGAAAGCATCACCAACAGACTAGACCACATGGAAGATAGATTATGAAGGCTTGAAGACAAAATATATAATCTAAAAAAGATGACTACAGATAAAAGATGTTAAGGGACTATGAAAAGAAATTTTAAGATAAAAGTTCTGAAATACAGACAAAATACTGCACAATCTTAACAATAAAATAACATGAGAAAATTTCCAAAATCTTAAAAAAATGGAAAAACCAAATATAGAAAACACACAGAATTCCAGATATACAAAATTGCAAGAGGCCCATTTCAAGGCACATCATTTTGAAAATATCTTCCATACAGGAAATATAATCATACAATCAGCAAGAGAAAAAGACTGGTCACATTTTGAGGAAAACCATTGCAAATATCAGCTAATTTTTGAACTCAGACGCTAAAAGGTAGGAAGCTTTAGAATACTATTTCCCAAACTCTAAAGAAAATGGGTGCCAACCAAGAATACTATTTAAAGAAAATTATGGTTTTGAATTGAAGATAAGATAAAAATTTTCCATTGTAAATTTTAAAAGAATTCACAACTTAAAGTTAATACTACAAATGATACTCAATAAAATATTTCAAAACTACATAGAGAAAAAACAAAAAACAGCAAAATCAGACACAACACTAGAAGAATACTCAAAGGAGATTTGGTTCAATTTAAAAACTAAAAATAAACCAAAATGACAAAAAGTATAAAAAGATCTTTCAATAATAACACTGAACACAAATTGTCTAAATTCATAAAAAAAAAACCATAGCTTGCAGATTGAATTGAAAAACAAGATCCAATTATATGCTGACTTCAAAAGACTTATACATAAAAAAAAGGCATCCACAGTATGAAAGTGAAAATTTGGGAAACTATATTATCCATGTTGTCTCATAAATAAACAGTGGTTTCTATTCTCATATCAGATAAATTGGACTTCAAAGCAAAGTTAAACAGAAGAGACAAAGAAGACCATTTTATTCTGCTTAAGAGACTCATACAAGAAGAAAGAGCAGTCATTGATATTTATGTTCTAAAAGGAGCAGCTATATATATATCAAGCAAACTTTCCTTAACATCAAGAATCAAATAGACCAAAACACAATAATACTGGGTAAACTTAACATACCCCTATCAACATTAGACAGATAATCATACAAAAAGTAAAGATAATACACAACTAAAAAACATCTAGACTTAACAGACACATATAGAATATTTAATTGATCAATGACTGAATATACCTTCATCTCCACAGCATGTGAAACATTTTGAAAAATATAATTAGAATTCAATGATAAGACAAAAAGTAGAAAATACTCAAATACTTGGAAACTAAATCATTGCAAATCATTTTATTGAATGATGAATGGATTGCAGTATAAAGCAGTGGTGAAATAAAAAAATACTTAGAAGTAAAAGAATAGTGGTACAACATATTAAAACCTCTGGACCACTGTGAAGGTGGTTGTAAGAGGAAAGTTTTATTATTGAGCTCCTTTATTAAATAAACAGGAAGACACCAAATAAATGAACTAACATTACATCTCAAGGCCCTAGAAAAAGAAGAACAAAGCAATGACAATATCAATAGAAGCCAGGAAATAAAATCAGAGTCCAATTCAATAAATTTGAAATTATAAAAACAATTTAAAAATCATTGAAAAAGTTGGTTCTTTGAAACACTAATTTTATAAATTTTTAGGTCATCTAAATATAGGAAAGAGAAAACAATAATTTTTTTTTAAATCCATGATGATTATATCACCACAAACCCTACATAAATAGAGAAGAGTATCAGAAAGTACATTGTTCTTATACTCCAGTGTGTTAGAATACTCCTGGATATGTATGACCTAAATGAACTGAATCAGAAGAATCTAGAAAAATTGAAGAGAACAAATTCTAGTAATAAAATTGAAGAAGCCATAAAAAACCTACCAAAAAGAAAAATCTAGGATTGGATGCATTCTCAGCCAAGTTCTACCAGACTTTTAAAGAAGAACTAACATCAATCCTTCTCAAATTTTTGCACAATATGGAAAAGTAAGGAATGGTTTCAAACTAATTCTATGAAACTAGTAGCCCCCTGATACCAAAATCACACAAAATCATCAAAGAATAAAAACTTTATGCTGATATTCTTGATGAACATAGATGCAAAAAATTCATAATAAATACTGGCAAATTGCATAAAAAAACACATTAAAATGACAGTTCACCATGGTCAATCCCAAGGCCAAAATAATTCTAAATAGAGAAACTGAAGTCATTCCCACTAAAAACGGGAAGAAAACAAGGTTGTCCTCATTAACCAATTTTATTCAACATACTCCTTGAAATCCTGGCTAGAGCAATTAAGCTAAAGATAGAAATTAAAGTGATATGAGTAGAAAAAAAAGTGTTCAAACTATGTCTTTTTGCTGTCAACATGATTCTATATGTAAAAGTCCCAAAACCTCAACTGGTAACTTTCTAGAACTCATGAAGTAGTTCAGCAAAGTAATGGCAAACAAAATTAATACCCACAACTCAACTGAACTTCTATACATCAATAATGAATCAGCTACAATAGAAATTATGAGAGCTATCCCATTCACAATAGTCTCCAATAAAACTACTTAGCAATCAATCTCATAAAGAGGTGAAGAACCGCTACAAAGAAAATCTGTGAACAGAGATACAGTATAAAAAACTAAATAGACATAAAAGCAAATGGAACAGAATTGAAGATGCATAGATTAATTCCACATAGTTATCTCATATTAGACAAAGGTGTTAAAAGTGCACACTGGAGAAAAGACAGCCTTTTCAACAAATGGTGCTGGGAAAACTGGAAATCTATATGTAATAGAATACAAGTTAATACCTATTTTTCACCATGCACAAAACTTAACACTAAGCAAATCAAAGACCTAGGAATTTTACTAGAAACACAGAACCTACTAAAAGAGCAGTTAGACCCAGATCTCCAACACATTGTACAGGAATTGATTTCCTGAACAAGACTCTAAAAATAATTATAAATTAGATGGGATCAAACCTTAACAGAAAAAGAGACATGAAGACATAACCTACAGAATGGGAGAATTTTGATACCTGTATATGTTGCCAATTTCTAGAATGTACAAAGAATTCAGAAATCTTACACACACACACACACACACACACACTCACACACACAATCAATAAAGGACAAAGGAACTGAACAGACCTTTCACCAAGAATAGAGAAATAATCAACAAATATTTAAAAAAATGTTTAACATCTTTAGATATCAGAGACATACAAATTAAAAGTGTCCTGAGATTACATCTCAGTCTGGTTAGTAAGGTAAGTATCAAGAATATAAGTAACATGTGTTCATGAGGATGTGCAGAAAACAGAAGTCTCACACATTGCTGGTGGGACTGCATATTGTTCTAACTCCTCTGGAAAGTAGTATGGATATTCTTCAATAAATGTGTCCACCATTTAAATGAGTGAACCCACTCCTTAATACATACCCAAAGGACATTAAGTTCAGCATATTACAGTGACACAGCCACATTAATATTTATAGCAGCAAAATTTAAAATATCTAAATTATGAAAGAAACATAGGTGCTCTTCAACAAATGAATAAATAAAAAATTGGGGCAAATATACACATTGCATTGTTAATCAGCCATAAAGAAGAATGACTCCATGACTTTTACAAGTAAGTGGATGGATCTAAAGAATATTATGCAAAGTGAAAAGAACCAATTTCAAAATCCAAAGGTTGAATTTGTTAGTGATACAGAAAATATAAACCACATAAAGTGGGGAGGGTAAGAAAAGTTCATAAGATTAGACAATGGTGAAAAAAAGAAGGGAGGAGGATAGAAATAGGAAAGAGTAGAATAAATCTAACATAATTTTCCTATGTATACATGTAAAAATACCTGAGTTCCACCATCATGACTACCCACAAGACAATTGTCATTCTAATTAGAATAGAATATATCTTATGCTTATATGTCTTCATGAAAATGGATTCTACTGTCATGTAAACTAAAAAGAACCAATAAAATTAAATAAAAATGACAATTGTTTTAAAAGCTAGATGCTTATCCTGTTATAAACATACAATATATACATGTACCAAAGCTTTTTTGCATAAATATGTGTAATTTTATATTATATATTAAATAAGTATAATTTGAAAAACAGAACAAAATTCACATAGGATTGTTGTTGCTATTTGATATTTTAATAACATGAAAAGTATCATAAAATATTTGAACTCAAATTAATTAGTAAATATTTCCTTTTTTGTCGTCAACCTCATTGCCTTTCAAAGTTTCTCTAATCCCAATATAGTTTTGGAATATCTAGAGAAATTGTTACATTTTCAGAAAACCTAGCTCCATCCAAGAACTATTGAATCAGTTTTTTCATGTCAGTAATCTCTGATTCATGGTTGTACAATTATATCTGAAAATTCCCTGCACTTTTATTCATTATACACAAATGGGGTACAACTTTTCATTTCTATGGTTGTACACAATGTAGATTCACACAATTCATGTAATAATACATACACATAGGGTTAATGCTGTCTCATTCTACTGTATTTTCTTACTCCACCCACTCCTGCCCCATTTTCCTCTACACCATCCAAAGTTCCTTTATTCTTCTCTTCTCCCCACCATCCCCCTTCATTATATATCATCATTCACTTATCAGAGAAAACATTCGACCTTTGTTTTTTTGGGCTTGGCCTATTCACTTAGCATGATAATTTCCAACTTCATCCATTTACCAGAAAATGCCATAATTTTATTCTTTTTATGTCTGAGTAATATTCCATTGTGTATATATGCAACAGTTTCTTTTTACATTCATCAATTGAAGGGCATCTCAGTTCATTTCACAACCTAGCTATTGTTACTTGAATTTCCATGAACATTGATGAGGTTGCATCACTGTAGTATGCTGATTTTAAGTGTTTTGGGTGTACACCGAGGAGTAGGATAGCTGAGTCAAATGGAAGGTCCATTCCAAGTTTTCTGAGGAATCTTCATATTGCTTGTCAGAGTGTCTGAACCAATTTGCAACTCTACCAGCAATGTATGATTGTGCCTTTTTTTTTTTTTTTTTTTTTTTGCCACTCCACATCAACACTTATTATTGCTTGTATTGCTACTATTAGCCATTCTAATTGAAGTTTGATGAACACTTAGGGTCACTTTAATTTGTGTTTCTCTAATTACTAGGAATGATGAGCACTTTTTCATATACTTGTTGATCCCCTGTATATCTTCTTCTGTGAAGTTTCTGCACACTTCCTTAGCCCATGTATTGATTGGTTTCTTTGTATTTTTGGTGTAAAGTTTTTAATTTCTTTATACACTTTGGAGATTAGTGCTCTGTCTGAATATGTGTGGAAAAGATTTCTTCCCACATGATAGTCTTTCTTTTAACATAATTGATTGTTTTCTTTACTGAGAAAAAAGCTTTTTAGTTTGAATCAGTCCCATATATTGATTCTTGCTTTTATTTCTTGTGCTATGAGAGTCTTGTTAAGAAAGTCTAAGTCTATGTGATGGAGTTTGGGTCAAATTTTCTTCTTTTTGGTGAAGGGTATCAGGACTAGTTCCTAGATCCTTGATCCATTTTGAGTTGAGATTTGCACAAGGTGAGAGATAGGGTTTTAATTTCATTTTACTGAATATGGATTTCCAGTTTTGCCAGCACCATTTGTTTAACAGACAATCTTTTCTCCATTGTAAGTTTTTGAAAACTTTGTCTAGTATGAGATAACTGTACTTATGTGGGTATGTCTCTGTGTCTTCTATGTTTTACCATTGTTCTTCATGTCCATTTTGGTGCCAATACCATGCTGTTTTTGTTACTCTTCCTCTATAGTACAGTTTAAGCTCCAGTATTGTGATACCTCCTGCATCACTCTTCCTGTAAATGATTGCTTTTTGTATTCTGGTTCTTTTGTTCTTCCACATGAACTTCATGATTGCTTTCTCTATTTCTATGATAAATGTCATTGAAATTTTAATTGGAATTGTGTTAAATATGTATAGCACTTTTGAAAGTATGACTATTTTGATAATATTAATATTTTCTGTCCAAGAACATGGGAGATCTTTCCATCTTCTAAGATCTTCTGCCATTTCTTTCTTTAATGTCCATGTTATTGTAGAGATCTTTCACCTCTTTGATTAGATTTATTTCCAAGTATATTATTTTATTTTGAGACTATTGTGAACAGAGTTATTTTCTTTCTAGATACTACATTGCTTATGAATTAAAATGCTTTAGATTTTTGAATGTTGATTTTCTATTTTGCAATTTTGGTGAATTCATTTATTAGGTCTAGAAGTTTTATGGTGGTGTTTTTGGATCCTCTAAATATAGAATCATGTCATTGACAATTAGTGATACTTTTAGTTCTTCTTTTCCTATTTGAATCCATTATATTTCTTTGGTCTGTCTAATTGCCCTCACAAGTATTTTAAGGATGATGTTGAATAGAAGTGGTGAAAGAGAGCATCCCTGTCTTGTTTCAGTTTTCAAAGGGAATATTTTATTTTTTCTCTATTATGAATGATTTTGGCTGTGGGCTTGGCATAAGTAGCCCTTACAATGTTGAGGTATGTTCCTACTGTCTTTATGTTTCTTAGTGCTTTGAATATGAAGGGGTGTTGTGTTTTGTCAAACACTTACTCTGCATCTATTGAAATAATTACATGACTCTTTACCTTAAGTCTATTGAAGTGATATATTACATTTATTGATTTCCAGATGTTGAATCATCCTTGCATCCCTGGGATGAACCCCACTTGATCGTGGTGCACTATCTTCTTTATATGTTTTTATGTGAGATCTGCTAAAATTTTGTTAAGGACTTCTGCATCTATATTCATCAGATATATCAGACTAAAATTTTCTCTGCTCAATGTGTCTTTCTCTTGTTTTGGTATCAGAGTGATACTGCTTCATAGAATGTGTTTGGAGGGGTTCCCTCCTTTTATATTTTCTGAAATACTTTAAGGAGTATTGGAATGAATTCTTGTTTGAAGGTCTTGTAGAACTCAACTGAGAATATATTTGTTACTAGGCTTTTTCCTGATTCATAAGGTTTTGATGGCTTCTTCTATTTCACTCAGTGAAATTGATCTGTTTAAATTGTGCCATGTACAAACAGAGAAACAACATGTATCCCATTTGTTTACAATAAAAAAAAAGACCTTAAATTGTGTATGTCCTCCAGGTTTAGTTTGTGAGATTCATATGTCCTAGAAATTTGTTAATATCTTCAATATTTTCTACTTTGTTGGTATATAGATTTTCAAAATACCTTCTCATTGTGTTATGTATTTCAGTGGTGTCTGTCACGATATTTCCTTTTTCATCATGAATTTTCATAATTTGAGTTTTCTCTCTCCTTTATTAATGCTGTTAAGGGCTTATCTATTTTGTTTACTTTTTCAAACAACCAACTTTTTGTTTTGTCAATTTTGAATTGTTTCTTTTGTTTATATTCCATTTACTTCAGGTCTGATTTTAATTATTGCCTGTCTTCTACTACTTTTGATGATTTTCTGTTCTTTTTTCTCTAGTGCTTTGAGATGTAATGTTAGGTCAATTAGTTGTTGACTTTTTATCATTCTTTGGATGCACTCCATGCAATGAATTTCCTTCTTACTACTGTTTTAATGGTATCCCAGAGATTTTGATATGTTGTGTGATCAATCTCATTTACCTCTATGAATGTTTTTTATTTCCTCATTGATGTTTTCTGTTAAGCATGCTTCATTCAGTAGCATATTATTTAGTCTGCAGGTGATGGAGAAGTTTCTAGTTTTTATTTTGTCATTGATATCTAATTTAATTCCATTATGATCTTTTATATTTTATTTTTTTAATTGTAAACAAATGAAACACATGTTGTTTCTCTATTTGCACATGGAGTCAAGGCATACCATTTGTGTAATCATAAATTTACATAGGGTAATATTGTTTGATTCATTAGGTTATTTTTCCCTTCCGCCCACCTCTCCCACCCCACTAGTCCCTCTACACAGTCATTCCTTCCTCCATTTTAACCGCCCTCCTTAACCCTAATCCTAAACCTAACCATAAGCCTAATGCTAACACCTCCTACCCCCTATTATATGCCCTCATCCGCTTATTAGCGAGATCATTCGTCCTTCAGTTTTTTGAGATTGGCTTATCTCACTTAGCATGATATTCTCCAATTTCACCCATTTGCCTGCAAATGGGTGCATAATTTTATCATTCTTTATGGCAGAGTAATATTCCATTGTATATATGTGCCACAGATTCTTTATCCATTCATCAATTGAAGGACATCTAGGTTGGTTCCACAATCTGGCCATTGTGAATTAAGCAGCTATGTACATTGATGTGGCTGTACTACTGTAGTATGCTGATTTTAAGTCCTTTGGGTATAGGCCAAGGAGTGGGATACCTGGGTCAAATGGTGGTTCCATTCCAAGCTTTCTGAGAAATCTCCATACTGCTTTCCAGAGTGGCTCCACTAATTTGCAACCCCACCAGCAATGTTTGAGTGTACCTTTTTCCCCACATCCTCGCCAACACCTATTGTTGCTTGTGTTCTTGATAATCGCCATTCTAATTGGGGGGAGATGGAATCTGAGGGTAGTTTTGATTTGCATTTCTCTTATTACTAGAGACGTTGAACATTTTTTCATATATATGTTGATTGCTTGTATATATTCTTCTTTGAAGTGTCTGTTCATTTCCTTAGCCCATTTGTTGATTGGATTATTTGTATTCTTGGTGTAGAGTTTTTGCAGTTCTTTATATATTCTGGAAATTAGTGCCCTATCTGAAGTATGAGTGGCAAAGTTATTCTCTACTCTATAGGCTCTCTTCACATAACTGAGAGTTTCCTTTGCTGAGAGAAAGCTTTTTAGTTTGAATCAATCCCAGTTGTTGATTCTTCCTTTTGTTTCTTGTGCTATGGGAGTCCTGTTAAGGAAGTCTGATTCTAAGCCAACAAGTTGAAGATTTGGACCTACTTTTTCTTCTATAAGATGCAGGATCTCTGGTCTGATTCCGAGGTCCTTGATCCACTTTGAGTTGAGTTTTCTGCACAGTGGGAGATAGGGGTTTAATTTCATCCTGTTGCATATGGTTTCCAGCTTTCCTAGCACCATTTGTTGAAGAGGCTATCTTTTCACCATTGCATATTTTTGGCCTCATTCTCTAGTATGAGAATATTATATTTCTTTGGGTTTGTGTCCATGTCCTCCATTCTATACCATTGATCTACCTGTCTATTTTGGTACCAATACCATGCCATTTTTGTCACTATTGCTTTATAATAGAGTTGAAGATCTGGTATTGCGATACCGCCAGCTTCGCTCTTTCTACTGAGGAGTGCTTTAGCTAGTCTGGGTTTTTTATTCTTCCAGATGAATTTCATAATTATTTGCTCTATTTCTGTAAGATATATCATTGGGATTTTAATTGGAATTGCATTGAATCTGTATAGCACATTACGTACTATGTCCATTTTGACAATATTGATTATATCTATCCAAGAACATGGGAGATCTTTGCATCTTCTAAAGTTTTCTATAATTTCTTTCTTAATGTTCTGTAGTTCTCATTGTAGAAGGCTTTCACCTCTTTTGTGAGATTGATTTCCAAGTATTTAATTTTTTTTTGATGCTATTGTGAATGGGATAGTTTTCCTAATTTCTCTTTCTGAAGATTCATCACTTATGTATAAAAATGCATTGGATTTATGAGCATTGATCTTGTAACCTGCTATTTAATGAATTCACTTAAGAGTTCTAAGAGTTTTCTGGTGGAATTTCCAGGTTCCTCCAAATATATAATCATGTCATCAGTGAACAGGGATAGATTGAGTTCTTCTTTTCCAATTCGTATCCCTTTAATTTCTTTGGTTTGTCTAATTCCTCTGGCTGGAGTCTCAAGAACGATGTTGAATAGAAGTGGTGAAAGAGGGCATCCCTGCCTTGTTCCAGTTTTTAGGGGGAATGCTTTCAGTTTTTCACCATTTAGAATGATATTGGCCACGGGTTAAGCGTAGATGGCCTTTACAATGTTAAGGAATGTTCCCACTACCCCAATTTTTCTAGTGTTTTGAGCATGAAGGGATGCTGTATTTTATCAAATGCTTTTTCTGCATCTATTGAAATAATCATGTGATTCTTAACTTTAAGTCTGTTGATATGGTGAATGACATTTACTGATTTCCAAATGTTGAACCAACCTTGCATCCCTGAGATAAAACACTTGATCGTGGTGCACTATCTTTTTAATGTATTTTTGTATGCATTTTGCTAAAATTATGTTGAGAATCGTTGCATTGATGTTCATTAAGGATATTGGTCTGAAATTTTCTTTCCTCGATGTTTGTCTGCCTGTTTTAGGTATCAGGGTTATATTGGCTTCATAGAATGAGTTTGGGAGGGTTCCCTCCTCTTCTATTTCATGGAATACTTTGAGGAGTATTGGAATCAGCTCTTTTTAAAGGTTTTGTAGAACTTGGCTGAGAACACATCTGGTCCTGGACTTTTCATTGTTGGTAGGCTTTTCATGAGCTCTTCTATATCATTGCTTAAAATTGATTTATTTAAGTTGTTTATATCCTCCTTGTTTAGTTTAGGTAATTCATATGTCTCTAGAAACTTGTTGATGTCTTCGAGGATTTCTGTTGTGTTGGAGTATAGATTTTCAAAATAGCTTCTAATTATGTTTTGTATTTCACTCGTGTCTGTTGTGATATTTCCTTGTTCATTCCGAATTTTAGTAATTTGAGTTTTCTCCCTTTTCTCTTTGTTAGTGTGGCTAAGGGTTTATCAATTTTGTTTAGATTCTCAAAGAACCAACAATTTATTCTGTTAATTTTTCCGATTGTTTCTTTTGTTTAAATTTTGTTGATTTAGGCTCTGAGTTTAACTATTTCCTATCTTCTACTACTTTTGGTGTTGGTCTGCTCTTCTTTTACTCAGGCGTTGAGCTGTAGTCTTAAGTCATTTATTTGTTGATTTCTACTTCTTTTATTGAATGCACACCATGAAATAAATCTTCCTCTAAGTACTGCTTTCATAATGTCCCATAGATTTTGATATTATTTGCCTTTGTTCTTATTTAAATCCAAGAATTTTTTTTTATTTCCCTCCTGATGTCTTCTGTTATCCATTCATCACATAATAGCGTATTATTTAATCTCTAGGTATTGGAGAATTTTCTGTTTTTTATTCTGTCATTTTTTTCTAATTTCAATCCATCATGATCTAATAGAATACCAGGTAGTATCTCTATCTTCTTGTATTTGCTAACAATAGCTTTGTGGCTTAAAATAAGGTCTATTTTATAGAAGGATCCATGTGCTGCTGAGAAGAAAGTGTATTCGTTCATTGTTGGATGGTATATTCTATATATGTCCATTAAGTTTAAATTGTTGATGGTGTTATTGAGATCTATGGTTACTTCATTCAAAATTTGTCTGGAGAATCTATCCAATGGTGAGAGAGATGTGTCAAAATCGCCTAATATTATTTTGTTGTGGTCTATTTGATTTCTGGAATTAAGAAGGATTTGTTTGATGTACATGGATGAGCCAATGTTCGAGGCATACATATTTATGATTGTTATTTCTTGCTGATTTATGCTTCCCTTAAGCAGTGTGTAATGTCCTTCTTTATCCCTTCTGACTAGGTTTGGCTTGAAGTCTACATTATCTGAAATGAGGATGGATACTCCAGCTTTTTTGCTGTGTCCTTGTGCATGGTATGTTTTTTTCCCATCCTTTCACCTTTAGTCTATGGGTATCTCTTTCTATGAGGTGAGTCTCTTGCAGGCAGCATATTGTTGGATTTTTCTTTTTAATCCAATCTGCCAGTCTGTGTCTTTTGATTGATGAGTTTAGGACATTAACATTCAGCGTTATTTTTGTGATATGATTTGTATTCCCAGTCATTTGACTCATTTTTGTTGTTTGACATGATTTGGTTTCTCCTTTATTTGCCTATTCCTTTAGGCTAGTTCCTCCTGTTGCTGATTTGCATCATTGTTTTTCATCTTTTCCTCATGGAATATTTTGCTGAGAATGTTCTGTAATGCTGGCTTTCTTTTTGTAAATTTCCTTAGCTTTTGTTTATCATGGAAGGATCTTATTTCATTGTCAAATCTGAAAGAAATTTTGCTGGGTATAAAATTCTTGGTTGGCATCTGTTTTCTTTCAGGGTTTGGTAAATGTTGTTTCAGGCCCTTCTAGCTTTTAGTGTCTGGATTAAAAAATCTGCTGATATTCTTATTTGTTTCCCCCTGAATGTAATTTGGTTCTTTTCTATTGTGGCCTTTAATATTCTGTCTTTATTTTGTATGTTGGGTATTTTCATAATAATGTGCCTTGGTGTGGGTTGTTGTAATTTTGTATATTTGGAGTCCTATAAGCCTCTTGTACTTGGTTTTCAACTTCATTCTTCAGATTTGGGAAATTTTCTGATATTATTTCATTGAATAGATTGTTCATTCCTTTGGTTTGTTTCTCTAAGCCTTCCTCAATCCCAATAATTATTAAATTTGGCCTCTTTATAGTATCCCATAATTGTTGTAGATTCTGTTCATGATTTCTTACCATCCTCTGTTTGGTCAACTTTGTTTTCAAGATTAAATATTTTTCTTCAAAGTCTGAGGTTCTGTCTTTCAGGTGTTGTATCCTATTGGTTATTCTTTTTATGGAGTTTTTAACTTGTTTTTTTTTTCCCTTCATTTCGTGGATTTCTGGTTTTTTTCAGTATCTCTAACTCTATTGAAATTTACTCTTGCTTCTTGTATTTGCTCTTTTTACTGTTGATTGGTGCGATCTTTTAATGCCTGCATTTGCTCTTTCATTTCCTCCTTCAATGCCTGCATTTTGTCTTTCATCCCCTCTTTTGCTTTCCTGATTGTTTAAATTATTTGCATTCTGAACTCCCTTTCTGACATTTCTTCTGCTGTGCTGTCATTGGGTTTTATTGATATAGTATCTAGGTTTGTTTGGGACATTTTCTTTCCTTGTTTTCTCATATTTGTCAGATATCAGTGGGACTCTGACATATTGCAAATTTCCTCAATTGGCTTACACTGTCTCTGTGGATTTCCAGTATATCCCCTCTTAGCCCTCAGTAGCCTGAATTCTTGGAGGAACTTGATAATGCAGTGCTTCCAAAGAAAGCTGGTACTAGCCTCCTACTTTTTCCAGAGCTTGGAGCTGGCTCTGGGTGGAAAGACTCTCACTGGGCATCTGCTCCAAGAAGCTGACCATGAGAGAAGCCTGCCACTGGAGGGAGCAGGGCTGCTTGGGGAATTCCTTGACTTCCCTGTCCTGGTCCCTGAAGCTGCCTGTGGGCTGGAGCTTGCTGCTGGCTCCAGGACTCGGAGCTGTTCTGTGCAGAAAGACTCTCACTGGGAGCCCTGCTCCGAGAAGCTGGCCTTGTGGGAGGAGCCCACCACCGGAGGAACCAGGGCAACCTGAGGAAGCCTCTAGCTGCCCTGCCCTGCTCTGAGAAGCTGCCCCCCTCTGGGCCTGCCACCTGAGCTGAGTTTCACCCAGTCGGGGAGACTCACCCCGTGGCTCTATTTTAGTCTGACTCTGTCAATGCCTCTCCTTCTTGAATCCTGGGTTCTGGAGCAACAGGAGATGCAGTCACCCTCTAGTCCCCAATCTTGGTCGCCCCGTGGAAAGAGCCAGCTGCCGGAGGGGCAGGGCCACCTGAAGAAGTCTCTAGCTGCCCTCTCTGGTCCCAGAGGCTGCCTGCAGGCTGGAGCTCACCGCTGGCTCTGGGACTTGTGGCTGGCTCTGTGTAGAAAGGCTCTCACTTGGCAGTCTGCTCCCGAGAAGCTAGTCTTGAAAGGTGTCTGCCATCGGAGGGAGCAGGGCTGCTTGGGGAAGTCCCTGGCTGTCCTATCCTTATCCCTGAAGCTGTCTGCGGGCGAATGCTCACTGCTGGCTTCGGGACTCAGAGCTGGTTCTGTGCAGAAAGCCCATTATGATCCAAGAGAAGGCAAGGTAGTATCTCTTTTTTTCACATTTGCTAAGAACTGCTTTGTTGCATATCATATGGTCTGTTTTAGAGAATGATCCAAGTGGTGCTGTGAAGAAAGTGTATTCACTCATTGATGGATCAAATATTCTATACATATCTGTTAAGTCTAAGTTACTGATAGTGTTATTGAATTCTATTTTTTTTTTTTTTGGTTTAGTTTTAGTTTGGAGGATCTATTCAGTGGAGACAGTGGTGTGTTAAAGTCACCCAGAATTATTGTGTTGTGGTCTCTTTGATTCCTGAAATTGAGAAGGATTTGTTTGATGTACATAGATGCACCATTGTTTGGGACATAAAAAATTATGATAATTATGTCTTCCTGATTTATGGTTCCCTTAAACAGTATGAAATTTCCTTTTTTATCCCTTCTGACTAACCATGACTTGAAGTCCAATTTATCTGATATAGAATGAAACCACCAATTTTTTTACTGCGTTCCTGTGAGTGGTAGGTTTTTTTTTTCCCCATTATTTAACCTTTAGTCTGTGGATGTCCTTTTCTACGAGATGACCCTCATGGAGGCAGCATATTGTCATGTCTTTTTCTTTTAATGCTATCTTCCAACTATCTCTTTTGATTAATGAGTTTATGCCTTTAACATTCATGTTTATTATTGAGATGTTTTACTTTCTCAGTCATTTGGGTTTATTTTTGTTTTTTAACTTTAGTTAGTACCTCCTTTTATTGGTTTTTCGTTTAAGGTAGTTTCTCCCTTTGCTGAACTACATTACTGTTTTCTACTTCCTCCACATGGAATATTTTGCTGAAAATGTTTTGTAGCATAGACTTTCTATTTGTAAATTCTTTCAACTTTTGTTTATCATGGAAGGGTTTTTTTTTTTTTTTTTTTTTTTTTTGTCTTCAATTCTGAAGGTTACTTTTGCTGGGTATAGGATTCTTTGTTTGCAACCACGTTCTTTCAGAGCTTGAAACATGTTGTTCCAGGTCCTTCCAACTTTTAGGGTCCAGGTTAAAAAAGTCTGCTGATATCCATATTGGTTTCCCCCTATATGCAATCTAATCTTTTTTCTTGTAGCCTTCAAAATCTTATCTTTATTTTGTATACAAGGCATATTCATTATAATGTGCCTGTGTTTCAATCTGTTGTAATTTTGTGCATTTGATGTTCTGTAACTCTCTTGCATTTGATTTTCCATTTCATTCTTCAGGTTTGGGGAATTTTTAAATATCAGTTCATTGAATAGGTTGTTTATTCCTTTGGTTTGTATCTCTATGGCTTCCTCAATTCCCAAAATTCTTAAATTTGGTGTTTTCATGATGTCCCAGAATTCTTGGGGGGTTCATCCATGATTTCTTACCATCTCCTCTGTTTGGTCAACTGTATTTTTAGGACTAAATATTTTGTCTCCATTATCTCAGGTTTTTTCTTCCAAATGATCTAGTCTGTTGGTGATGCTTTCCATTGAGTTTCTTATTAGTTTATTGTTTTCTTCATTTCAATGATTTCCATTTCTTTTTTGTTTTTTTTCAATCTTTATCTCTTTGTTGAAGTGATTTTTTTCCTTCCTGCAGTTGCTCTTTTAACTGCTTATTTGAGTGATCATTCATTGCCTACCTTTGCTCTTGTATTTCATACTTTGCTTCATAAGTTATCTTAATTATGTATATTCTGAACTTCTTTTCTGACATTTCTTGTACCCTGCTGTCACTGTATTCTCTGAATATAGAATCTAGGTTTGTTTGAAAGATTTTCTTCGCTTGTTTTTCATGTTGTTCACATATCTTCCCCTCTAGCAGTGCAGATCTTGGGTGTTGCAGTTTCTCCCCTATAGGCTTATAATGACCCTATAGGTTTCCAAAACCTTTTCTTTAAGGGGGAGATTAGTATTAGCAGTATCCTATATAGACTATATGCAGCCCTAATCCAAATACCCCGTTTGAAGACATTAATAATATTGTCATAATAAAGAGAGGATGAGTTCAAATCTTATCTACATTATAACAGATAGATTTGCAATGAGGTCTGCAGTTTCTAATGGAGGACAAAGAGGATGGGGAGTGGTGTAAGATGAAACTGTTAATGGGATAAAAAAGAGTATATAGAAGTTCTAGATTGTAGAAAGTGCAGAAGTGTAATCAAAAGAAGTTGGTTGTTAGCATGAGAAAAGGGAGAAAGACACTCTGAGGAAACAGGTAAACAAAAGGAAAATAGAGCAAGAAAAGTAAAGAAACAAAAACTTACAATTTTTCAAAAAGGAGAAAAAACAAACCTCTGCACTATAACAGTTATGTTTTATTCAAAGCTCCCAGTTTTCAGTTGCCTGATGCATGAGAGGTACATGACAATGTGCTTCCAGTTTCCAGTAGGCATCTCAGGATGTAATTTGCCCTAGGTGTCTCAGGATGGAATTTGCACCACCTAAAGATGGGAGCTTGTGTTCTTGCATAATCCAAGATGGCCACACTAACTTACAAGTATGTTGACAAATGGGGAGTTGCATCTCAGGGCATGGATGTGGTTGACCAGGAGTCCTGAAGGCAGAGTGTTGTTGGTTGGAAAGGGGTCCTGGAGCATAGTGTGGTCTGTCTGTTTCAGGGGTCCCAGAGGTGAGGTATGGTCAGTTTGTCTGGGGGTCCTGTTGGCAGGGTATGGTTGATTGGGCTAAAAGTTCTTGGAAATGGGGCTTGGTCAGTCTGTCCACAGGTCCTGCAGAACCTGGCTATTGTCTCAAAATTGTCCCAGCCACATGTAATGAAACCTGTGGGTACTGTGGCAATGTACTTCCAGGCAAAAGCAGGCAACAAGCATTCCCATGGCCATGTGCAGTCGGTCTGCAGGCTAACAGTACACAAGCACCTCCTCAACAGAGGTTCTTTGGGCAGTCCAAGGCCTGATGCATTGAGATCCTCCTCCAGTAGATTCACTTTCTGCAGTCACTGTCAGATGAAATTTGTGCTTCTCCATTCTCCTATGTACTATTTATTTAACTATTCTTATTTCAGGAACTGTTGACATTCAGGGATGTGGCCATTGATTTTACTGAAGAGGAGTGGAAATACCTTCAGCCAGCTCAGCAAAACTTATATAGAGATGTGATGTTAGAGAATTACAGAAACTTCGTCTTCCTGGGTATGCATAACTTCTGTTCACAATTTTTAATTTTGATTATTTAATTTTCTTCCCTTGATGAATATATTCTGGAAACTTCTCTACAACAATGTGTTTCATATTTGTGCTTTCAAGAGAAACAGGGCATTTTTGGCATAAGTAAAATGTTAATGACTTTCCTTTTAATCTTTAACCTCTCCCTTCCTTGGTATGTTATATATCCTTCACTTTAGTAAAGTGATATTAAGAGTAATTCGGTGATAAAAAATATTGTGGCCTATACCTATAAGAAGACAGAGTTGAGAGGCCCAAATTTCAGGAAAGAAGCAAACTTCAAATGTTGATGGAAAAGTTACTTAGCAGAAAAGTTTTTTCAGAAGCTTAGGTTTATTTCTCCCGTTACTGCCCTAGGTTTATCATGTTTTAAAATTCTTTAAAATCTTCTGTGTGTATACAGTGATGACCCAGTTCTTTTAAATAACCATCCAAACTCTCCTTTGCTAGTGAGTGTCAACATGATATAAAACATTTCTTGTTATTTGTGGGTTTCCAGGTGATAATGTGAACATTTTTGGAGAATTCTAGAAGACATTTTATTAAATTAATATCCTAAAGCAGTTTAATATTATTTACATATATATTTATTAAAATTCACTTAGATGTGCTCTTTATAAATAAATACTTGTTATGGATTTTGTGTGAAATGAAAGTCAAGATTTACAATAAATGCTGTTTTGTGGTATGTTATGATAGTTGCAAATTGTAGTTATGAAAGCATTTGTAAATAATATATCTATGGTTGGTTAAATTTTCCTTTCCTTTATTCTTTCATTTTATAGACTACATTTCATGTTGTAGAAGAGGTTTCCTCACTTCACATACCACTGTTTTATTTTTGTCTCTATTTTATGAATATATGACAATTCTATTACTTCACAAATTAGGATATTGTTGAAATTAAGATATGCATGATTCTTGTTTCTATTGCCAATACAATTTTATATGCTTTTACTTGTTTGTATAAATAGTACACCTTTTTAAATGATTTTTAAATTTTATCCAGGTTGATTTCTTATCCTGTATATGTACATAGTAATGTAAACTTTTAAATGTTAATGTAATAGTGATAAAATCTAGGGGTACTGTAATAATGGGTTACATCCCCAACCCCTTTATATTTATATTTGAAGAGATCTTCTCACAAAGATTTTAAGGAAGGCATTTAAATTATTACCTCCCTGCCTCAGAATTACGATAGTAATTCTAGATTATATGCATGCTCTCTATATATAGATGCATAAATTTGTTCTTATTTATAGGATAAAGAACATAGCATTTTAAATGTACTTTTCAAACATTTTACTATCTTATTAGTTTTATGTGTTTTTGTAATTTTAATTGTGATCAAAACCACAAAACAATACTTGCTCTCTCACCATATTGGGCATACTGATTAGCAATATTAATTCAAATTATTACATAATATATCTGTAGAATTCTTAAATCTCAAAAATCAGTAAATATATTTCCATGTAAACAAGTGCTCATTTGTCTTCTCCTATCACTAATATTGTTCTCATTTCTGTTCACAAGTTTTTTTTGCATGTTTGTTTATTTTTAGTTGTCTTATATCAGTAGAGTTCTCCCATATTTTTCTTTGTGCTAGTGACATATTTTACTTAACCTAATGCACTGAAGATTTATCCTGATTATAGAGTTTGCAAAAATTTATTATTTTTAACTTGAAAAATATTCTATGGTTTCTATATCCCAATTTGCTCCATCCACTCATTTCATGAGTTATTTATTTTGCTTCCTCATAGTAGCTCTGTTGATGAATGCTATAATAAACTTTTGTGTTCAAGTGTCTTAATTTGCTGTATATGCAAGTCCTTATTGCATTCAGAATTCACTATGTCCGTCTGTCTTAATTGATGTCACTATTACCAATTAAATTTTACAGCTTTTAATATTTTTAACTCATGAAAAACCTTCTCCCAATTTTGTTTCTTTTTTGAATATTTTTGAAATCTCCATAAGAATTTGAGATTCCATAAAATTTCTAGAATAAGTTTTTTCTGTCTCTGCAAAACATATCATTGGGAGTTTGAGAGATATTTACATGGAGTCTCCAGATAACTTTGAGAAGTACAAAAGTCTCTTAATTTAATCTTTCAATTCTAGAAAAAGATTATATTCAAGATTGATCAATCAATTGCCACATATGTATGGATTTTTGAACATCCTTTCCACTTTTGATTTCTAACATTATTCTCTGACAATCAGAAAATAATTTTAATATTTTTATACCTATTAACCTATGATTTATTTCTTTTCTGTTGGCTGATCACCTTTGATGTTCCATTTATATTAAAAACAATTAGTACACAAGTCAAATTTGTTTAAATTATTTTCAAAGTCTTCTGTTTTTTTAATTATTATTTTGTTTGACTTTTTCTTTACGTCAAGTGCATATTCGTGTCTCCTAGTATTCAAGTGTTGCTTTCTATTTTTTTATTTACTTCTGTCAAACTTATCTTTTTATGTCTTAGATATATGGTGTGAGTTGAAACTTTATTTATTCTTTTTGCAATATTCTAAGGAAAGCTTTTTTTATCTTCATATAATATTCTACTTTGCCTATTTTTAAAGTTATTTTTTATTTAAAATATATTTTATCTCAGATAACTTCTTGCTCTAAACTGTTTTCTATATAATAATTTGGTCAACCCAGCTTTCTTTTGGCCATGTTTTTATGTAACACTCTTGTATTCCTTGCTTTCATTCTACATGTTTTCTTAGATTTAGAGTTCCCTATGGATTATAGTATTAGTATTTCTTTTACATTTATTATTTTTATTTTTTAAAACTTTTATTCTTTTTAGATATACATGACTGTGGTATGTATTTTGACAAATGTACATACAAGGAATAAAACTTCCCATATTTGTGAGTGTACGCAATGTGGAGTTACACTGCTTGTGTATATAAACTTAGGAAATTTATGTCTGATTCATTCTATTATCATTCTTATACAAATCTCCACTTCCTTCCCTTAATTTTATTTTATCTAATTCAATGAAATTTTATTCTGTGTTCCCCCAACTTATTGTGTGTTAGCCTCCACATATCGAAGAGATTATTTAGACTTATGAAGTTATATTTTAGTACCTGTACATTTAACATTCTTCAGGCACTTCTAAACATCTATACAGATTAGATGTTTCAATTAAAAATGAGTCCACGATGTATATGGTAGTTTTGAAGAAACTGCACACATATAACAATACCTCTAATTTGAAAAGGATTTTAAAATATGAGCATTATGGTCCTTCACCAACCCAGTGTGCTATAATGATCTAATTTTAAAAAGAAAATCCATCCTAGGAATTTTAGCACAAAATATACAAAATTTGTTTATTAATTCTACTTTTTCATGCAGTGGCAAACTCATTAACATCTAGAAAAACTAGGTGTAGGTTACAACTTTTTGTTATTTATATACACTATATACAGAGCAAAGTAAAACAAAACCCACATACATTGGATCAATGGTTACTTTTTCCTCATTGTAAGCACAATTGCGTGGTGTTCTAGAGAATAAGCATACAATGTTTATTACTCAGCAGGTGTTTTGGCTATTGTTCTCCCCGAAACATTTCCAGGAAATGTTCAAAAAAAGTAATTTACATAATGTGTTATATTTTACCACTTCTACTTTGAACATTACAATATGTAAACAGTCTATATTTCTAAAAAAATACTTAGACTTGTGAACTGTATATACAGGAAAGAGGAGTAAGATGCATACATCAAGAAATGGTGGTAATATGAAAAATGTAATTTACAAATAACCAGTCTGGCCCAGGACCATCCCTTTTCAAGGTCAAAGTCTTCTCCATGTCCTCTAACCCCCTGAATAAATGTGGACAATGTCATTCCTAGAGGTGGTCTGAAAACTCCATTTCAATGTCACTTCCTTTTTAAAACATATGGGTGTTTATATAACATTATATTATAACTGTAACCTATATCAGCAACCTGTTTAAAATTCAGAATATACAGATGTAGCAAAAGTTTTAAATGGCTGGGGGGGGGCAAATTGAGAGCAGTTGTTTCATAATATATACACAGGTCTTCTAAAAATGCCCAGTAAATCTTCCTGAAGGATGTTGGGCATTTCCAGTTGGTCAAATAGTTTGTTACCCTGCAGGGTCTCTCTTTGGTAGAACAAACACCAACTGTCCAAATGTGCACACTGTTCCACTCATCATGTTCCACAGTTTTACTCACCTTCTGGGATAAATTGACATTTGTTCGATTTCTCATGATGAGGTGTCATCTAATGGAGCCTGCACAGAGTGGATACTGAGGGCCCTTGTCTGTGCTGATTGGCCAAACTTTCTGTCATCCATTAACACCCCTGCTGGAATTGGCACTTTTGGTTAACCACCATTCTTCTTGAACATGATTGGGCCAGGAGACTTGACAGCCAAGGATTCCTGGGTCTTGAGATGGAAAGATCAATGCCACCATAAGGTCATGCAGGGAGGTTTCCCAGTCTTTCACAGTCTAGGTCAACTCGTGAGCAGTTACAGCAGTAGTTCTGGAGGTCTGCAGGGTAGAGGCTGCATCATTTTCCTGGGTCCCTCATCTTACCCAGCAGCCTGGGACTGGAGGGCCACAAAAGGTTTTTAGAGTAGGTCGTGTTCCATTTCTTACTACTTTCTGTCTGTCAGAACTGATTTGGCAGTTCCTTCTTTTAGATTTAATTTTGCTAGTTAAGTTGTTTTGATTTGTTTTATAATAATGCATTAACAATCTAACATAATTTTAAATGTGAAGAGCTCATCACTCCTAACTTTTAAGTCTTATTCTTTATTTCATATATATATAATATATTAGTAATTAATATATAATAATATATTATATATTATATATAATAATAATATATATAGTAATTATATATAATATACATTATTATATATTATATTATATATAATATATTATATTATTTATATTATATATATAATTATATATAGTAATTGTATATAATAAATTAGTAATATATATATATTACTAATTTGCTTAATGGTTTAATGTGTGGTTCACTGCATGTCATAGTGGCATCCTTTGATTCCTCTCACCCTTCTCTTTATATATTTTTATTCCCATTTTCCTTTATATATATTCTGTAGGTTCTTCATTTTTCACAGGATCTAAGTTGTTAAAACTGGCTTTGAACTTATGGTGATCCTTGCTCAGCCTCCCCCAAGTTCTAGGACTACATAAGACTACAGATTTGTACACCTGCCTTTCTCATACATATTCCCTTAAGGAATTCTTTACATACACATTTCTGCTTAATTATATTAATAAGTTTTCTCTAATTTAGCTCATTAAACTTCCTTTAAATGGATATTTAATGTTCTTTGGGCAATTCATAACTCTTACTAATCTAATGTTCAATTTGTAATGTTTTGATTTATTACCTTGATACCTCATTTCCTTTATCATTATGTGTGGTACTATTTTTAATTGCTTTGTACATTTAAAAAACAGTCAACAGTAGATTATAGAGACATTTGTGAAAAAATGGAAGTTTTGAAATCAATGAAAAACATTCAAGTACAGTTTCAAGCTACAGGCTTGAAATTCCAGCATATTAGGGGGACATTTGAAAAAATTTCAAGTTTGAGGCAGGTCACAGAAACTTAGAAACAGCATGTCTCAAACAATTTTTAAAGGACTTGTATTGGAGTTCAGTTGTATAGCACCCTTTGGCTTAATCACCAACACTACATATAAGAAAAATAAAAGTAGAATGACCTCTTGATCCAGAAATGCCAGTAAAAATATGTATCCATCAGAAATTAAATCAGCATGTTGAAAACGTGTCTCCACTATTGCATTCAGTGTAAGCATGGTTCTCAGTATTGAATTTACAGAATAAATCTATGTGTCCATCAATGATTTAATGAGTAAAAACATGGTATTTACATAATATTACTATTTTTCTACAAAATGAAATGTCCTGTCATTTTAAGTGATATGGGATTAATGTGCCACATTCTACATTATATGAATGCAGCAGATACAGAAAGTCAGTTGCAGGAGCATCTGATTCACATGTAAAAATTATAAATTTAGAGAGTTCAACTGTGGTAACCAGGTACAATGTTTTGTGGAGTGTTACTGTTTTGTGGCATACTGTTACTCAAAGTCTACAAATTTTTATTTCAATGGTCAAAACATGCTCAAGAGTTTTGCTGTACCACATGGTGACTGTTATGTAATATATTCTTGATAAATATTAATAGAATAAATGCAATATTTGTAAACACAAAACTGATAATTTTACTAAATAATACTTGTGCTATTAATATTACATATGTCATATCACCTTGTATAAATACATTTAAATACAATGATACAATTAGTAAATGCACAAAGTTGAATTTGTCAATGAAACACATCATCAAATAACTAATATTAAAAATGCAATTTACTGGTATTGATTTCCATGTGTTGGCTTCATCTAAGTAATATTGAAATAGGATGTGCAAGGTTTTATTGTCTCAAATTTTTTAAATGTAAAATCTTCTAGACATATATATTACTTTGTCTTTAAAATTTTGTTCATATTTCTTCTTAAGATTACTTACCCCCTTAAAACTTATTGAGTTTCCATTGTATCAGCATCCAAAATCTACCTGTTAGTCCCAGATCTCTGTGTCTTGGGAGACAGAAACCAGTTTTCACACAATCTTCAAAGAAGCCAGATATGTTGGTGTATGTTTCATATTTTACTTATTTTCCTGAGAGTGAAGGCAGTTTGTAGACTTTTTTGTCCTAATTAAACAATGCTACATAAGAAAGGAGGAAATAGTTTGGTTGATAAAAGTAAGATACATCCCCTCCCTATACTATATTACTCTCTGTAGAAATATAGTCAGGCATCTTGGACATTGTGCTCTCTACAATTTTTGTAAATTTTACAACATATTTGTAACTACATTTTTATGTAACATGTTTCTGAAGTAACGATTGTCCTGATTTACTACTCTGCTACACTGCTGATGTCCTCACATTGCTAACTCTGCTATAATTTCCTGTTAAATATACAAAATATACTTATCCCAGTCTACTAAGTAATTTTTAAAACTTTCATTTATTTCAGGAATGACTTCTCATTAGACTGAAGAGTTTTCACTAGACATAAAACATATTTCAAAAAGTAATTAATGGAAAATATGGAAATTGTGACCTTGACAATTTAAAACACAGGACAATATGGATAACTTTAAATGAGGGTGAATATCAGAAATCATATTATCAAAAACCTTGCCTCATTCACCAGCAGAGAACTCATACAGGAGAGAAGCCCTTCAAATGTACAACATGCAACAAAGCTTTAAATGACAAATCGCACCTTATTTGCCATCACAGAATTCATACTGGAGTGAAGTACTACCAATGTAAAGAATGTGACAAAGCTTTTAATGCAAAATCACACCTTATTTCCCATCAAAGAATTCATACAGGAGAGAATGCTTATAAATGTGCACCATGTGACAAAACATTAAATAAAAAATTAGACCTTAGTTACCACCAGAGAATTCATAATGGAGAGAAACCATACAAATGTAAAGAATGTGCTAAAGCTTTCTATCAAAGATCATATCTTACTAAACACCAGAGAACTCATATAGAAGAGAAACCCTTCAAAAGCACAACATGCAACATAGGTTTTAATGATAAGTGGCATCTTATTTACCACCAGAGAATTCATCCTGGAGAGAAACCATACCAATATAAAGAATGTGGCAAAACTTTCTGTCAAACATCACATCTTACAAAACACCAGAGAACTCACACAGGAAAGAAATCCTACCAATGTAAAGACTGTGGCAAAGCTTTCTGTCAAACATCACACCTTATTTGTCATCAAAGAATTCACACAATAGAGAAGACTTACAAATGTACAGCATGCAACAAAGTCTTTAATGCAAAAGAAGACCTTAGTCACCACCAAAGTATATATACTGGAGAGAAACCCTACAAATATAAAGAATGTGGCAAAGCTTTCTGTCAAAGAAAAAGCCTTACTCAACACCAGAGAATTCATACTAGAGAGAAGCCCTATCAATGTAAAGAATGTGGGAAAGCTTTCTATCAAAGATCACACCTTACTAAATACCAGAGAATTCATACAGGAGAAAAGCACTTCAAATGTACAACATGCAACAAAGCTTTCAATGACAAATGGCATCTTATTTACCATCAGAGAATTCATACTGGAGAGAAGCCATACCAATGTAAAGAATGTGGAAAAGCTTTTAATGTAAAATCAAACCTTATTCGACTCCAGGGAATTCATACTCGTGAGAAGCCTTAGGAGTGTTCAGACTGTGGAAAAACTTTTAATAAAAAATATGACTAATTTGCCACCATAAAAATAATACAAGACAGAAGCTCTACAAATGCAAAGAATGTGACGAAGCTTTAAATGGAAATGTATACATTTCTCACTAGCAGAGAAATC
This sequence comes from Sciurus vulgaris, assembly GCF_902686455.1. Taxonomy (NCBI): domain Eukaryota; kingdom Metazoa; phylum Chordata; class Mammalia; order Rodentia; family Sciuridae; genus Sciurus; species Sciurus vulgaris. Next base: position 75,429,211 of record NC_136477.1, read on the forward strand.
CTACTGGAAAGAAGTCCTACAAATAAAAAGAAAGTGGCAAAATTTTATTTGTCAAAAATTATTTTTAATTGTTTCCAATTAGTTATATGTGACAGTAGAATGCATTCAGAAAATTGTAAGCAAATGGAGTACAAATTCTCCTTCCACAGGCTGAAAGTGTTGCAGACACAAAAGTAGTTTATTCCCACATGTGCTCAGGGTATTGATGTCCAGATCATTTCACTGTCATTCCCCTCCTTACACTGATTCATTTCCCCTTACTACCTGCTGCACAATACAAAGTCTCTTCATTCTACCTAGCCCCATTATGGATCAGCATTTGGCTGCCAGAAAAATATTTGACCTTTAGTTTTTTGGGTTTGACTCATTTCACTTATTGTGGTATTCTCTTGATCCATGCATTTACTAGAAAATGCCATAATTTCCTTTATCTTTAAATCTAAATAACATTCCATTGTCAGAATATACTACATTTTCTTTATCCATGCATATGTTGAAGGGTATCTAGGTTGGTTCCTTAATATAGTTATTGTGAACTGAGCTGCTTTGAACAATGATGTGGCTGAGTCACTTTAGTACACTGGTTTTAAATCCATTGTGTTTAAATCAAGGAGTGGGATAACTGGGTCAAATTGTGGTTTCATACTGAGTTTCTTGAGAAATCTCATTAAAATTTCCAGAATGGTTAAATCAATTTGTAGACCAAGCAGCAATGTATGAGTGTACATTTTTCAATACATCCTCACCAAAACATATTTTTTATGTTTTATTTTTTAAAATTTCTCAGTGTAATACGAGTGGAATAAAATCTTCAAGTAGTTTTGAACTGCATTTCTCTAATTAGTAGAGATGATGAGCAACTTTTCGTGTTGGTAATTTGTATTTTTTCTTCTGTGAAGTGCTGATTCAGTTCATTACCCCATTTATTGATTGGGTTACATTTGGTGTTTTTTTATTTCTTTATGCATCCTGTAGATTATCACTTTATCTAACGTGTGAATGGTAAAGATTTTCTTCCATTCTGTAGGCAGTCTTCATGTCATGGATTGTTTCCTGTGTTGAGAAGATTTTTATATTGAGTCTATCCTATTTATGGTTTCTTGATTCTACATTTTGTGCTTTTGGAGACTTGGTAAGAAGGTCAGTTTCTAAGTTGATTAGGTGGAGATTTGTTCCAATCTTTTCCTCTATTAATTGTAGAATCTCTGTTATAGTGCGTACATCTTTACTCACCTTTGAGATGATTTTTCCTCAGCATTAGAGAGTTTTGATTTCATTTTGCTACATATGAATTTCCATTTTTTTCCAGCACCATCTTTTTAACAGTCTATATTTTTTTCAATGTATGTTTTTGGTGCCTTATTTTAGTAGGAGAAAACCCTATTTAATTGGCTTTTTCCTCTGTATCTTCTGTACCATTTTACTACATGTCTATTTTGGTGCCAATGTCATGCCATTTTTGTTACCATTACTCTCTAGGTCTGCATTGTGATCCCTTCTGCTTTATGCTTCTTGGTATGTATCTCTTTGGCTATTCTGGGTCTCTTGTTTGCAAATAAATCGCATGATTGCTTTTTCTAGTTCTGTGAAGAATGTCAATGGTATTTCAGTAGGAATTGCATTAAGTTTGTAACAGTCTTGGTAGTATGATCACTTTAAAGATATTAGTACTGCCTATTCAAGAGCATGGGAGATCTTTCCACCTTCTAAGGATTTCGTACATTTTCTTATTTAGGATTCTGTAGTTTCCATAGTAGAGGTCTATCCCCTGTCTCATTAGGTTGATTCCCAATATTTTTTTAGAATTATTGGGAATTGACTAGTTTTAATAATATCTCCTTCAGTTGATTCATCACTGATGTATAGAAATGCATTTGATTCATGGTATTGATTTTATATCCTATTTTTCTGAATTTCTTTATTAGCTGTAGAAATTTTTTGTTGGTGTTTTTTGGGTCTTCTAACTGTGGAATTGTGACTTTGTGAAATAATATGTTAAATTATTATTTTCATATTCATATTCCTTTACTTTATTTCATCTGTGCAGTTTCTCTGGGTAGAATTTCAAGGACTATCTCAAAAAGAAAGTGGTGAAAGAAGGCATTTGTGTCCTCTTCCAGTTTTTATGGGGAAGGTTTCATTTTTTCTCTATTTAAAATAACGTTATGCTTTGGCTTACCATAGAAGACTTTCACAATATTGAGCTATGTTCCTAACTATCCCTATTCTTCTACTGTTTTAAACATGAATGGCTCTGCATTTTGTCAAATGTATTTTCTCCATCTTTTGACATGACCACATGATTCTCTTCTTTAAGTCTATTGATGTAGTGAATTATGTTTATTGATTTCCATATGTTGAACTAACCTTGCATCTCTGAGAGAAACCCCATTGGATTGTGGTGCACCATCTTTTTAATGTGTTTCTGTATGTGATTTGACAGAAATTTTTAAAGAATTTTTGGGACTGGTTCATTAGGGATATTGATCTGAAGTTATCAGTCATTCATGTGTCTTTTTTTGTATCAACACGAAACTCATAGAATGAGTTAGAAAGGGTTCTATTCTTTTCTATTTAATGGCATAATTTGAGGTGTATTGGTGTTACTTCTTTGAAGGCATTGTGGAATTCAGCTGAAAATCCATCTCTGGTATGTGGCTTCTCTTGGTTGGTAGAATTTTGATAGCTCCTTTAGTTTTATTGTTTTTATTGGACTGTTTACATTGTGCAAGCCCTCTTGATTTAGTTTAAGCAATTTGTTTATCTCTAGAAATTTGTCAAGGTCTTCAAGATTTACTATTTCATTTTAGTATACATTTTCAAAATAAACTTATTTTCTTCTGTACTTCACTAGTGTCCAGCATGATATTCCCTTTATATCATGAAATTTAGTAATTTGTGTTTTCTCTTTCACTTCAATGTGTAAGCAAATTGTTTATCAATTAACTTTCTCAAAAAAGCAACTTTTAATTTTCTCAATTTTTAAAATTTTTTCTTTTGTTTCAATTTCATTTATTTCATCTCTGGTTTTAAATACTTCCTCTCTTCTACTACTTTTGGTGTTGATTTGGTTTTCTTCTTCTAGCTATTTGAGATGTAAAGTTAGTTCATTTATTTGTTGACCATTAATTATTTTAATAAATTAGCTCAATGCCATGATCTTTACGTTTAGGCCTGCCTTCATAGTGTCCCAGACATTTTGATATGTTTTATACATGTTGTCACTTACCTATAAGTACATTTTTATTTTTCTCTTGAATTTCTATTACAGTTCATTTGTTATTTAGGCTACAGGTGTTGTAGTAGCTTTTATTTTTATTATTGATTTTTAGTTTCATTCTATTATGATCTGATAGAATGCAAGGTATTATTTTGATTGTTTGTATTGGCTAATTATTGTTTTGTTTTGTAACTCATGCTCTGACTTAGAAAAGAATTCATGTGCTGGTGAGAAGATTGTGCATTTGCTTGATGATGAATAAAATATTCTATATATGTCTATTAAGACTAAATTATTTATTTTATTTTTTATTTCTATGGTTTCTTTGCTTAGTTTTTGTTTGGAAGATATATCCAGTGGAAAGAAATGAGTAACTAAAGTAAGTGAGTATTATTGTTTTATATTCTACTTGATTCCTGAAGTTTAGAAGAGTTTGTATGTAGATGTTCCATTTTGGGGGGAATATATATTTAGGATTATTATGTCTTCTTGATGTATGAATCCCTTAAGCAGTATGAAATGTTCTTTATCCTTTCTAAGTTTGGCTTGAGGTCCACTAGATTGGATATGAAGATGGAAACCCCAATTAGTTCATGAAGGCCATGTAAATGATTTGTTTTTTTTCCCAAAACTTCACCTTCAGTCTGTGTCTTTCAGTGTCTGGGTTGAAAAATCAACTGAAATCCAAATTGACTTTTTCCTATATGTAATTTTATTTGTTTCTCTCACAGATTTTAAAGACCAATCTTTATTCCGTTTGCCAGTTATTCTCAATTTCTAATTCTTTATTGAGGTGATCTTTCACTTTCTGTATTTTTCTTTGATTTCACTTCTTATTCTATACTTGACTTTCCAGGTCAGTTTGACTATGTATATTCTAAGCTTCTTCTCTGGTATTTCTTCTTATATGTTGTCAGTTGGCTCACCAAATAGTGTACAACCTGCTAACTCAGTTGCCTGTCCTGTGCTTTAAACAGAATCCCACTGTGCATAGTGAAAGCCTCAGTGACCAAGATTAGTATAAGAATTTCATATTTTCTTAGACATTGTCAGGAGGCATGAGAGAGGCTGTTTCACAGGCACTGTTAGATCAGGTCATGGCCACTGCTTGGCAGTAGATGAATGGTTAAGTTTGAGGTCTGCATCATTCACTGATGTAGTTGAAATGACTGAGGTCTTTATTTTATTCGCTTGGTGTCTGCACTTAGCTGAAGCTGTGCTGCTATTGAAGGTGTGTGTCAGATAATGAATTGTATCTGTGCAAACTAAACAGCCATAGAATGGTGGACTATAGATGTGACTTGGTTCCATTTTAGTTGACAATGTAGTGTTAATGACAACAGTTCAATATTCTGTGTACCAATTTTCATTTGAAATAAAATGTCACTTTTTTTACATGCACAGATGTAGTGACAATAAGGCATTTTTAAAGAAATATTAACCTATTATATATCTTAAAGCAGTTGTTCATAATCGCATTTCACCAACTCTACTAAATACTTTAATTAAAACTAGAATAATAAATTAGAGTTTTAATGAGCAATAAATTCTGAAGTTATTAATCCTGGAATGTTACTTGAATCATACCTTTCTCCTTTTGAATTCTTAAATTTGTGTCCATGTAATGTTTTGAAATGGCAAGAGTCATAAACAAGAAGCATTTTAAGTGCTTATATTATGTACTAGGAAATAATGCTTCTTTATTGCTACCTTATCTATGTATACACACTGCAATCCTGAGTTAATTGTACTAACTGTAATGCCTGGAGGCAAAAAAAAAAAAATGGCTCAGAAACTTAATCACAGTGATGCCCATACTAAGCAGTGAATATTTATCAGATGAGTAGATAAGTATTTCTTGAATTAATAAATAAATAAACAAGATAGCATATGACATCTGGAAAGGTGTTGTTGGATAAAGTACACTGGACATAAGGCTTCAGTATCAACCCTGAAATAGTGGCTTTGTGACCTTGGGCAAGTCAGATAACTATCCTCAACAAAGGTGAGATAATGGGATACCTCAGATAAAGGTAGTAGTAGCTGCCCTCCTGAGTTCTTGGAGTTATGACTGTAAGTATTTGTTGAATAAAATTGTAGGTGGGAAAACATACTTTCACCTTTAAGGTAAATATCATGTGGTGACATTATTATTTCCATGCCCATCTCTGCTGATTACACTCTAATTAGACACATGAACATACATTAATATTCAGAGTCACCTGCTCCTTCTGTCTTTCAGAACTGTTTTAGGTAGGTTTTGCAAAATAAATTTTCAGTCTTTGCTTAGTGCTGCCTACATCAGCAGACTGTTAGAAATTGTTTTCCATTGGCCCTCCCCTTCCCTTTTCCCACAGTGACAATGTTCTTGGGAAACTGTAATCTTTGTAATATTGGCTGGGTAATTTGGAAGGCATCACAACTGTGCATCTCATGTGCAGTTCATTACGTAATCAAATATGAGTGACTTTTATCAGTTTCTTTGTTGGACTTTCTGTGGCAGATACAGGTTTTTTCATCATTTGTTCACTCACTCATTTAAGAAGTAGCTAATTATGCTCATGTAATCTATGAAATTTAACTCTTAAAACTCCAAATTCTCTAAAAGGCAAATGTATTTTGATCCTGGCCAGGGACATGTTGTAGCAGAGAGTTTTGAGGATTCTGCAAGGCTATATAGTTGGATCCAGACCTAGGCATAGCCCTTAAACACAACTTCTGATAATGCCCCAGGATTCCTGTCACATCTAAGAAAGAGTTAAGTATCACTGGGATTCAGTCTGTACTGGCACTTAAAACAGTGTTTGTCATGGTGATCTGATCATATCTCTTCTTATCCCAGGTATTTGGGGAGAAATATTGGCCACCAAAGTTTCATTCTCACACATAAAGAATGTGAGGAGAGGCTATTCTCTCATCCCTGGAAAAGAATTCCAGGAGAAGAGCTATACTTGGAGTTCAAGGTGATGTGTATCTCATGCCAGGGCATTGAAATTCTTCATGGTCAGTTCTGCCAGAAGCTTATAGACTGGAAAAAAGAAATCATTTGGGCATGGGTAGGGTCAAGTGTGTTAAGGAGATAAAGGTAGACCATTAAAAGTTGAATGCAACAGCTGATGTATTTGGCCACTAATGGACAGGGTGTGTGCCCACTGAGGTAGAGTCCTTGGAAGTGGTTGAGGCACATTACTGTCTCAGAGTGAATGGAAGTGTGTGGGATCTGAATAAATATGAAGAGAATACTATGTTTGAGTGAGAAAAGTGACCTTGAGACCCAGTGGTCCTCCTCAATTTTTTTTTGATTTTAGAAAGTCCTAATATTTTGAGGATTCTATTTTTACATATTAAATGTGTACACAGCAGTACTGTGATTGTCTAACATGAACACTTGTTTTAAATAATTTTTAACAGACTGAAATGATTCATTGTACAAAAATGAGGTATATTTTTTGATTCTATGATTGTACATGATGTAGATTTATACCATATGTCATCATACATGTACAAAGGGAAATAATGTCTGTCTTTCCACCATTTTTCATAACCTTTTCCTCACTCTCATTTCCCTCTACATACTCTGATCTTCCTCCATTCTTCTCTCACCCCCATTTCCCCACCCACATTATAAATCATCATCCACTTATCGGGGAAAACACTTGGCTTTTGATTTTTGGGGATTGGCTTATTTCACTTAGTATGATATTCTCCAATTTTATTCATTTATCTTCAAATGTTATAATATTATTCTTTATAGCTGAATATTTTTCCATTGTGTATCTTTTTGTTTGATTTTGCACTGGTAAGGACTGGAAGGGGTGGCAGTTCCTTAGGAGAATGGAAACTAGAAACAGGGATGAGAGACATGCAGTCCATTGGAATTATGTGGAGTCAAACACTTTTCTTACTTATCTGTAGGAACACTCTCATTCTTCATGGCATACTATGAAGGAAAACAGGAAGCCTTATCAGACGTTGTGGATAACTGGATATGTAAAGAAAATGGCTAGGTGAATTAAAGCCAAATTATATGTTAAAGGTGGACCTTAGGTGAACCTCAGCCCTTCAATGGGAACTTTCTGGTTATTTTTGTGAATGCTTGTGACACGGTTCATCTCCATTTGCCACAAGTGTGGAAATGTGGCAGAAAGCATTTTGTGCCAGGCCTCTGGTGTTGTGATAACATTTGCAGCCAGATTCCAGTGCTGACTGCTAAGTTTTAGGAAGATTCTTTTCTCCATTTTTGAAGTTCAGTGTTAGTGAGCTGGACTGCCCACCACATAGAACTTCTATAAGTGTGCATAATTATCAAATACTTGTACAAATCTGAGAGTCTTTGTGAATTACCAAATTTCTTATCTGTGAAATCATGTCTCATAAGGGCTCATGCTTTGCTGTAATCAGAGTGACCAAAGCCTTGATAGGTTTAATGGTTTGATTATTTGCTTCAAAGATGGTCCCTATTATTAATCCTTTATTCAGTGTGTAAGTCTCATCACTGTGCTAGGTTCTGCAGATTAAAAGATCAATAAATTAGAATCACTCTTTAGTACTTGTAGTCTAGTGAGTGGGCTATAGCTGCTTCAAAGCAGTTCATCTCATGTATTTTTCAAAATAACATTTATTGAGGTGTGATCTTCCCACAATAAAATTGATTTGTGAAGTGTTCCATTCCAACTCTAGGTCATTAGCACATCCACACTGTTGTGCACATAAACCACTGTCTATCAGAAATTTTCTTTACTCTGAAAGAAAACCCTGTTGCCATTTGCAGTCATTTCCATTTATAACTCTTCTCTAGCTCCAGAAACCATGAGGGTTTGTCTCAATGATTTGTCCATTCTGAACATTTAATACAGAAGCAATATTCAGTGCATGACATTTTGACAACATCCATGGCCTTAAGTCAGCTCTCTTTTTCTTTCCTCTTGCCTTTTGCTGGTCATCATTGTATTTCACTGAGTCATTTCATTGATCCATTTTCTGGCCTGAGATCTTTGGAGTAAAGAAAAGGCATTCTTTCCTTCAACAGGTATTTGTCAGATACCTTCTTTATGTCACATTCCACAGCTTCCTATTCTCACTAAATTCAGTCTAATAAAGGTTCAATAAGAAGCATGAGCAAAACACACACATAAATATAATAAAATTATCATAGAAGCCCTGTCCAATGATAAAATATTTATATCAAAATATGAAAGAGGATCCAGTGACACAAAGAGTTGTGTCTAAAGATTGGGCAAAATATTTGGAGCTATGGATGTCAGGAGTCTGGTGAGTTCCAAGGCTTGGAAGAAAGCCAGAGTGCTATTAGGAGGGGTTCCCAGGTGAGGGGAGCAGGGCAATGGTCATCTGGCTATTTTTTGTGAGAAAGAGGTTTATGTTCCTCTAGGTGGAGTGCTATGATCTGAATTGATTTAAGAAAATGTGGCTGCACTTTGAATAATAAAATACAAGGTTCAAATTGGAAGATAATACTTGGAAAGCTTCTGAATATGTCCTGTCAATTGGCACTGGCAGCCTTGGTTAAGGCAGGGTAGAAGAAATGAACCAGTGGACACATCAAAAAGCTATGCCAAAATGAGAATGGTTAGGTCTTAAAGATAGGTTGAGTGAAAGGTGGAGCCAGGGCCTGATTTGAGCTCTTTGGTATACATTTCTCTAAAGTCCAGAAATCTGGACTCAAATGGCTTTGAGACACGTATGAAAACCCTAGACAAAAGATTAACTGGATATTTACATACACATAGGTATAGAGCTCACAGGAAAGTTGGGACTGGATAAACAGCTGTGGAATTCATCAGTGTGGAGGGAGTACTTGAAACCATGTTAGTGGACAAGCCCTTCTAGAGGGAGATTCTACAGAGAAGATATGCAAGCTCCAATGCTCTATGTTCATAGAAAGACAGAGATAAGATGTTCAAGATGCACCAGAGTGAAGTTTGATAGAAGATATCAGGGGAGCCTGGTGGCATGCTGTCACCAGAAAGCAGAGTTTGCAGCCAATTCCAGCTTTATTGATGATCTTGAGTCTATTGGAAGTGAATTTAATATAAAAGAAATGAATGAGAAATTAGCAAAGCACAGGCAGAGTTTAGGAGGCATGAGGAAGAAAAGTGAGAATAAGAGAGCAGGGGACTGGGGAGCCTGTCTTTATAGCATTCATTATCTTTGGGTAAAACCTGAACATAACAGATTAAGCTCCACATCCTGGTTGAGAAAACATCCAGCTCCACCCTCAGCAAAGGTATAAATTGAAAATCCCCCTGGGGATAAATATGCTGTGGACTGATTAGAATGCTAAAAATAGACAGCAAATGAAGAACTTGTTCTTGCTTCTCCCAGAATAATTTTACATGTTTTAATGCTTGGTTTTATTGCTTGCTGATGGTATGCACTGCTTTACCATGGAAGGTTAAAAGTGAGGGGGTATCCTAAGAATCTTCTTAGATTTTAAGAGCATGGATATTTCTTTCATCACTCTAGATTTGCCCATTATTAGAAGAGAGAAATTTTTATATCTGAGAGATAATTTGTGTCCTCTGGTGATGTATGCACAGTGTATATTTTGTAGTTGGGTCTAAAACTTAATGCATGAATCAAATTTGAGAATGGTTTGTACTGAAATATTTGGGTGTTTAGAAAAATCACCTTTGTGAAGGCTGTGCTCATTGTTTTTTAACATCTATCCTTCAACCTGTGAAATCATTAAGAAACCATTATTGCCCAATTTAGTGATCTAAGTTATCATTTACCTGTGCTTTGTAGAATTTGGCATTATCTCTGCAAATTTATCATGCCAAGTACATTGAACAATTAAGTCACTTTCAATACATTTATTAACTTTTCTTAAATTTAAAATGGACAAATAAAGATAAATCATAATCTTGTTTGAAGCTGCTGTACATGGGTTAAACTTACTCAATTAAATTTAAGAATTTTATCTGCATAAATGAATGTGAAACAATACTCAAGTTAATTAAATTTGAAGAGAAAGGAGGCATTGGTAACCTGCCTTTGGCTTACCTATGATCCTTTATTGTGAGTGGACTGTCTAGTTATTTAGTGCTTGACCTTCATCTATTACACTCTTTATGAATTTGAGTAAATCATAAATGCCCTGTTTACAATTTAGTCATTTTTTGACATTGTGAAGAAATAAGTAATTCTGACACTCATGAAATTTTTGAATAGCATCTAGTGATTAAATTAAAAAAAATACTATTTATGAATTGTTAATGGAAAATGTCCCTAATTTAGTACAATTTTGTTATCTTACTATTCTTCTTAACATCTTTAGGAACATATAACTAGTAAATATTCAAAGAGTCAATGATCAAAATAATACTGAAGAATGTGATCTAGGAAATCAAAATGCATGGGTTTGAATCCTGTCTCTGGCACATCAGGGCATGTGTCCTTGGGCACATGACTCAGCCTCTCAGGATGAAATCTTCCATCCCTTTGAGGACATAAATCATACCTTTGTCTGGTGTCTTCATAATGTATATGCTTCCTTCATGTTGTCAGATTGTTGCATTATCATTTTTTTATCAAATGATGTTATTTTATTTAATAATGAACACAAAGCATATGGATAGTGATGCAAAGGAGGAACCAGGGCATAAAACATTAAGAAGTGATTAACTCCAGCACTATGTGGCAACACTGAAGGTACCTAGGAAAAATCACTGGGGGGTGGTGTTAGTGTTTATAGTTTCAGACACCCATTGTGGGTCTTTGAATATATCCCTGGGGATCGGGGGGTGGGGCTTCTCTATTACTACTTTTTTGCATGTTTCCAACAAAGGTAGGGACACTAGTGGAATTATTCTGTTGTTAGTTCAAGCAACTCTAAGAAAGCAAAATTTTATTTTGTATATCTGATTATCCTCATGTCATCTGCAGGTGTAAAAATTATTGCCTTACTCTTTTATGAACAATAGTCCAAATTCTTAATAACAGTATATAGAAAGGAACTGATGAATTAGAACTGAAATTCTGCAAGATAAGTTGTAGCCTATGCAGGTCTTAAAGATATTATCTGAGCCAAGCATGGTGGGACACACCTGTAATCCCTGTGGCTCAGGAGGCTGAGGCAGAAGGATCACAAGTTCATAGAAAATTCCTGGTATGTTTCTTGGTATGGAACTGGGAGTGAGAAACTTACCTTCTCCTTGCTTCCTTTCCTTACTTTACACATTAACCTTGAAAGTGAAAACTATTCTTGTAAACAAGCCTCCTAGATGTTGTTTGTCCATTTCAAGGTCCTGTTTTCACAGACAGAGAAAGTACTGGTGATCCAGATCCTCTTTCTTATGCTCCTGAGAAAGGATGGTGGCGATGATGGCTGTGGAAGGAAGGGTCCTACCCTCACAGACTGGGTCAGAGAAGAAGGTACACAGCAGCAACAACATTTTTCCCTGTGTCTTCCACATGTGTCTCATGCTAACATGTTAAAGCTTTGTAATCTACCTGTAAGTGTGTGTGACTTCACAGATGCACATGGATGCATCAGAAAACAACTACACCCATTTGATTTTTCTTTGGACTTTCAAAATTAGCTATCACAGTTTTAATATGATAATTAAATAAATTATGTTGTTCCCATATTTTAAAACCTCTTAGAGTGTAAAATTATTTGACTCTTGCTGTGTCTCAAGTAAAATAATACTGATTTTATTTGTAATGAAAATAAATTATCTCATATCAGAGAAATGAAAATACTTGTTTTTGTCTACAAGTGGAGTAGTTTCAGGTGGCAAATATACAAGCTAAAACTAGTTTCATACATACTTTAGCCCTTTTAATATTTTTAACTAAAAACATATTTAAGAAATAGAATTTATGTTTGGGACCTATCTGCTTTTTCTCATGGTTTCATTACATTACTGCGAATTTGTTCTATTAGAAATTTCTGCTGCTATTGAAGGATTCATATGCCACCAAAAAGGATATTTGGAGAAAAAAAGACTGTTTAGACGATATATCTAGAGGTTGTCTGTGTGAGTGTAGGGTGACCAGCTCAGTCTAGTTCATCCTAGATTGTCCCAGTTTTAACAGTGAATGTTTTCTTAGTCCCTGGGCAAACAAATGTGGTTGACCACCCTGCCTGTTTATAGCTCCTGGGGGTACAAAACTTACCTTATTGTAATTGTGACTTTTCTTTACTACTGTTAAATGTTCTACATCTTAAAGGAAGGAGGGGAAGTAAAAATATATAATATTAGCTAAATATTCTATAAATACTAGGCAAGGCTGAAACAATTTGTGAACAGAATTCAATTTGTTTTGAAAGCATTTCTCTTAGTAATGTATCATTGTCACTACTAAAAGAACTTGCTGTTCATTCCATTTACAGAACAATATTGAAATATAAAAATGGCAGGTTAGTGGGCATTAGTGAAGTAATGGAGCATCAATGTTGAGTGGACTATAGAAAGGCAGATTCAAGGAGCCTTGTGGTCATAAAAATTCTCTGCCTTGATTCTGTCACAACAGCCTTGTTGTCAGATGTCCAGTGTTGATTTTACAGGCTGTTAGAGCTTCAGGAAAATATGTAAAGGGGACACAGGATCTTTGAATTATTATTACTTAAAACTGTTCATGAATCTGCAGTTATACAAGAGCTTAGAGAGTGAGAATGGGAGGAGAAACATGACACTTTCTAACACTATTAGAAAACATTATTCCAAATGTCTAGACACTTCCCTAAAGGGAACTCCTCTAGAAACTATTTGTATCTTTTCTTGCATCTGGCAATGTATTAAGAGCTTTAAGACCATACATAATCATTATGGTGACAGCAGAGTCACTGCTTAATTCCTTTTTGATGCTGTGCACTCCTAGTTGAGCATATCACTATTTCAAAACTGCAGAGACTTCTGAGTACTCCTAAGGGATGTAATGCAGTTACCTGAAGCCCTAAAGTACTGTGAAGTTAACAGGAAGCCATAGTCTGTACAGTTTGATGATGTAGAACCTTGGCTCAGAAAACAAATGAGGGTTCACATCTCAGCTCCACCTCCTCTTGTTTGTATGATCTTTGGCAAATCAATTATTGCTTTGGGCTTCATTTCTTACAGGTAGTATGAGATCAGAGAAGTTGGTTTTGTCTCTATGATAGGGCTGTTATTAAGAATAAATGAGACATTGAAATCACTTCATAATTTCTCTGCAGATGCCAAATTTGCTTCTCATGCTTTACTGGAAGCATGTATACAGTGGTGCACAGGAACCAAGAGATACATTTCATTTTGTTTTCAACAATTGATTTTTAGAAAGCCTCTTAGCCTTCCATGACTTTGTCTCCTTCTTCAGAATCTCAGTATCTGAGTAGATGACAGGTCAATAATCTTCCCATTTCAATTTCCTGGATAATGAGGTGAACATTTTAGAGGTAATAAAGGCATGGATGAAATCACAGGCTAGAGTCTCCCAGGCCTCAGTTTAAATTCTGCCTCTTCCTCAGTTCTGATCTATGCATTGCTCACTGCCCATTCATATCTTGTTCCCTCTCCTTTCCTACAAGAATGGGGTTTTGTTCTGAAAAGCATGTGCAAATCACAATTACTACTACTTTTCTACTTCTTTTGTTACTACTACTTCTACTCTACTCAAACTACTGCCCAAGAGGCAAATCTACCAGTGTCCCCACCCTCTGCCTGTCTTGTGTTTCTCCAGTTAAAATTTTATTGAAGTACATCACTGATTTGTTTACATCTTGGCTGAGATTCTTTTCCAGTTCTATGGGCAGAGTTGAGCAGTTGTGGAAGAGACCATGCGGCCAGCAAAACCTAGCTTTTTGCTATCTGGTTCTTTGAGGAACATGTTTGCTGATCTCTCATCTAAGAAAATTATAACAGTTGTGTCCTTAAGTTTCCTGTTTTTTCTCCCACCTGTGAGGATTATATTGTCTGTGTTTTCCCTCCTCCCTTTTCCTGCTGGGTTATATTCAGATGTTTATAGATGGTATTGGCACCAGATCTGTCATTTTGCTGCCACCATTATCCCCCACCACCATTTTACAACCTAGATTGTTAGCCCACAAACTTCCTGGTCAATGTTGTTCAGATTGTTATTAGCCCACAAAATTCTACTACCAAAGAATAGCTCCCCCGCCATTCTCTCTCTCTCATCCTTCTGTGCAGACACTCTGCCTATCTGCTTACTCAAATCTTTTGTGTTAATTCCCACATCAGGAATGGTTTCTGGGTGCTTTCATCTGTGCCATGATTTGGATGGGCTCTTCTACTGCCACTTAGGTGAGTGGAATCCTATCTGCTGCCCCAGACCCTCTGATGCTGGTCTCATATTCTAGTCACCCTGACACTTGGTTGCACATCCACCACCAGCTTCAGATTGGAACATTTCCCAAAGTACACTCCTCTGTTGACCTGAGATGTGACTTTTGATTATCCCATGCCCTTGAGGCAGTTGAGGAGTTGGGGTTCCCCCAGTCACATCTTTTACAATTACTGCTGGCCTCCTTAGTTGACCTTTTCTGATGGGTTGATCCCCAACTTTTATGGTGGAGGTTCCTTGTCTGGGTTGAGGCTCCTCTTTAGTTTTCCTCTCAAAATTTCTGCCACCATGTCCTTAAACCTCTTGCCTTTTGCCTGCCACACACTGATGGACAACTCCTGTCATTGTGCTCCCTCCTCATCTCCAATCAACTAGTCTGTGACCTTGGGATGACTTAGATGCTGACGTGGCTATTTATCAGTCTCCACCCTGGGATCTGGGTCCTCCATTCTGTCAGATTCACCACTGGGGTGTCTACTAGATAATCTTACACCTCTTCACTTGGCCTACAGCCACCAAAACTTATTCACTTGTGTAATGATTTTTGGCCACAGTATCCTTAAGATAATCAACCAAAATGGCCACTTAATGGCATACAAATTCTGTGAGTCTTTACTCTTCCTTGAAACCTGAACACCTTCTTTTGACTTCTCCCCTCTTAATCCCTCCACCTCTGAATTTGACCCAGTTAATGATCTACCCCCATACTGTTCTCCTGCAGTAGAGACCGCTTTGGCTCCTGCTCCTCTGTCTTCTTTGCCTGTCTCTGTTTTGACTTCTGCCCTTTCCACCCAGCCTGCCATGTGGTCTCAAGCACATGTTCTAACACCCCTATGGGAGTTGGCTGCTGTGGTGGGAGTGATCAGAGTCCATATTCCTTTCTCACTCTCTGGTATTTCCCAGATAGATAAGTGGCTAGGCTTCTTCACCTCCAACTCAGCAAACTTCATTAAAAAATTTCAGTATTTTACTACTCTTATGATGTTAGATTTAAAAGATTCCTTAGACTATTAATCATGATTTCTATTTACCTTTAAGGAACCAGATAGTGAATCTTAATTTAACCTAGAAAATGTTGCCTCAAAGATTTGGCAATAACCATCACCTTTTCAGCCAAAACTAAGCTAAGAACTTAACCAGAGTTAATAATTACTAGAGAGCAATTTTCTTTGCAGTGGTATGTAAGCTAGCAGACTCAGCAAGGGACCAATCAGAGACTTAAGGACATAATATTGTCCATTGTAAACTTCTGGGTTGAAACACAGAAAAATGTTTTTAAGACACTCTCTCTCTTTTTCTCCATCTCCCTCTCTCTACCTCTCCTTCCACTTCTGCCCATCTTGTTCTCTATCTTATACTATAATTAATGGGCATTAATATTTTTTCTTCTTAGGACTCTTGGTTTTCCTTAAATGGTATATATTTGAGCTCATAATTTTGATCTTACAAACATAGTTTAATGTTTATCTTATCAGTTCTATTTTTTATTCAAATCTAAAGTTTGTTTTTTAAAACATCTATAATATTGCATGGAGATTCACCTACAAAAAACTACAAGACCTTCGTTTTTGTTATGTGTAAATCGTGTTGCTTGATAGTGTCTTGTCTGTCTTTATAAGTGCATCAAAAAATCACATACAATAACAAAATTGACACAAATAACAAGCATTCATGAAATTAAAATTTAGAAAATCTATACAAATACCTTTAATTCATGTGATTTTAAAGAGTTTAATTTAAATTTGGTAAACAAAATACAGTAAAATGTCTTTAAAATCACTGACCTCACAAGTCTGTCTAGGTGGTCAAACTAATAAAATGTTGATGTCTTTAAAGTGTCTCATCCATTGTTTCTAGGGCTTTTCTTCAACAGAAAAGGGATGGAAAATACTATTCAATAAACTTGTCTGATATTTATTTTTTTGCAGTAAAATAAGTATATTTGACATGTATGGGAATACTCCAATGTGTGTGTTAGAGACATCTGATTAATTTACACAGCTGAAATGCTAACTTAAGAAACATCTAGTACTCTTAACTCCTTAAATTCTATGGGGAAACATGGTTAAAAAAAGGGTATATAATTGCTTTCTGTCATCACTAAAAACAAGGTTACTAGGAGTTAAGTTCTAACAGGTACAATAGTATATAAAAAGGGATCCAAAGGTTCAACTGTGTTTCAATTAGAGTACTAGAAATAACAAGAAAAATTCTTATTAAAATGGAGTAGTTTATCTAATTCAAAAATTTCATAAGAGTTGTTTCAAAATGTGAACAAAAAGGGATCAACAGATAGGAAAGAAAGTAAAAGGTTTTAAGTATGAAAATATATTTAGTAGAAGAAATAATGTTTCTGGGTAAGAGAATCTCTGTATGATGAAATACATGAGGGTCTAAGTAAGTGCTAAAGAAGTCTGTGTGTAAGTAAAGGGCAAATTTCTACAAGTTTGCGTGTAATTAAGTTGGTTAGATGTATGTGAGACAATCATTTAAAGCTATTTAGGGTTTTTCCCTAAGGTCAAATATTAAGGGGTTAATATGAACCAATTTAAATCTATATGTTAAAATGACAAAGATTTCTTAAAAACACTACTTTACTCTAAACATTGTGTCTGTTAAGCTTTATTCCTGAGAACAATCAGTTTTAAAACTAAGGGTTTATACAATTATGGTTAAACAACAAGGTTGGAATATTTTACTATGTTACAGAGTCTAAATTTTTCTTTAAAAACTAAACTTGGTTAACATAAAAATATCAAGATAATTGTGGAATGGCCACTCTTCTTTGAATATTAAGTGGGTTCATATTTTCCAGGTATACAAATCATTAAAGTGGAAATTTTATCAAGATGCTGTTTTTCAATCTAAACTTGGTTGTAGTGGTAATTTTAAACTTATAAGAATCACAAATTTTATTGGGAAGTTATTTACATCATTTAATGTTCTATAACAGGACCTGTTATCAATAGGGTATATGGAAAATTTTTGATACTTTTTTCACTGAGATTAAAAAAATTTAAATATGAATGTATTTCTAAGAGTTAGTGAGAGCCTGATTTATTTAACGGTTAATATCATGAAACATGAAAACATAAAAAACATTTTGCCACCGAAAAGGAAGGTTAAATGCTCTCTCAGCATCTCCTTGATTTATATTTTGGATATAATGTCATATTATGTTAGTTAACGTTCATGTCAACTTTGAAAACAACATATGTAAACTTTGTAAAATGATGTTTAAAGAGGAGGCAAAGATCAGCTTCAGAACTAGAACACTTTACCTAAGATTTGTGAAGAGAGCATCACCTTATCTGAGATAAGGTTCTTCCTCCTGCCTTACTATGTATCAGATTGGCTCCAAAATAAGCCAGACCTCAGCTCATTTAAAGTTATATTAAAAAGACTGTTTTTTATTGTATAATTACTGTGATCTCATAACGGGAATATAATACATAGCTCACCCCAAATTCAAGATACCTATTACACAACTAAATATGTTTTTACTGTTGTTAATTCCATTTTGTATTTTTCTTGTAAACTCTATAATTGTTCCCTGATTAATGTTTTCAAGAAATACGGCTTCAAGAACAAACAACCTAAATTAGAGATAATGAGTCATCACCTATAGGACAGATGAAATAGACCCCTATTGAGTAAAGGAGGTTAAATGACTGTAAAGTCATAAACATTAAATTTAAAGCCCAGTACTCTTACTTTATGACTAGTGAGACTGGCTTGCTTGATATTTAAGATCCAACTTAAAGATTGACATTAAAATAAGGTGCCAAGAAAACCAATATTTGACTCTTGCCCTATGAGTCAGCATGAGTACAGGGAGGGATTTCTCTAAGGAGCTTTGAAACTCTGGGCCACATGACCTCCCAATCAGGGATATTAATGAGACTACTAGAGTATGAAAAGCCAATCAATATACCTGCTGCAAAGAAGAGGGAAAATGAAAAAGGGAGACATACCTGATGCTTCCAAAGGAGATCCTACCTAGCAAATATCACTAAAGGAGTTAATATGTTTCTCTCAAGTTCTCCATGAGTGTCCCCTGTGCGAACTCAGCTGACCCTTAACAGCAGATAGGAACAAGGTCTGTGTGACCAGCTTAATCTTGAAACCTAGCAAAAGACTTAAAACAAAAACATAACCATTCCTGGGCATTTAAAAGAAGAAATACTAGTCAAATGTAATTTAAGATGTACACTTATGTTAACCCAAAGAATAAGTAAGACTGGAGACTACAAAAGAGGTTTTTAGGCAGGCAGGGGTGCCTGATAACTATCAAGAGAAACTGTCAGAGTCAGAAATTTTTGGTCATTTAAGTCCTATAGATATTTCTAATCAGGACCATTCCTGCTAAATTACCTACAGAAGTTCCTACAAAATCAGACACACAAGTTTACCAACCAGTCAATCAACTCCTTCTCCTTCAAGACTACAAGCCCCTGACACCCAAATCCAATAACTGTGATTCACTGTTGACAACTCTGACTTCAAAAACTCTACTCCAGCCTAAAGTCCTCCCTAATTTCCTTTTTACAGGACTCTTCACTCCTCACCAGCAGTAAGAATTTACAGAAGAAAGACAATTGTCCCACCCCTGGTATCTATAAAAACAAAATGGGAAGAATATTTGCATCAGATCTGCAATTTTGCTGCCATGATTATTCTGCCCCTCCACACCATTTTACAACCTAGACTGTTACCCCAATAACTTCCTACTCAGTCACTGGTTCAGATCGTTAGCCCTCAAAATTATTCATCAGTCATTGGTCAGATTGTTATTAGTCCATGAAATTCCACTATCTAAGAATAGCTACTCTGCCGTTCTCTCTCTCTCACCCTTGTGGTCAGGCACTCTGCCTGTCCTTTTAATAAAATCTCTTGTGTGAGTTTCCACATCAGTAGTGGTTTCTGGGTGCTTTCCAGTGGGATGCTTAGAGATGTGTTAGACCATATAGTATACATAACAAACTAAATGAATAACAAAAGAATTATATTTTTTAAATCAGTAAAGGTTACATAGTATATTTCTGTTTGTAAAACATTCTTGAAATGATAGATTCATAAAAATAGAAAAGGCTTAATGGTGGCCAAGAGTAGTGGGGAGGGCATCAGGAGAAAATAGGTGTGACTCAGAGGTCATCATGAAGGATATTTGTGATGGAAATGGTCTATACCTGAGCTGTATCATCTTTAATGTCACAGCGTGAACCTTGGGGGGGTTCTATATAAAGTAAGCAGAGGATGTCTCTCTTTTTCTTAACACAACTCCATATAAATCTACAATTGTTTAAGAATAAAATTACCCTAATTGAATAAATAAAAGTTTAAATGATTGAACCATACTGAACAAGTGATTATCATTCTAAAATTATCCAAATTTTCCTTAAAAGTCTGGTAAAAAAAAAGCATAAAAAATAAAAAAATTGTAAACAATAATCATGAGAAGTATTTTCTAGATACGTCTTAATAATGTCTAACAGGAAAAAATATGGTTTTAAATCCACGTTATTCTCAGTAAATACTGTTTTCCGCAAGTTAATTATATTTCAATACTACATCATAGTGCACAATGTTCACGTGCAAAATGCATGCACATTTGTTTTCTATAAATTAATGAAGTTGAAATCATGTGCTCCTTTAGGAGTTCAGGAAAAAAAAAAAAACAATAAAATTATCTTGAAAACATTTAACCCTTAATATTTTACTGGACCTTGTAATGATACAGGAAAATATGAACAAAAATTTTCTCTTTAATTATGGTGAATCCGAGAATAAATAAGAATTATTCAATCCACAGATTCTACTTTACAAAATGATTCAATTCTTCTCTCATAGACTAAATTATTAAGAAAAATCACAGATACATGAAAAAAACTTTTTATAAGTACTGGAAGAGTTAACTAGAAGTAGAGCAATTTGTTTTCATGCAGCAAAACATGAAAGGAGGCATTTATAAAAGCCTAAGGGAGAAAAATGACTCTAAAACATAAGATAAACATTAATTTAAAAGTTTTGTTGTCAAGCTATCTGACAATAATTGAGTTCAGACCTTTAAAAAGTTTTCAAACGGAAATCACTGACTCACCTAAATCACCTTCACCTGACACAGAACGCAGCCAATGCTGGCAACTTCTATTAAACCCAGAGTAAGCAGTTTCTTAGTTTGGCAGTATTTCAGGATACAGGTAATGAATATACTACAGTTAATTTTTCTAAAGCAGCTAGCAACAAAATATTTTCACTCATGCATTATGAAGACCCCTCCAAAGAGAAGTATTAATATTTTTTAAAGAGCAAACTTCTGTAAAAGAAGATGCTACCTAGCAGGCTTGCTAAAGTTTAGGTGTAAAATTCAGATTTAGGTTGGAAAGCTCTTGCACAAGAGATTACATCTCCATTTTCAAAATGTCATTTGAAATCAGCAGATCTTCCTTCTCTATTTCACAGCTCACCTCTGTTTTCTAAATCAAAGTCAACAGAGGGAGAAACAGTGGACTGGCACAGCTGTGGATGCTGAAAGTTTTGCTCCAGGGATCATACAGCATCCACTTGGAATTGGGAACCAGGACTTGGGGCACATGGGGGCAGGGCCCAGTGGAGAGGATTGATAGGGTGAGTCACTGTGACTGGCACTTGATATTTGAAGTTCACTGAATGTCAGTCATTCATAGAAAACAAGTCTGCAGTGCTGAGAGTCAGACATTAATCAACTCATCATTAATCAGAGTATTGGGATGTGTCTCTGGTGTTCTTTGAGGGAGCAGAGGGCAGGGTCGCAGCTTTAAAGATTTTTCATGGCTTTGATTAAAGAAAAAAAAAGGCAGCAACATGGTACACACTCACTAGGTCAGTTTCCCTCTTGTGGATGCCTCATGGATTAAAGGCACACCATGGCCTCCAGACCCAGTGATGCTCCATCCTGACCTGGTGACTCTGAGGAAAAGGCAGGGACCCAGAAGCTTGCATTCAGTAAGTTCGTGTTGTGCCCAGGACTCAGGATGGACAGTCCACCTGGCCTAAACCCACTCTATGCCATTTGGGTAGCACCATGCTCTGTGACCTCCACACCCATCCACCATGCCTGGCCCACAAACAGGCCCATGCTCCCTGGTGGCACCAGTGTCAAGCACATGCCGACTTTCCAAGAGCTCCCAGAACAATAGTAGTTGAAGCATGAGCAGAGCCCAACATCCACCACTGCCATGGCTGAATTTTGTCACCCACCCCCTTGCACCAGCATCCCAGTTGTTAGTACCTGGTCACAGCCAGGAGGGTCCCCAATGCTTTACCAGCCCACTAGTTCTGCATGCACCATGTCACATCAAACCACAAGGGCCCTGCACCACAGCACCAGAGTGAGCAGGGATGCAGCAGCTGCCTTGCAGGAGGTCATGTTGCCTGGCCACTCCTGGTGGCCACCACCATCCTGCCCCAACCCCAACCAACACTGAGGAGAAAGGGCATTGTCTTGTTGTCAACTTGCACTAGGCAGCAGCCACTGCTCCCCATTCAGGGTCCCTTCACATGTGCCAAATGTGGGGAAGCAGATGGACTAGAGAGGCAGTTCCCTCCCAGACTCACCCCCTACCAACCTCCTGAAATTTTGCACTGATCTGGAAGCTACCCACATAGGGTCGGACTCTAGGGACATGGGGTGGACACTGCAGATGACAGCTTCATCTCAATACTTACTCAGGGAGGGCTTGTGGTCCTGTCTAGCGTGGGCAGGGTGCCCAGGTGTTGTGGGCCTGGTGGGACCCATGAAGGTAAGGCAGAACGAGAGAATACTGTGGTTCTTGGACCTGGGGCATATGGGTTTGCTCCTGCATGTACCCAGGAAATTGCCCTGCACTCACCTGCACTCTCTGTGCTTGGTAGTGACATGCCATGTTGGTGTAACACTTAATGAGAAGTTAATGCAAATATTTTTTTCATTCCTACTAACAAGAGGCCCCATGGGGCCCAACCCCAACTGTAGACAGTGGTGACACAGTATGGGAGAGCAGTGACTGAGATTGGGTGTCTCTGATAACCTCATAGCTGTGGCATGCACAGAGCATGGGAATGTTTCTGTGCAAGGGCACCAGATGTTTAGCTGCTGTGGCAATGCCTTGCATGAGCAGGCTTTTTGCCAGACTCCTATTAGCTCTGACCTTAATCTCATGCACACGGATCCAGGAAAGGAAGGAATTCTTATGCTAAGCAACCACAATATTTCACCAGCTCTGCTTCCCAGGTTCCTGCCTGCCTTATAGTAACATGTAACAATGGATTTCTTGAGAACTACACAAAGCTCCTATCATTGCACTTTCCAACTGTGGATTGCAACTACAGGAAAACTACATATTGTCCTAATTTCCGTAACTTTTCTGAATATAGAGAATTGCAGTCTTTAACCTGATAATGAGATATATATATATATATATATATATATATATATAGATAGATAGATAGATAGATAGATAGATAGATAGATAGATGGCATTACTCATGTAGTTAGTGCCCCTTAGAAATGAATAATGAAATCTATCTGATATGACTAGGTAGAACACAGTTAGATGTAATAAGAGTATTCACTGAGCATAACAGGGGCAATCCCTTCATTGTTTAGGAAGGCCACTCAACAGTGCATCCAAAGTCTTCTCTGAGGTGTCAAGCCAACCTCAGTGTTGTGTAGAGAGGGCATTTTAGTTAATAGTAAGTTGTACCCAAGTTGTGTAGTAGGGTGTGTTGTTTGTAGCATGCGAATTCTGAGGTTTGAATTAACATCTTACTGGAATTTATATGGTGTACTCTCTGGGGTGTATAGGAAAGTCTTTCTGAGTTCTGTAAGTGTTGCTCAATAAAGTGTGGAAGTAGTGTCCCTATGGGGTTTATGAATGGGAATTTGAGGTTTGTAGAAAAAGCTCTTGGTATTACTATGGATTCATTATTTAGACTTGTAGGGAATTAAGTTTGTGGTGTGAAGGAAAGATTCTCTGAGGTGTTAAGTGGGTTCTCATTTTTATGTAGGGTGGGCTCTCTGACATATAGGGAGGGCCCTCTGAAGGGTGTAGAAGGGCTTTATGAGGTTTGTAGGAAGGCTTATTGATGAGAGTGTAAGTGTTCACTTAAGTGAATAAAAAGGCTATTTGCAGCATATAGGAAAGTTCTGTTGGACAATGAAGCCAGAATGAAGGACAGGTAGTTAGTGTAGAAATAGGGGATCAGGTCAAATTGAGGAAATGAAGACATGAAGCCATTTGCCTCTGGAAATTGGATACTGCCCCTGGAAGAATGGAATGTCAAGGATCTCCAGAGCCCATTAATTAACAAATTTACCTGCCTTTATCAAGGACTACAAGCAAGGAGCTGCTAATTAATGCACCCTGGGCCCTTACCTGCCTGAATAACCTTGGCCCTGCCCCTACCCATGGCTTTTTACTTAATGCAAAACCAGGCCTAGTCACATAGGCAAGAAAGAGGGATAAGGGAGAGAGAACTGGAGAACAAAAGAGACTTTAGCCTATAAAAATGTAGGGTGTGTTCATTCTTGGGACTTTAGAACATCAGCCATGGCCCCCTTCTTCCTGCCGGAAGAAGTCTGTATTATTACCTTTAAATGAAACCTGCTTAAAATGTTTGCTTTGGTGTGCTTCTCTAGTGTTCAATCTTCAACATTAGAAGGAGCAGACCTCGTCACCAGTAAACAGCGGTATCAGATTTGGAGGTTCCACTGAGATTTACGCCATGATAAGTAAGCTTCTCTCTCCATGCACCCCACATCTGTTTTCTGTTTGAGGTGCATCTTTCTGTCTCTATTTTTGGAGGGAAAAATGGGCACCCTTCGGCTACTTAAACGCAGTTAGTGCAGCTGCCATTATTAAGACTCGGGTGAGAAGTTTCCCGACCCAGGCAAATTTCCAATCACCTTCTCTGTAGGCATGTTGGACTCTTCCGAAGCCATTTTCTACATTTCTGTCCAGGCCCAGAGTGCAATTGCCACCAGTACACCGTGTCCTTAGTCCTGATAAGCCCAGGATGCATGGAGGTGGTGGCAGGGTTGGAACAACTGTGGGTTCTCGGACCGGGCTACTCTCGGGTGGACCCCAAAGTTTCCTTCTCCGGACTTTCCCTCCAGACTGCCCTGAGGGGTATCCAGGGTGATCAGTAGATGAATGGCACTGAGGGAAAGTGCCAATTACCTTTGCCTCCATATGGGCCCTACAGTGCACAACACTCTCACACATCCACTCCCTCCTGGATGCTCCCGTTCCCTTGCTGATCAGACATTAGGAATTCAAACTGTAGGATTAAGGCTTGGGATGATTAGTATGAAAATGTCCAGGTTCCCTTTGTTCGCAGAGTTAGGCTTCACTAGTCTAGACATCTAGAGTCTCCCCATTACTGTTCCTGTGCTTAAATGTGCTCCTGGTGTTCTCTTTAAGCTGCAAGAGGGAGACATTTAAAAACCCCTCCTGTAAGACCCTCAAGGCAAAGGGC
Source organism: Sciurus vulgaris (assembly GCF_902686455.1). Taxonomy (NCBI): domain Eukaryota; kingdom Metazoa; phylum Chordata; class Mammalia; order Rodentia; family Sciuridae; genus Sciurus; species Sciurus vulgaris. The sequence goes on from NC_136477.1 coordinate 75,454,229, forward strand.
TTTATACACCTAACAACCAATAGATGTCCCCTCACCCTCTGGAGATTCCTTTAGTCTACAGGGCAAAAAGATAGGCAAAAGGCACACTTTTTACTTTTGTTATCATTTTTTATAATTAGGAGTTTATAGTGGCAGGAGGAAAGCAGTAATGCTCTCAAGTCTGAATCCTCCCAGGGTCATTAGCACAGGGCAAACTAGGACCCTAGCACTTTGCCAAAGAAGGCCAGAAATAACTTTGGCAAAGCCAGGCAGTGAGAGACGAATTTTTCTGGAAATTAAGGAAGCTCAGTTAGGGAGACATCCCTAATACTTCTAACTCAGAAGGGAGCTTCTCTCTCAACAGTATTGCCAGGTTCACCATTAGCCTGCATACTGCTAAATTGCAAATGCAAAGTGCCTTTCATATGTTACCATGCTTGACATCAATAACCTCTACCATGAGAGGTGAAAGCCTTGAGGAATTGCCTACTCAGGGAGGAAGACCAAGGGGACCCTCCCAGCTTACGACGGAAAAAATAAATTTAAGGAGGCTTTTGGAGGATCCTAATAAATATTGAGATGTTTCAAAACTTATGCCAGGTATTTGACTTCACCTGGAGTATTATGCTATTAACCTTTTAGAGCACAGGCAGTTCCCAGAAACCATCCTAACTGAGATTCAAATAATGAGTAGGATGCCTTAAAAAACAATTATGCAGCCTTCAGTGAAGTCCTGCTATTTTCATGGAGAGACTTATAAAAGCAATAAGAAAACATACCACTCTGAATTCTGAATCCATAAAGGGCCACTTTAAAGTATAAATTTATCATTTAGTCAGCCCAAATATTTAGAGGAAATTACAAGAATTGGCACGTGGCCCTGATCAGTCCTCAGATGATTTTTTTTTCTTTTTCTTTTTTAATTGTAAACAAATGGGATACATGTTGTTTCTCTGTTTGTACATGGCGTAAAGGCAAACCATTTGTGTAATCATAAATTTACATAGAGCAATGTTGTTTGATTAATTCTGTTATTTTTTCCCTTCCCCCCACCCCTCCCACCCCTCTTTTCCCTCTATACAGTGCTTCCTTCCTCCATACTTGCCCCCCTCCCTAACCCTAACTCTAACCCTAACATTCACCCTTCCCTCCCCCCCATTATGTGTCATCATCCACTTATTAGCGATATCATTCGTCCTTTGGCTTTTTGAGATTGGCTTATCTCACTTAGCATGATATTATCCAATTTCATCCATTTGCCTGCAAATGCCATAATTTTATCATTCTTTATGGCTGAGTAATATTCCATTGTATATATATACTACAGTTTTTTTATCCACTCATCAATTGAAGGGCATCTAGGTTGGTTTCACAGTCTGGCTATTGTGAATTGAGCAGCTATGAACATTGATGTGGCTGTATCTCTGTAGTATGCTGATTTTAAGTCCTTTGGGTATAGGCCAAGGAGTGGGATAGCTGGATCAAATGGAGGGTCCATTCCAAGTTTTCTAAGGAATCTCCACACTGCTTTCCAGAGTGGCTGCACTAATTTGCAGCCCCACCAGCAATGTATGAGTGTACCTTTCTCCCCACATCCTCGCCAACACCTGTTGTTGCTCCTATTCTTGATAATCGCCATTCTAATTGGGGTGAGATGGAATCTTAGGGTGGTTTTGATTTGCATTTCTCTTATTACTAGAGATGTTGAACATTTTTCCATATGTTTGTTGATTGCTTGTAGATCTTCTTCTGTGAAGTGTCTATTCATTTCCTTAGCACATTTGTCGACTGGATTATTTGAATTCTTGGAGTAGAGTTTTTTGCGTTCTTCATAGATTCTGGAGATTAGTGCTCTATCTGAAGTATGATTGGCAAAGATATTCTCCCACTCTGTAGGCTCTTTCTTCGCATTGCTGATAGTTTCCTTTACTGAGAGAAAGCGTTTTAGTTTGAATCTATCCCAGTTATTGATTCTTGCTTTTATTTCTTGTGCTATGGGAGTCCTGTTAAGGAAGTCTGGTCCTAAGCCGACATGTTGAAGATCTGGACCTACTTTTTCTTCTATAATCTGCAGGGTCTCTGGTCTGATTCCGAGGTCCTTAATCCATTTTGAGTTTAGTTTTGTGCATGGTGAGAGATATGGATTTAGTTTCATTCTGTTGCATATGGATTTCCAATTCTCCCAGCACCATTTGTTGAAGAGGCTATCTTTTCTCCATTGCATATTTTTGGCCCCTTTGTCTAGTATGAGAAAATTGTATTTCTTTGGGTTTGTGTCTGTGTCCTCTATTCTGTATCATTGATCTACCTTTCTATTTTGGTACCAATACCATGCCGTTTTTGTTACTATTACTTTGTAGTAGAGTTGAAGATCTGGTATTGCAATACCCCTGTTTCACTCTTCCTGCTAAAGATTGCTTTAGCTATTCTGGGTTTCTTATTCTTCCAGATGAATTTCATAATTGCTTGCTCTATTTCTGTAAGGTACGTCATTGGGATTTTAATTGGTAAAGTAGCAGGTTACAAGATCAATGCTCATAAATCCAATGCATTTTTATACGTAAGTGATGAATCTTCAGAAAGAGAAATTAGGAAAACTACCCCATTCACAATAGCGTCGAAAAAAATAAAATACTTGGGAATCAATCTCACAAAAGAGGTGAAAGACCTCTACAATGAGAACTATACAACACTAAAGAAAGAAATTAAAGAACACCTTATAAGATGGAAAGATCTTCCATGTTCTTGGATAGGAAGAATTAATATTGTCAAAATGGCCATACAACCTAAAGTGCTATACAAACTCAGATGATCTTCTCCAGCTTGCATCATCCATTTTTTAATAGGCATCAAAAAGAAAGAAAATGGAGAATAAAGACAAGAAAAAGGACTTATTAAAGATCATTAAAAAATGACAGAAATTTTTAATGCCTTGAAATAGCCCATGCAATTCACCCATTTTAGGAGTTAAAAAGCAAACTGCCTAGTCCAAAACCTTAGTAATTTCCCCCACCCTGTAGTTCTTAATCCATACACTTTTATCTTGGATTCCAACTGCTGTTTTGTTTACTAAGTTAGATTTAAAAGATGGCTTTTCCTCTTTATGCTAGACCTGAATAGCAACTTCTGTTTGCCACCAGATACAGTATCTCAACTAACCTAGACAGTGTTGCCTCAGGATTTAGATGGCCCTCACCTGTTCTGGACAAACCTTAGCTAAGGACTTAACAAAGTTCAAAGATATAACATCTGTGATTTTTCTCCAGTAAGTAAATGACATCCTTTATGTGCCTCCACCCAGGAGGATAATCAAAAAATCATTGCAAAACTCCTAAACTTCTTAGCTAATAGGAATTAAAAGATCTCAAAAAATTAAGCTTAATTATGTCATCAACAGGTTCAATACTACAGAAAATAGCCACCATAGGACAATATTCTGCCCCAAGAATATCAAGAAGGGTCCTTACTTCAAGCTCCTGTCCTCAGCTAACCTATGGAGCAATATTTAACCTGTTTGTCACTGAGGGGAAAACAAATCCCAGATACGCAGTTATAGGCAGCTCAATAACCAATGGCATATTTCAGTGAGGAACTTAGCAAAGTAGCTTCATTCTCAAAAGTAATGGAAAATAAGGTCTCATATTTTTCTTTGACATCCAACCTATCCTGATAGAGATGGCTAAAATGGCTTAGGCACAAGGTTTCTGTTAAAACCTGTTAGATCCTTCCAGATCTGTCAAGGCTAACATTGAAATGTAAATAGAGGAGGCCTAAAGGTTCAGTAGGAGACCGATCTCAAACCCCCCCCCAAAAAAAAGGTAAAAAGAGTCTTACCTGAACTCCAGCAAAAGTAAATTTTATGTTGCTTTACTGAAGTAATTAATGGCCATATCATTTTTCCAGGACTCTTTTTTTTTAATTATATATTTTTTTGAGCTCATGTTATATATATTTTTTGAGCTCATGATTTTTTTGATCAGTTCTATTTTTTATTCAACTAGAGTTTTTGAACATCTGTTATATTGCAATGGAGATTCACCTATAAAGTTACAAGGCCTTTGATTTTGTGTTATTTGTATGTCATGCTGCCTGATGTCATATTTTGTCTGTATCAAAGCTGAGTGCTCCTAAACTTAAAATTTAAAAATGGATGCAGATACTTTTAATTCACATGATTTAAAAAGGTTCAATTCAAATTGGGTAAACTAATAAAAGTAAAATATCTTTGAAAATAACTCGCAAGTCTCTAGGTGGTCAAGCTAATAAAATATTGATGTTAATAAAATATCTAATATCAATTGCTTCTAGGACTTTTCTTCAACAGAAAAGAGACAGCAAATACTGTTCAGGACACTTTTCTGATATCTTGGTTTTTACAGAATAGGTGAATTAGAGTTAAGATGTATGGGATTACTCAAATATGTTTGTGGAGACATCTGATTAATTTACAAAGTTAAAATGCTAATGGTTAAATAACATCAAGTACTTTTAACTCCTTAAATTGAATGGGGTATCATTCTTAAACGTTACTGGTGTTTTCATAGATTGGTAAATAAAAGGTTTTAACTTGCTTTGTGTCATCACTAAACTAAAAACAAGGTTACTAAGAGTTTGGTCCTAACAAGTGCAATTCTATGTACAAAGTGTCCCAAAAGATTCAACTGTGTTTCAATTAGAGTACTATAAATAACAAAATATTTAATCTTATTAAAATAGAGTAATTTATCTAAATTCAGAAATTTCATTAGAGTTGTTTCAGAATGTGAACAAAAGGGGTCAACAGATAGGAAAGGGAAAAGGAAATGTTTCTGGGTAAGAAAGTGCTTGTGTGATGAAATACATGAGGGTCTAAGTAAGTGCTAAGAAAGTCTGTGTGTAAGTAAAAGGCAAGTTTCAACAAGTTTGTGTGTAACTAAGTTGGTTGTATGTATGTGAGACAGCTAAACCTATTTAAGGTTTTCCTAAGGTGAAATACTAATGTTCAGATATAAAGCAAAGTTTAATCTGTATGGTAAAATGACAAGGATTTCTTAGAAACATTAATTTACTCTTAACTATGTCTATTAAGTTTTATTCTTTAGAACAATTAGTCTTAAAAATTGGGGTTTACACAATTGTGGTTAAACAACAGTTAAAATATTGTACTATGTTACAGTCTAAATTTTTCTTTAAAAACTAAGTTTGGTAAGATAAATGTGTCAAGGTAATTCTGAAATGATCACTAGTTGTATATTAAATGTGTTCATATTTTCCAGTTATACAAGTTTTTAAAGCAGGAAATTTATCAAGCTGCTATTGTCCAGATTAAACTTGTCTGTAATGGTAATTTTAAACTTATAAAGAGTAAATTTTATTGGGGATTTATTTCTATCATTTAATGTTCTACTATAGGACCTTATCAATAGGGTATGTGTAAAATTAGTTACTTTTTACACTGAGATAAAGAATTTTAAATGTAAATGTATTTCTAAACATTAGAGCCTGACTTGTTTAAAGGTTAATATTGTGAAACATAAAAGCATTTTGCCACTTTGTCACACAAAAGGAAAGTGAAAAGCTCTCTCAGGCATTCTTTAATTCATGTTTTAGATATAATGTTAAATTGTGTTAATTATAAAGTCCATATAGACTCAGGAATCAATATATGTAAACTTCTTAAAATGACATTTAAGAAAGAAGCAAAGATCAACATCAGAATTAGAACCTTTAAGATTTGTAAAGAGTCATGCTTTACCTGAGATAAGGCTCTGCCTTCCACCTTACTGCATATTAGAAGAGCTCCAAAATAAGTCAGACTTCAGCTTATTTAAAGTTATAGTCAAAAGATTGGTTTTTGTTGTAAAATTAATATGATCTCAAATAGGGGATATAATGTGGTTCTCATTCAAAATTCAAGAGAGCTATTATACAAGCTGAATATATTTTTACTCTTCCTAATTTCACTTTGTAAAACTGTTACCTGTTAATGTTTTGCAGATGTAGCTGCTTCAAGAACACACAACCTAGGTAACTTGTGATAATAAGCCATCACCTATAGAACAGATAGTGGTAACTTCCAGTAATAATACAGAATCCAGTTAGATAAAAGGGTAAATAACTGTAAAGTTATGGACATTGAAGTTAAAGCCAGTACTCTTACTTTGACTGGTGAGACTGGCTTGCTGGATGATTAAATCAAACTTAGAGATTGGAGTTATATACAGAGGGCAAGAAAAAAACATTATCTTGCTCTCAAAGTAAGCCTGAAACCAGGGAACAAGAGAACTTCTCTAAGGAGCATTGCAACTCTGGGTCACACAATCTCCTGATCAAGGAGATTGTTAAGAGCACTAGAGGATGAAAAATCACTCAGTGTATCTGATGCAGAGGAGGGTCATGGAAAAAGGGAGACATCCCTTGATGCTTCCAAAGGAAGCCACCTCATCAAGGAGACCCTGCCTAACCAATGGCACTGGTGGAGCTAAGAAGCTGCTCCTAAGTTCTCTACAAGTGACCCCTGTGGAAACTCAGCTGATTCTTTAACAAGATAGGAACAGGTAAGTTTGACCAGCTTGATCTTAGACACCCAGCAAAACAGTTAAAACCAAAATATATCCATTCTTGGGCATTTAAAAGAAATAATACTTAAATATAACTTATGTACACTTGTGTTAGTCCACTAGAATAAAGACTAAAAACTACAAAAGAGAGATTCTTAGGCAAATGTGCCCGATAACTATCAAGAGAAACTGCCAGAGTCAGAAGTTTTTAGTCAGTTTAAGGCCTGAAGACCTGCCTAAGCTACACAGGTAGACTTAATCTATGTTTGCTTGTATGATTATCTAGCCCTAGGGAACAGAAGTACAGAGATATCTACTAAATGTTGTGTTTACATTCCTGATAACCTGGACAATGTTAAAGTTCCCAAATAAAGGCCTTGTTCTCTACAGCCTTTGCTAGGCCTTGTTATAGGAACAACTTCTCAGTTCTTCGACCCACTTGTGAGGAATTATTGACTTCTGTCATCTTTATGATATTCATTGGCATGTTCCAGATTCTGCAACATTTATATTATATTAATCTCATTTCAGTACTCATGTCTTTTTGTTCTTCTATCATAGAAGCACCCACCCCCAGATGACTTTACAACCTGCTCTTTCCTAGCCATACTTCTACCTTGGACCCCTCAATTTGCCCCATTTTTAAAAAAGGAACTCCAAGCTGCTTGCCCCTCGCTGCCCTCTTCCAGCTTTGAAGCAGCCAGAACGATTGGCACCCCTTTTCCTTACAGCAGTTAGGAGTTCCTAAAGCAAAAGTGAGGAATGAAGCCAGAATTAAGGACAGGTAGGTAGTGTAGAAATAGGGGATCAGGTCAAATTGAGGAAATGAAGACATGAAGCTATTTGCCTCTGGAAGTTGGATACTGCCCATGGGAGAAAGGAATGTCAAGGAACTCCAGAGCCCATTAATTAACAAATTTACCTGCCTTTATCAAGGACTACAAGCAAGGAGCTGCTAATTAATGCCCCCTGGGCCCTTACCTGCCTGAATCACTTTGGCCCTCCCCCTGCCCATGGCTTATCACTTAATGCAAAACCAGGCCTAGTCACATAGGCAAGAAGGAGGGATAAGGGAGAGAGAACTGGAGAACAAAAGAGACTTTAACCTATAAAAGATGTAGGGTGCACTCACTTCTTGGGACTTTAGAACATCAGCCATGGCCCCCTTCTTCCTTCTGGGAGAAGTCTGTATTATTACCTTTAAATGAAACCTGTTTAATATGTTTGCCTTGGCGTGCTTCCCTAGTGTTCAGTCTTCAACATTATAAGGAGCAGAACTCATCACCAGTAAATGGTGGTATCAGTGAGCCAAAAGTTTTCTCTGAGGTGTGTATTGCAGGCTCTCTAAGGTGAGTAGAAAGGCTCTCTAAGGTGTTTAGAGAAGACTGGCTAAGAAGTATAGTTACTAGGGCTAGTGAAGTACTAGTTTGCACTCACTCAAATATGTAGTTATATCTCTCTGAGGTGTGGAGGGAATGATATAAGGTGGTGCTCTTTTAAAGGATAGTATCACAACTTGATCAACATCAAATTCAGTGAGTCACAAATATGAAACACAAATATAAACACACACAGACAAAAACTTCTGAGGTTGTGGTGCTATCTAAATGGGAATCTGAGTGGAGGGCTTGTCTCTACTCACTTCCAATGGCCTGTCCTTTTTTGCCCGTGGTCTTCTTGGGAAATACACCAGAGTTCTTGGTCTCCACATTGATACAGTGCTTCCAATCTTGGGAAGGCCCCTACTAGGGACTTTCCTGAGAAATAACCATCCAAAGATGAGTAGACAACAAGAACTCATGGATCTGGACTTGCAGTCCCAACACAAGTGAACAGAATGGTAGTTCATCTGGTCTGTGGATGTCTAACAACTAGGTTTCCAAGTTCTGTGTGTTCTACTGTCAAGAAAGTGAGGTCACTTCCTTGGGGACTGCATAGTCAAAGATCTTTCTCACACAAGATGGTTCTTTCTTTCTTTCTTTCTTTCTTTCTTTCTTCCTTCCTTCCTTCCTTCCTTCCTTCCTTCCTTCCTTCCTTCCTTCCTTCCTTCCTTCCTTTCTTTCTTTCTTTCTTTCTTTCTTTCTTTCTTTCTTTCTTTCTTTCTTTCTTTCTTTCTTTATTTTTGTGATATTGGGGATTGAACCCAGGTCCTCATGCTTGCAAGGCAAGCACTCTACTGACTGAGCTATCTCCCCAATCCTACAACATGTTTCTAATGGCCTGCTGATATGCAGGTTTCTCCCATCTTCTCTTGACATATACACAAGAGGACATGGTTACAACAACACACCCTGGTTCTGATCCCCAGACTGTCCCAGATGTAGCCAACTGAACTGGTTTGGGGAGACACTTTGAATCAGACCCATGTCCTCCTTCTGGTCATGTGGGTTGTCCTGAAGAAGTCATTATGCCTTACAAGGCCTGAATACTTTTGCCATTTATTCTCCTGGGATTATTCTAGTGTATGCTTTTGAAGTTGTCTTCAGGTATATAAGGCCAATTATATACGTACTTCTTGGGAACCCTAATGTTTGAGTCATGAACCCTAATGTTCTGTAATGCACCAACATACAGAAAACACAACACAGAAAGGAGAGGGACAATAGATAACATACAACTCTACCATGATGTGAGTCCAACAGTAAAAGAGGGGAAATCAACTTTTACATTGTCCATGTTTCCACTCTGCCCCACTCGAAGTTTGTCACGACTAATATTCAGAGATAGACTCCCTGCACCATAGACCTTCCAATGATTCCTGTGCAATTTAGAATTGTTTCAGTATTTCTTCTCATTGTATGATGTGGGTACACTACAAGGATCACTGCCACCAGAGAATTCTAGTGTCCAAAACCTGTAACTTCCTCATTAAGGTGAATCCACATCAGTATGTGTATTCCAAGAAAAATAAATCATCAAGGTCAATAATATTTCATTTCCAAGATGTAGTCATCAGAAATCTCACTTCTTTGTCCCCATAGTCTCATAGCAGTGTCACTGGTATAATTGCAGAAATTTTTTGAAAATCTTCATGTGGCAGCAGGCAAAGTTCTAAGAATCCCATTAAATAGCAAGGAACTGGTGCTTCTGTTTCCATTTCTAAATGCCTCACATAGATGAAAATATTTTGGTTATAAAATTCATGAATGCAATTTTTATCAAGAAGGAATGATGGCGTGAAATTTCCAAACCTTGTTCAATATCATGGTTTTAAACATGGAAGTGGGATTCTCTTTCTCTATTTCTTTATGGAGCGTCTGCATTGCTTCTTTCAACGTCATAGCAGGTCACTTTTTTGTGTGTGTTGTTCAAGACAGTTTCTTTCTATTCTTCTAACTAAAATTTGGAAAGAAGACCCCAGTAGAAGAACAAAGAACCAACTCAGAAGGCAATATTTATTCAAAGCTAAGGTTACTGGAGCAGAGAAAAGGACTGACAATTCAATTTGAAAAGTGGAAAGGAACTAGGTAACCACTCTCTTCAGTGGATATTCATTAATCTAATGCAGGTTCACTTTTTGAATGAACACAAGAAATGGATCTCCTTGTTTTCTCTTAAGAAGCATCAAAAATTAGCAAACAATCTGAAAGATTGTTAGAACCATCTTGCTTGTGCACACAGAACAAATTGGCCTCTCCTTACCTTTATGCAAAGGGGAGAGTCTCAAGATAGATCACTGGCTTGTAAAGACTTGAATATCAATACTCATATGCACAATCCCCCCTGTGGGAGGACTCCCAGGATAGGGCATTGCTGAATGTTTGTGTGTTCCTTGAAATTTACTGGGGAACAACAAATGGGGAGGATCACCACAAGGAAGACCTGCAACTCTGAATGGTGCTGTGTTTGGTAAGCCCTGAGGCAACAATGTATTTGAAAAAAGGAAACACTCCCTGTTTTTTAAGCTGGCAAAAATCAAATTAAAGGAAAATTCTCCCCTCTTATCTCCTGCTCCTGTAGGTATTCATCTTATGACATTATGACATTATGTGATAATATTTCCTATCCACAAAGTTTCTTCAGGAAGGAGAAAGAGCCCTGTATGAGCCTTGGCAAGCCTCATAGGACCATGAAATAAGCAGAAGTTCAGTCAGTTTTCAAGTCACTGTAAAAAGTCTTTAAGCTAGCAAGGTTACCTAGTGATAATGTCTCTTCATTTACCACTCTTGGAAAATGCCTAAACATTGATTTGCTGGGATCTTTGCTTAATTGTCCAAAACATGAGAAAAAAGAAATCACAGAAAAGGGGTGATGAATCCTGGATTACAGAGGGGTGTGATTCCACTGGAAGGAGAATCACTGTCTTAAAAAAGAAGTCCCATGAACAAGTATATCAATAAAGCGTCGAGGAAAGAAAAAAAAAAAAAACCCAAGAAGAAAAAAAAAAAAAGAAAAAATAAATAAAGCCTACCTCAGTGTTAGTCCCTTGCCTCTAATACATCTTTCTACCAATATCCTCAACATGGTTCTGTACCCAGTTGTTCTAGTGCTGACTTTCACACTCTGAAGCACACCATCACCAAATCCGAACACTGAGGCACCAATCTCTGAGGGCTGTACTATTCCCTTTCTAAGAAGAGCATTCAAGACAAAATTGTATTGTGTCAAAGTCTCAATGGAAAAATCACTAGAACATGCATTCTTTTGAAATCATGATTTTTCTGACAGCTAAACCAATGTAGACAAAATAAAAATTTTAAAGTGATATATTATGACCACAGCTTCTCTACTGAAATCCAAATTAGGAAAATACAGTAATTAAAGACACAATGTGAAGCGCAGAACAATCAATGTCAGTGTGAATATCAGAGGTCTCAGGGAAAATACTCAATGAATGACAGTGGTCACAGTGGTCACACTGAGAATATTATGTGTCAGTGGTGAGAGTGATAATATTATGTGAGTGTCAGAGGCTACAATGAGGGAATTATGTGAGTCTTATTGGCCACAGTGAGGGTATTATATTAATATCAGCAACCTCATTGAGGGTATTATGTGAATGTCAGAGACCACTGTAATGATATTTTGTGAATTTAAGAGGCTAGAGTGAGGGTACTAAGTAAATGTCAGAGGTTTAATTGTGTAGATTATGTAAGTGTCAGAGGCCACAGTGATGGCATTTTATGAGAGTCAGAACAAAATGAGGATATTATGTGAGTGGAAACTGTCCCAGAAAGGATATTGTATGAGTGTCAAAGGCTACAGTTGGAATATACTGTCAATCACAGGGACAACACTGTGAAAATTATGTGGGTGTCAGTGGTCACAGTGAGGATATTAAGTCACATCAGGGACCAGCTTGAGGATATTATGAGTGTCCTAAATCACAGTGACTGTTTTGGACCTCAGTGAGTGTATTATGTGAGCATCATAGGTGACAATTATATTATGTGAGTGCATAAGGCCAAATTGAAAGTATTTGGTGAGTATTAGAGGACACATTGAGGGTATTATATGAGGGTCAAGGTAATAGTGATGGCATTTTGTGAGTGTCAGATGCGAAGTGAGGACATTGTGTGAATATCAGGGGCAAAAGTGAGTATATTGAGTGACAGAAGTCACAATTATAATAGAACGTGAGCATCAGAGGCCAATTGAATATATTATATGAATATCAGAGACCAAGTGTGGAAAATATGAGTGTCAGAAGGTACATTGCAAGCATGCTGTGAGTGTCTCAGGTCACAAAAAGGTACTGTGTTTATGACAAGTCATATTGAATGTAGTATGTGAGCATAGGAGGCCAATCTGTGGGTATAATGTGAGAATCACAGGTTAGAATAAGGATACTGTGTCAGTATCAGAGACCAAAATGACAACATTTTGAGTGCAAGAATTCACAGAGAGGATATATCAGTTTCAAACATCACAATTAGGGTATTATGTCAATCTCAAGAGGTCAAAGTGAGGATATTTTATGTGTCTCAGAGGACCCAGTGATCATATTTATATGACTTTCAGGGGACACAGTGTGATATTATGTGAGTGACAGAGACCAGAGTGGTAGTAGTCTGTGTCTGAGGTCAAAATGTGTGTATTATGTGATTGTCAGAGACAAGAATTGGGGATTAATGTGAGTGTCAGAGGGTACAGTGAGGGTGTTATGTGAGTGCCAGAGGTCACAATATAGTTATTATGTGTCAGAGGTAACATTGATGATATTATGTGTCCTTATATCCAATTAAGGATATAATGTCTGTGTCAGAGGTCATATTGTGTGCATAATATGAGTGTCTGAGATCACAGGGAGGTTATTATTTGAGCATCAGTGGTCAAAGTCAGAATATTACATTAGCGTCAGAGGTCTAGTGAGGATATTTTGTAACTGTCATAATCCAAAGTGAGGGCATTACATAAGTAACAGAGGTCCCAGTGAGGTTATACAGTGATTATAAGAGGTCACAGTAAGGACATTGTGTGAGTGTCAGAGGTCATGTGGGGATATTATGTGACTTTCAGATTCACAGTGAGGATATCATGTGAGTGTCACACGTCAAGTGAGGAAATTAGGTGAGTATCAGAGGCACCAATGAAGATAAATGGAAGTGTCCAAAGTCATTTAGAAAATAGGATGAGTATCAAAGATCACAGTGAGGACATAATGTTAGTATTAGTGGCCACAGAGATATTATGTCAGTTCCTAAAAAAGAATAATGAGAATATTATTTAAGTGTCACAGGGCTCAAAAGGGGAATTATGTGACTTTTTTTTTTTTTTTAAGTATCTTCTATTTGAGTGTGGAATTGTACTTCTATTCCTAATGTGTTCATTTATTTTTTATCATGAATACATGCTGGAACTTAACAAGCACTTTTTCTGTCTCTGTTTACATGATATTTATTTACCCTTAATTTTATCAATATGGTGTCTTTGTCATCTTGGGTTGCAATAACAAATGACTTAGTTGAGGTGTCTTAGGCAAGAATAATTTTTTTATAGTTATTGAGGATAAAAGACAAAGGTCAAAACACCACCTTTTTTAATGTCTGGTGAGGTCTCCCTTTTTGAATTTCATACTGACACTCTTTCATTATGTCTCAGTTGATCTTTCCTTGGTATAGACATTCAAACATAAAGAATTCTAGAACACTTCTTGGGAGACTGCCAATCTTTTTAATTAGAACCCACATTTATGATCTCTCTTATATAAATTGCATCCTAGAATGCCTATATCCTAATATAATCTAAATTATGTGCTCGAATTTCTATATCCACTTACATGGAGGATTATTAGGGGACACAATTCATTCCATAGAATAAGTTACTGTTTTGATTGTTCAATGTGAAAATAAATTTTCTTTCCTATGATAAATTCCATTTCACCTTCACTTATAATCATTTTGTTGCTCATCGTGTTTAGTATTCTTTTAGACATCGTTGTCAAAATTTTATGAATTTTTACCTGTATTTTTAGATTGCTTTGGTTGTCTTTGATTTTGGCATGAGGGTTTTACTAACATGTACTAATTTGGACCATATTCTGCTTCATTTTTTTTTTTGGAAGACTTTGTAAAGTATTATTTCTATTTTGCTATTGTTTATTCATTGTAAAATAGTTGGGACATGGGCTTATTTTTTGAGAGAGTATTTTAAATTATCCTTCCATACTCTGTATTTTTGGGTCTTGTCTGTCCTCCTATTTCTTCTGTCTTTTTCAGTATTTTGTGTCTTACTAGGACTTTTTTCCCTTTCATCTTATTTTTTACTTTGTTACAAACATTTTTTCAAATATTTCTTTTCTTAAAATTTTTCTTAACATAAGTCTGTAGTTACAATATCTTCCCTGATTTTAGTAATTTTAGTATCTTCTTTTTAGAAAATCATTCTTGTTTAAGTTTTGAACTTTCCTTCAACAAACCAAGTTTTGCACTATTAAATTTCTTCTCTATATTTTTATACTATTTATATTTGTTCTCAACTTTCTTTTTTTCTAGATTCAGCTTGCTCTAGGATTCTTCTTTTGTCCTTTTTGACTATTTCTTATGTTGGAAATTTAGGTTATTGATTTAATATTTCTCTTTTTTTAACATAGGAATTTATAGAATTCATTTTCCTTTAAGCTCTGCTTTTGAAATGAGTACTGAATTCATTTCAAACCTCATGCTATAAGTTTTATATGCTCCTCCCTCGGTTTTGTTTTTGTTTCATTCATCTTAAAATATTTAATTGATGGTATGAATTATTCTTCAGTCACTGGTTATTTTGAAATGTGTTGTAGGATTTGACATTTTTTAAACCAGTACTATTCATTCGATGGATCTTTTTCTGTTTGGATACAAAAATTGTATTATTTAGATTCCTTTAATTTATTGAGGCTTATTTGATGATGCAACACATTCTCCAGCATAAGAATTGTTCCTTGTGGACTTGGGAAGAATAAGCATTCTGTCTTTTCAGGTGGAATTATCTAAATAGAACTTCTTTGGCATTGTTTTTTATAGTGTGGTATGAGCCTACTTCTCTATAGGTATGAGGTCAATTATTCCATACAGTGCTGAAATTGGCAGTTTGTTACCTACCTCTAAAATTTTATTTTGGTTTTCTTTGTAATCAATTGATAATTGTATGGAAATTTCATGAAGGGATTAGAATGAATGACCCTCTACCTTTTGTCTACAGATTCTCTCCCTTTGTGTGTGTGTGTGTGTGTGTGTGTGTGTGTGTGTGTGTGTGTGTGTTGGTAGACTTTCAATAAAATTATGCATTAGTCTTCACTTTCTGCTTTTGTACAACCTCAAGTTCAGCTATGTTTAGATACTGAGACCTTGTCATATCTTTCCTTCTTGTCACTAAGGATATATAAGATCTTTTTAAAGATTAGAATTACTCTGCATTCTTTTTAATATTTGGACCATTCTCACATTTTTCAACTTGGTTGCTCCTCACAATATATTTTAAATTTTTATTACTCAAAATATATTTTCCATAATTGTTTCTAGTTTTTGAGTATTGAACTAAAAGCCTAAACTGTGCCAATTTTACAAATAAATGAGATATTTTTCTCTCCTACAGTACATAGGAACTTTGTTATTTTTTTCTTTTTCTTATTTTATGTATGTATAATTTTGGTTCATGTCTGAAGCATAGTATATAAGAGTTGATATTTATTACATGTTATAATACTTAATCACTTCTATTAATTGGAATATCAAACTTGAAGAAATGACTATGCCATTTTTGTGTAAATAGCAGTCTTGAATTCAAGTTCATCCTGCTTATGTGATCTCTGCCATCACACTACTGCAATAACTGATGTATCTTAATAACTAACAGGGGTAGTTTTTCAATATAAAATATCTTTTTATATTAGTTTCTGTGTAGGTTCTCAAGTTCATACTTCTCATAGTCTTGACAAACTTTTTCAAATCTAATCACCTACAATCAAATTTTTAATTAATTGAAATTATTTTGATAATTTATGGTGATTTTAAATCTTGACTTTATTGAATATCCTTTTCCAAGAATGATGATACCTACATATATTCTATAGACATATAAAGCTTAGATATTGCTTTATAATTGAGTTTTAAGAGTATTCATAATACACATTGAATATTTATTAATAGATTAAAGCATTGTAATTTCACTATTGCATTTTAAATGTAAATTTTGTTGCCTTAAATTTCTCCCACAGGTATGTTACCATAGTTTCGATTAGACTAAGCAGTCCATCAGGAGTGACTAGGACAGTTAGTTTATAAAAATGCACTCATTTATACAGACAATAGGGCAGATGTAATCTGTATTGCAGAGGCATATAAATTACACAGATGGGGGTTTCAAAGGGCTCAGCTAAGACTTTTTATGGCTAATTAATAATAAGGAAATGTGGCAGAGAGGAAATATGTGGAGAATCCAGGCTTTGAAATAAACCCTCTGGTAGTTTCAGAAAAACTATCAGAGATGTGATTGTCTTATGAAGAAGAAAAGTTTAGTGTCCTGAGGAAGAAAAAGTGGATGGATAGAATACTAAAATAGACTCAGGGATTGCTTTCCCATTGATCCATCTGCAAAATTAGAAAACTATGTGGGACAGACAAACAAGAAGGAAAGCTGTCTGAGAACAGAGTGAATTTTTCTAAAATCTCATTGAACTCTGGGGACAAAGATGAGCTTTCAAATCAGGGATCAACTCCATAAAACAGATAAACAAATACTTATCTGAAAAGCAAGAAAGACTAAACCAGAGGCTTAAGAATGAACCAAATAATATCTTTCTCTCTCTCTCAAACTTAATGAAGCAAAAAATTTTACACACACACACACACACATATATATATGTACAAAAAAATAGGTATAAAATTTCTGACAATTAATTGTTCTGCATTTTTTGTAGAGGATAATATTTTCCATATGGATATCCATATGTCAAATATTATTAGTAGACTTGTCATGTACCAGAGAAGTAAGCTGATAATGATTTTAGAAACAAATATGAACGTATCCTAACATATTTTATGAATTTGAATTAGAAAATTTTTCATAAATTAATTGTAGAAAATGTTAAAGAAAAACAACATGTGGGATTTTCTTAAAACCAAAACTACTTGTAGAGACAAGATGGTGAACTACAGGGTGACTGCATCTCCTGTCGCTCCAGAACTCAGGATTCAAGAAGGGGAGGTATTGAGAGACTCAGACCAACTCAGAGATGCTGGATGAGTCATTCCCACTGGGTGAAGCTTGGCCCAGGGAGCAGGCCGGGACAGTGGGCTGCTTCTTGGAGCAAGGCAGGGTGGCAAGAGCTTTCCTGAGCAGCCTGGCTCCATCCTGAGCAGCAGGCCCATTCCACAGCCAGCTTCCCAGAGCAGAACTGCCAGTGAGAGGATTTCCGTGCACACCCAGCCCCAAACAGTGGGTCCCAGTCCAGTTCACAGGCAGTTTCTTGGACCAGGGTAGAGTGGTAAGAGGCTTTCCCTAGCAGCCTGGCTCCATCCAGCAGCAGGACCAGCCCACAGCCAGCTAATCTGAGCAGACCCACCTGGTGAGAGGCTTTCCAAGCACACCCAGCCTGGAGTCCCACACCCAGCAATGGGTCCTGCTCCTCAGCTTCTTGGACCAAGACAGGGTGGCAAGAGGCTTTCCCGAGCAGCCTGGCTCCATCCAGCGGCAGGCCCAGCCCACAGCCAGCTTCTCTGAGCAAACCTGCCTAGTGAGAGACTTTCTGAGCACACCGAGCCCTGAGTCCCATACCCAGCAGTGGGTCCTGGTCCTCAGACAGTTTCTTGGAACAAAGCAGGGAGGCAAGAAGCTTTCCTGAGCAGTCTGTCTACATCCAGTGGCAGGCCTGTTCCACAGCCAGCTTCTTGGAGCAGACTCACCCAGTGAGAGGCTTTTCACACACACCCAGTCCCTAGAGGTGGGCCCCAGTCAAGACTTCAGGCAGATTCTTGAATCAGAGCAGGGGGGCCTGAAGCTTTCCTGAGCAGCCCGGCTTCATTGGATGCTGGCCTGGTCCATAGCAGGCTTCTTGGAGGAGGCCCACCTAGTGAGAGGCTTTCCAAGCACACCCATTCCCCAATCCAACACCCAGCAGTGGCCCAGGGACAGCTTTCTTCGGAAGCACTGCATTATCAAGTTCCTCCAAGACTTCAGGCTACTGAAGATTAGGAGGTGACATACTGGAATTCTACAGGAACACAATAAGCCAATAGAGGAAATCTGCAATATCTCAGAGTCCCACTGACATCTGACCAAAATGAGAAAACAAGGGAAGAATGTCCCAAACAAACCTAGGTGCTATATCAATAAACCCAATGACAGCATGGCAGAAGAAATGTCAGAAAGATAGTTTGGAATGTACATAATTAAAACAATCAGAGAAGCAAATGAGGAGATGAAAGATCAAAGGCAGGCATTGAAGGATGAGATGAAAGAGCAAATGCAGGCATTAAATGATCACACCAATCAAGATTTAAAAGAGCAAATATGGGAAGCAAAAGATCATTTCAAGAGCTAGAAATACTGAAAAAAAAACAGAAATCATTGAAAAGAAGGAAACAATGAAACCAATTATAAACTCCATAGAAAGCATAACCAATAGGACAGAATACCTGGAAGACAGAATCTCAGATATCAAACACAAAATATTTAATCTTGAAAACAAAGTCAACCAGAGAAGATGGTAAGAAATCATGAACAGAATCTACAAGAATTATGGGATATCATGAAAAGGCCAAATTTAAGAATTATTGGGATGGAAGAAGGCACAGAGAAACAAACCAAAGGAATGAACAATCTATTCCATAAAAAAATCAGAAAATTTCCCAAATCTGAAGAATGAAATGGAAAATCAAGTACAAGAGGCTTATAGAACTCCAAATACACAAAATTACAACAGACCCACACCAAAGCACATTAATATGAAAATAACTAACATACAAAATAAAGACAGAATTTTAAAGGCTGTGAGAGAAAAGAATCAAATTACATTCAGGGGGAAACCAATACATATATCAGCAGATTTTTCAATTCAGACCCTAAAAGCTAGAAGGGCCTGGAACAATATTTTTCAAGCCCTGAAACAAAATGTTTGCCAACCAAGAATCTTATACCCAGCAAAACTTACCTTCAGATTTGATGATGAAATAAAATCTTTCCAGGATAAACAAAAACTGAAAGAATTCACAAAAAGAAAGCTGGCATTACAGAACATTCTCAGCAAAAAATTCCATGAGAAAGAGATGAAAAACAATGATGCAAATCAGCAAAGGGAGGAGCTAGCCTAAAGGAATAGCCAAATAAAGGAGAAAAGAAGTCATGTCAAATAACAAAAATGAACCAAATGACTGGAAATACAGATCATATCTCAATAATATCCTGAATGTTAATGGCCTGAACTCATCAATCAAAAGACATAGACTGGCAAATTGGATTAAAAATAAAAATCCAACAATATGCTGCCTATAAGGGACTCATCTCATAGAAGGAGATACCCAGAACTAAAGGTGAAAGGATGGAAAAAAACATACCACGCACATGGACATAGCAAAAAAGCTGGAGTATCTATCCTCATTTCAGATAATGTGGACGTCAAGCCAAAGTGAGTCATAAGCGATAAAGAAGGACATTTCATACAGCTTAAGGGAAGCATAAATCAGCAACACATACCAATCATTAATATCTATGCCCCAAACAGTGGCTCATCCATGTACATCAAACAAATCCTTCTCAATACCAGAAATCAAATAGACCACAACATAATAATACTAGGTGATTTTAACACACCTCTCTCACCACTGAACAGACCTTCCAAGTAAAAACTGAAAAAAGAAATCATAGATCTCAATAATACAATCAATAACTTAGACTTAATGGACATATATAGAATATACCATCCAACAAAGAGTGAATATACCATCTTCTCAGCAGTATGTGGATCCTTTCTAATATAAACCATATTTTATGCCATAAAACTAATGTGAGCAAACACAAGAAGATAGAGATACTATCTTATATTTTTTCATATCATCATGGATTGAAACTAGAAATAAATGACAAAAAGAAATAAACAGAAACTACTCCAAATCCTGGAAAATAAATAATATGCTATTATATGATGAATGGATCACAGAAGACATCAGGAAGGAAATTTAAAAATTTCTTAGAAGTAAACAAGAATAAAGAAACACCATATAAAAATCTCTTGGACACTATGAAAGCATTACACAGAGGAAGATTTATTTCATGGAGCATATTCAATAAAAGAAGAAAAAGTCAACAAATAAATGACATAACACTACAGCTTAAAGCCCTAGAAAAGAACAGATCAACATCAAAAGTAGTAGAAGAAAGAAAATAGTTAAAATCAGAGCTGAAATCAATGAAATTGAAGCAAAAACAAATAGAAAAAAAATAGCAAAATAAGTAGTTGGTTCTTTAAAAAAATTGATAAAACATTAGCCACACTAACAAAGAGAAAC
The DNA here is from genome assembly GCF_902686455.1 of Sciurus vulgaris. Classification (NCBI taxonomy): domain Eukaryota; kingdom Metazoa; phylum Chordata; class Mammalia; order Rodentia; family Sciuridae; genus Sciurus; species Sciurus vulgaris. The sequence goes on from NC_136477.1 coordinate 75,474,669, forward strand.
AGAGAGAAAACTCAAATTACCAAAATTCGGAATGAACAAGGAATATCACTAGAGACACAAGTGAAATACAAGATATAATTCAATGCAATTTTGAAAATCTATACTCCAACAAATCAGAAGATCTTGAAGATATAAATAGGTTTCTGTAGAAATATGAATCACCCAAACTGAATGAGAAGGACATACACAACTTAAATAGATCAATTTCAAGTAATGAATTAGAAGAAGTGATCAAAAGCCTACCAACAAAGAAAAGCTTGGGACCAGATGGGTTCTCAGCCAAGTTTTACAACACCTTTAAAGAAGAGTTCATTCCAATATTTCTCAAAGTATTCCATGTAAGAGAAGAGGAGGAAAACCTCCCAAACTCTTTCTATGAGGCCAATATCTCCCTGATACCTAAACCAGACAGAGATACATTGAGGAAAGAAAATTTCAGACCAATATTCTTAATGAATATTGACACAAAAATAATAAAACAATAATAACAATAATAAAACAAAATTTTAGCAAATCGCACCCAAAAATATTTTAAAAAGAATGTGCACCATGATCAAGTGGGTTTTATCCCAAGGATGCAAGGTAGGTTAAACATTAAGAAATCAATAAACATAATTATTCATATCAACAGACATAAAGTCAAGAATCACATGATTATTTCAATAGATGCAGAAAAAGCATTTGATAAAATAAAGCATTCCTTTATGCTCAAAACACTAGAAAAAATAGGGATAGTAGGAACCTTCCTTAATATTGTAAAGACCATCTATGCTAAACCCATGGCTGATATCATTCTAAATGGTGAAAAACTGAAAGCATTTACCCTAAAAACTGGAACAAGGCAGGGATGCCCTCTTTCACCACTTCTATTCAACAATGTCCTTGAAACTCTAGCCAGAGCAATTAGACAGATCAGAGAAATTAAAGGGATATGAATAGGAAAATAATAACTCAAACAATCCCTATTTGCTGATGACATGATTATATATTTAGAGGAACCAGAAAATTCCAGCAGAAAATTTTAGAACTTATAAGTGAATTCAGTAAAGAGGCAGAATATAAGATCAATGCTCATAAGTCCAATGCATTTTTATACATAAGTGATGAATCTTCAGAAAGAGAAGTTAGCGGGCTGGGGAGATAACTCAGTTGGCAGAGTGCTTGCCTGGCAAGCCCAAGGCCCTGGGTTCAATCCCCACACCGCAAAAAAAAAAGGAAAAAAAAAGAAAGAGAAGTTAGGAAAACTACCCCATTCACAATAGCCTCAAAAAATAAAATATTGGTAATCAATCTAACAAAAGAGGTGAAAGAATTCTACATTGAGAACTACAGAACACTAAAGAAAGAAATTAAAGAAAACCTTAGAAGATGGAAAGATCTCCCATGTTCTTGAATAGGCAGAACAAATATGGTCAAAATGGCCATACTACCAAAAGTGCTATAAAGACTCAATGCAATTCCAATTAAAATCCCAATGATGTACCTTAAAGAAATATAGCAAGCAATCATCAAATCCATCTGAAAGAATAAGAAACCCAGAATACCTAAAGCAATCCTCAGCAGGAAGAGTGAATCAGGGGGTATCCCAATACCAGAACTTTGACTATATTACAAAGCAATAGTAACAAAAAGAGCATGGTATTGTCACCAAAACAGACAGGTAGACCAATGGCACAGAATAGAGGACATGGACACAAACACAAATAAATACAATTTTCTCATACTAGACAAAGGTGCCAAAAATACGCAATGGAGAAAGATAGCCTCTTCAGAAAATGGTGCTGGGAAAACTGGAAATCCATATGCAGCAGAATGAAACTAAACCCTTATCTCTCACCCTGCACAAAAGTCAACTCAAAATGGATCAATGACCACACTTCATCTTATAGAAGAAAGTAGGTCCAAACCTTCAACATGTCAGCCCAGGATCAGACTTCCTTAACAGGACTCCCATAGCACAAGAAATAAAAGAAAGAATCAATAACTGGGATAGATTCAAACTGAAAAGCTTTCTCTCATCAAACGAAACTATCAGCAATGTGAAGAGAGAGCCTACAGAGTGGGAGAAAATCTTTGCCACCCATACTTCAGATACAGCACTAATCTCCAGAATCTATAAAGAACTCAAAAAACTCTACACCAAGAAAGCAAATAACCCAATCAACAAATGGGCTAAGGAAATGGACAGACATTTCACAGAAAAAGATCTACAAGCAACCAACAGACATATGAAAAAATGTTCAACATCGGTAGTAATAAGTGAAATGCAAATGAAAACTACCCTAAGATTTCATCTCACCCCAATTAGAATGGATATTATCAAGAATACAAGCAACAATAGATGTTGGCCAGTATGTGGGGAAAAAGGTACACTCATACATTGCTGGTGGGGTTGCAAATTACTGTAGGCACTCTGGAAAGCAGTGTGGAAATTCCTCAGATAGCTTGGAATGGAACTACCATTTGATCCAGCTATCCCACTCCTTGGCTTATACCAAAGGACTTAAAAGCAGAATACTACAAGGATGCAGCCACATCAATGTTCATAGCTGCTCAGTTCACAATAGCCAGATTGTGGAACCAACCTAGATGCCCTTCAATTGACGAATGAATAAAGAAACTGTGGTATATTTATACAATGAAGTATTACTCAGTCATAAAGAATAATAAAATTATGGCATTTGCAGGCAAATGGGTGAAACTGGAGAATGTCATGCTAAGTGAGATAAGTCAATCTCAAAAAAACAAAGGATGAATGATCTCACTGATAAGTGGATGATGGCACATAATGGGTGGAGGGGCAAGTATGGAGGAAAGAGGGACTGTATAGAGGGAAAAGAGGGGTGGAAGGAGTGTGGTGGGTAGGGAATAAAAACAGAATTAATCAAACATCATTATCCTATGTAAATGTATGATTACACAACTGGCATGCCTTTACTCCATGTACAGAGAATCAACATGTATCCCACTTGTTTACAATAAAAATAAATTAAAAACAAAAACTGCTGTTTCTCAAAATAATGCCAACCATGCAGTGAGATAAGAAGACATACAGTGCCAGATAATTATAGTATATTTCCTGCATAAACTTCATATTGATAATATTTAATCTTCATACTAATCAATAAATAGAGACAATATTTCAGTAGAGAGAAGTCTAAAATTTAAAGCAGCAAGTTTATTCAAATGAATATCAAAATACTTAATATACTTAGAAAAAATCAATTAAATTACTTATAAAATAAGTAAATTTAAGGTTACAACAAGATAGAAAAAACTCATCTATCAGGATGATTAAAATGAAAATATAAAACATACTAAATATTGTTTATGACATCAGTGCAGTATGTACCCTCATGTGACACTGGTACAACCACTATGGAAAAATATGTCATGTACTTTAAAACTATATCTCATGACCTAAACATTGCACTGCAAGTAACTATATTTCAAATATAAATATGTATATATCTTTTATGTGCTTAAAAATGGGCATTCCTAATAGGACTATTTACTATAACCTAAAAACTATAAAATACACAAAAATACCCATAGATAATAGATCAAATAAATAAATGGATGAGTATGATGTTGTACATTTTCTCAGTAAAATATTTTTATGATCATACTTAAAAATAATCTATGGCATGCTTAAAAATTGCTAAGAGATTACAATTCAAATATATCTGCACAAAATATGATTATATGGGGTTATGGATATATAAATTAGAGGAATTTAGCATTATGCATTATATGCACATATCAAAACATCACACTGCAGTTCAGAAATAAAATGGATGGAAGTTGAAACAATGGTGCAAGGTGGCAAGTCTTGATCTTCTCAAAATGCAGAAAGGAAGCAGTGAAGGAAAAGCAGAATTGGTTGGTGGATGACAAAATATATGCTGTAAGACTCAACATTACAAATTCTGAAACTTGGAAGGACTTGGAGATGGGTACCAGAGTAGAAAATAAACTCAGAGTCCCCAACCCCAACGTCAACAAAGGTGGGGGAATAGGAGAGGGGCAAAAAAGAGAGAAAGAGGAAAAGAGAGGGAACAGAAAAATGCTTAAACTACACCAGTTAAAACATTTGGAAAGGCAGAAAAAATTTAAAATGTGACAGGATCAGCAGGGTTCTTAAAACACAGCAAACAGTTTAAACTCAATCATCAAAAGAAAGCTGAGTGAGGGGTCTGCAGCCATCTTTGGAGCCCTTAGTTGACCACTCACCTCCTTTAAACAACAGTGTTTTTCCCATGCCCAGACAGTCAGGAAATAAACCATAGGGAAATTCCCTTCAGTAGGACCACTTAATAATCCAGCCAGAAAGAATTTCTAGAAGGACCACTCAAAGCCTGCTAAAACTCCCTCTCCCTCATTCTGAACAAGAGAAAGGGAGTGTGGTGCACACCCTGTGTCAGCAGTGCACTTAACCCAGCACTCTTCTTAGCCTCTGCAAACCAGGCAGAGATAGAAAACTCTGTGCAGTTTCCACTCAACTCCAAGAAAGAGAAACAAATCAGCTTACACCTCCAGGAGAGGAAAGTGGATTCATTAGGACAAAAGAATCCTCAACTAGTAATGTTGTGGGGAGACACAATGAGAAGCCTAGCAAATGCCCCTGAGATCATGGGGCCATACCACAGGGAAGCTGCCTGAATATATTGTGATATACAGACCCAATTCCTGAATGGTGGCAGCTGTAAATAGAAGGCTTCTAGGATAAGTTCCCTGAACACCCTAGGAAAGTTATGCTGAAGATACCTATGAAGATAGAGGAAATTCAATTAAGGCTGAAAATTACTACAGTCTAGGCAACAGGAAGGGTCTGCTTCCAGCCTTAACTGGAAACTAGCCAGATGTATGATCTCAACAATATTCAGCCATCAAGAGACTCACTTCACAGGTATTGGCACCCAGACTGAAGGTGAAAGGATGGATAAAGACATAACATTCACAGGGGTCTCCTAAGCAAGCAGGAGTAGCTATTTTTATATCAGATGAGTGGATTTAATTCAACATTATTCAGAAGAGACAAAGAAGGTCATTCCATACTGTATAAGGGAATTGTACATCAGAATGTGTAATAAAAGTAAATATCTATGCCATGAACAATGGAATATCTGTTATAAAGCACACACTTCTCAATATGAAGAGTCAAATAGACTATGTTAGAATACTGTGAGGTAGCTTTAATCCACCTCTCTCATCACTGAATGGATCAAGCAAACAAAATAAATAAATAATCTACAGAAGTAAAACTACAAATAATAATAGGGACCAAAAAGACATCTATAGAATATCTTATCTATGAAAAAACTTTAACTTAGAAGCACATGAAATATTTTCTATCTGAGACAGTATTTTAGGTTACAAACTAAATCTTAGCAAATACCAAAAAAATGGATTTAATACCTTGTGTTCTATCAGACCATAATGGGCTGAAAGTAGAAATCAATGATAATCTAAACAGAAATCATCATAACTACTGGATGTTAAATAATACACTTTTGAAGGATGAATAGATAGCAGAAATTTTTAAGGGAAAATAAATTTGTTTTTAGAAGTAAATGAGAGTGGTGATACAACATATCAAAATTTCTAGAACACTATGAAGGCAATCCTGAAAGCAAAGTTTATATCATTTAGTTCATACATTAAAAGAATAGAAAGATACCAAATAATCTAACATTATATCTCAAGGCCCTAGAAAAAGAACAAACCAATATCAAAATCATCACAAGATGTGAAATGATCTAAAACAGCCAAAATCAATGAAATCGAGAATAAAAAATTAAGATCAATTAACCAAAGTGTTTTTTAAAAGGATAAATAATGTTCATCAATCCTTAGGCAAACTACTAAAAGAAACAGTGACAAACATCAAATTAATAAAATTTGAGATAAAGAAGAATTATCACCAGAGATACTACTGAATTGCATAGGATCATCAGAAAATATTTTGAAAATTTATACTCCAGAAGGCTAGAGAATCTTGAAGATATTGATAAATTCCAAGGGACATATCGCCTGTACATATTGAACCATAAGGATATAGAAAACAGATTCATATCAAATAAAGAGATTCAAGTATCTATCAAAAGTCTGTCAAGAAAGAAAAGTCCAGGACTTGAAGATTTCTCAGTGAGTTTTCCCAGACATTTAAAAAACAACTAATAGCAATCCTCCTCAAATTATTCAATGAAGTAGAAAATGAGGGAAGAGTACCTAACACATTCTATGAAACCAGTATTACTCTGACCCTAAAACCGGACCAAAAAAAAAAAAAAAATGCAAGAATGTTCAGAGAAGAAATGTTTGGGTTATAAGAGCCTTAAACCAATTAGTGATTTAATCACCTGATAGGATTAATTGAGTGGTAACTGAAGGTAAGTAGGGAGTGGCTGAAGGATGTGGGATATTGGGGCATGACATTGGAATATATGTTTTGTATCTGGTGAGTGAACTGTCTCTCTCTCTCTCTCTCTCTCTCTCTCTCTCTCTCTCTCTCTCTCTTACTAATCATGAGAGCAGCTTATCTTTTCTACACAATTCTTCCACGATGTTCTGCCTCACTTCAAGCTCCAAGGAATGGAACCAGATTTCCATGGACTTATACCTCTCAAACCATGATCCCTCAAGGAAACATTTCCTCCTCTGCAATTATTATGGTTGTGTCTTTTAATCAAAGTAATGAAAAAGCAGACTAAACAGAAAGAAAACTACAGACCAATATCCTTGATGAACATAGATACAAAATTTCTTAATAAAATATTGGCAAACTGCACAGAAAAGCACGTTAAAGATCAAATGCATCACAATCAAGTGGGATTTATCCCAGGGATGCAATGTTGGTTCAACATATGGAAATCAGTAAATGCAATACAACACATAAATGAATATAAGGGTAAGAATCATGTGGTTATTTCAAGAGATATAGAAAAAGCACTTGAAAAAGTAGAACACACATTTTTAATATACTAAACTAGGGATAGAAGAAAATTCCCTAAACATTGTAAAGGTTAAATATGATAAACCTAAGGCAGGCATTCTACAAAAGGAGAGGAATTGAAAGCATTTTCTCTAAAAACAGAAAAGCAAGCATGCCCACTTTTCTCAGTATTATTCAACATAGTCCCTGAAATTTCAGTCAGACCAATTAGGCAAAAGTAGGAAATTAAATATATATAGAAAAAACAGTTCCAATTATTTATGTTTGCTGACTACATAATCCTAAATGTAGAAGAACCAACAAGACCCAACAGAAAACTTTTAGAATACATAAATAAATTGAGAAAAATAGCAGGATGCAATGTCAACACCCATAAATCTGTGACATTCTTATCTACAATGATTAATCTGCTAAATAAGAAATTGGGAAAATTATATCATTCACAATAACCTCAAAAATAAATTAAATACTTGGGCATTAATCTAGGAAAAGAGGTGAAGTACTTCTACAATGAAAATTAAAGAACACTGAAGAAAGAAATTGGAGAAGACCTTAGAAGAAATACAAAATAGGTCTGGGGATGTAGTTCACTGTTCAAGTGCCCAGTGCCTTCCAAATAAGAAAAACATGTCATATGAGTAACTGGTTGAAGTTGAGCTACTTATAAAATATCCAAGAAGAAAGAGTTATTAGACTAGTAAGAATCTAATGCAGGGGTCAAGAGGAAAATTACTTCTGGAAATATAAATTAGAGATAAATGAAGTAAAGGGAGATAGATTAAAAATATAGAAATATTAAAAACTTTTGAAAAATCCTATAGAATGAATGAAGGTCATAAAATATTTGTATGTAAGAGGAAAATGAAGAGAGATTAGTCAAAATATTTAAATCACTAAAAACTGAGATGAAGCTATGACAACAAAAGATCAGCTCTTGATAAGTCATGTGGCATTCATCACTGAAGTGACATCCTTCAATATGCCCTTGGGACCAGTCACAATTCTACCTTTCCCAAACATGTATTTAGTATTTATCCATTTAAAAAAATGTTAAATGATGGATGATGATTGTACACATTTATGGGTTGCACATATAATATTTTGATTTGTGTATAAGTATCAGGATACTTAGAAAATCTATTACCTGAAATGTGAATCAAGTCTTGTTTTGGGGACATTCAAATTTCTGTTTTCTATTTTGAAATATATAAATTATTGTTGACAACATCCACCCTCCCATGCTAGGAACCATGAGTACTTAAACTTTTCCATATGCTGTGAGAGCATACAGGAGAGAATATAGTCTTAGTCTAGAGACTGAAAAAAAGTATTCTCAATTGGATCACAAATAGATCAAATTATGAAGTGTTTGTAACAGGTAGGTGAGGAGAAGTGCAAATATTCTTTCAGGAAGATGAAAAAGAGTGATAGACTCTCCTCAGAAAGACAGCATAAATTATAAGAGTCACTGGCTAACATTACTGGAAAATCATGGAATGCATATTAGGCTGTGCACTAATGGAGATTATGTTACAAAAAAGGCGAGAGCCAAACCACATATGTTCCTGTCATGTATCTTAAAGATATCAGTAGAAATATTTTAGAAAAAAAAGTCATAGTGTGCTGATCTGGTGGGGGACATTTGTACTTCTATTTCATAATACTATTTTGCTGTAGTCTGGAAAGCAAGTTCAATGACAAAAGTTTGCACTTAGTGAAATGACTAAGAAAACAGCTCTTCAGGAGAAACTAGGTGGAATTGTCTACTTGGTGTAAGAAAAGATGTAGAAAAGGGAATGATTTCCAATTTATTAGGACTTGAAATAGGCAGAAAACACACATCATGTAGGCTATAACTTTTTTAAAGTGTTGAATAAAAATTCTAGAAACCAAGAGTTCTTTCAGAGAGAATTTTTTTAAAAGGATTCATTGAGTACAAAAAATGCTAGGGAAAAGGATTGGTCCTGAGACACACTACCTAAGCCACCAGAATTATGGAAAAGAAGCACTTGGGAAATTGTCTTCCAGCTCTAAAAGACCAGAGTATTTTATAATGGAAGTTTATGGAGAAGAACATAGATTGCTCATATTGAACCTATGTTGGCTCCAGATGAGAACAGAAGGACAATGCAAAGTTAGGAAATTTTGAGGATAGGAGAAGTTTGGGAATGTAAGAAGAGCTGCTGCTCCTTGACTGGTAGGGAATGTAAAGCACCTTGAGGCACATGCTCCTGGGACTTTGAATGGAGGTTTGAAATGTAAACTTAGAAGTTAGGAGCAGTTCTTTTTGCTCTGATTTCTCTGTTCTTTTGGAACTGTTAGTTGAATTGCTTTCTTAACATCTCCTCTATTCCATTCTCTGGCTTTTAACAAAATTAAAACATCTCATTTTTTAGCAGTGGAAATTGTAACTTTGTGTTTCTAATATAGAAACAAGATATTTGAAAGTATGAATCAATAAAGTAGGGAAAACCTTTCACTTTCCAAATTTACCTTGGGGCAGACGAAGTTTTAGTGTGAAGTATGGATGCATTGAAGCTGAGATGCCCTTTACAAGTGTAGACAGAGAAGTTCAGAAGAAAATGCGGCATTATATGTATATTAAAGTTAATTTTCTTAATTGAATACATAAATGATTGAATAAAGAAGGCATTTCAGGAGTTCATTTGTTAACAAGAGAAGCAGAACATACTCACTGGTGAATATTAGAAATTGCACAGATAACTAAGTTACTTGTCATATGTCATCTGGAAACATCAATGAAAGATTTCAAATAAAATAATTATATATCACCAATAAAAATGTGGAAAAATAAAATAAATTGGAAAGGAAGTGCAAGATTTTATGAAATTATATTGAGGCCAGATGTTATTTTCTTTAAAATTGCAACACTTTCTCTAATGTCTGAAACACTAGATTCACTTGAATTTTATTCATACACATGACTATGTGAATTTCATAATCTTATAAGTGGATTTTTTAATATGTTACTTCCAGTCTCGTCTTAAGAACATACCATGGAAATATGAGATAAATGGGATTTGTAAGGAGAAAAATAGTTATTTTTATTATATCATCATGAATAAATTTATAAGAAAAAATTTAATTAAAATATCATGACATATTATATATAAAAAGTGCACTTATAGATTATATGCCTATAAGAATATTTCTTTTTTATGTCTTTATTTATTTATTCTTATGTGGTGCTGAGGATTGAAGTCAGGGCCTAACACATGCAAGTCAAGTGCTCTTCCACTGAGTCATAGCCCCAGACCCAAGAATAATTTCTTTAAATAAGCATTCACTAATGTTATCCATTATTCAGTAGTATTTCTTACAAGGCATATCTTATTTTAATTCATCTTTTTGTATTATATTTGCTATGAGAGACTAAATATAATAATTTAAGTATAATGATATCATATTGGAATATATATTTTTTTCAATTCAAATAAAATCTTCTCTAATTTTATAAACAATTTTGTATTACCATAATTTAATTTACTGAAAATAGGGCATACTAGTAGTATATATCAGAAATTTATGATCTTTCAATAGAGGAAAATTTATGTTTTGATTTTGAAAATTGTTTCCAAGGATAAAAGCATCTTATGTACATAGACATTAAGGTGTTTATTCTATAGTACATTTCTTGGGCATGCAATTATTTTGAATATTTCCTTATGGAGCATTGTTGAATGTGGGTTATTTTAATCTCCTAGTACACTGGAATACAACCAAGCTCTCTCTTCAGATCCACCAATATGTGATTATATATTTAAGTGCTGTAATGGCAAGAGCATATATATATATTTATCATTAAATTCTTCAGATACATTGATTCCTTCATCAGTCTACATTTACCATCTTTGTCTTTTTATATCGTGATTGACTTGAAGCTTTTTTCTGATTTATACATAGCAATTACCTTGCATTTTTGTTTGGTTTGGTTTCAGATTTTATGGAATATTTTTCTATATACTGTCACTTTCCTACTTTGTGCATCTTTAAGTTGGCATGAGTCTCTTGTAGAAAATGTGCAGATGTATTGCTCAATAATATTTTTGAGTGGAGAATCCAATCATGTGACCACACAATGCTTTGTACCCCTTTCCCTGGTTCTTTCACTGTCCCACATTTCCTCCACCTCTGCCCCTGACTGACACTCGAGGTGTGACCCACCAGCAGGAGGCTGTCCTGGTTTTGATCTTTGCCTGCTTTTCACACTATGACTCCTCCTACTCCTTCTGCTCCTCCTATCCTCTGTGCAGGGCCCAGGCCTCTCCAAGAAGCTGGAAGCCCCCTGGCCACCACCTCCTTACCCACATCCTGCAGACATGTGCTCCTTCCTTCCTTGAAGGAGGTGACAGAATAGGGCAATCCGCACCCCCCAGGCCCACTCCCACTAAAAAGAACTCAGTGTGAATGAGTGAACTGTTTTAAATTTAAAAAAGTGTACACTAAATGGATTATTTCTTATTGAGCTTTGAATGTTCTACATCTGTCTTGGGTAAATGTATTGTTTGCACATATTTTGTCATTGTGTGTGGTTTGTGTTTGCATTTCCTTTAGAATGTCTTTAAATGTCATAAATTTTTATTTTTAGTATCTTTTCATAGTTTATCTTTCATTCTACATAAAAATGTTTTCCCTACTTATCATTTTTTGCAGTATTTCTCTATTTCTGGTTAAAGTTTCTTTCTGTGATGTCTGGTCAACTATTATTGACACACACAACACACACTATATTTTTGTCTTTTGAGGTTTATTTTTATATTTGATTTTTAACAAAAGAAGGTCTTTAAATCCTCTACTATCTTGAACATATAAAATGTATATTTTAGTAATTGTTTAGTGTCTTTATTAGTTCTCTTAGATATTTGTGTCACTTTTTCTGGAGTTATTTTACTGTTCTTTATACATATTATCCTGATGTTTTGACATTCCTGATAACTTCCATTGAATACTGGAACTGTGAATTTTATGTTTTATATTGATACAAATTCTGTCATTGCAATTATTATTTTGTTATTTTTATTATTTTATTGTTATTATTATTTGCAGAACTAGGGATTGATTTCAACTACCATGGAGCTACATCTTCAGTCCTTTATTTATTTTGAGATGGGATCTCACCACATTGCCCAGGCTGGACTACAACTTGGGATCCTCCTGCCTCCACCATTCACATAACAGAGACTGCACATGCATACCACTGTGCAAAGATAGAAAAAAAATTGATTTTACATTGGACAGTTTTTTTGTTTTGTTTTAATTTAAACTGGGGATTGCACTAGGGCCTCTGATTGGACCATTTCACAAGAAGCCTATTCTGTCACTGACTCACTGTACTCTGGGAAAATGTGGAGCTGTCCATCGGAGGCCATGGGGAGAAGGCAACATACATGCAGCAAGCCACCACCGCCCCCGTGGTCCCTTCAGATTCGCACATCCAGAGCACAGTACAGGAGAAGGAGGAGTCCGTGCCTGGACAGCAGCCTCAGCCAGGCATTGTGCCTTGCCTTGGATGCATCCCTGAATGTACTGGTGAGTGGGCAGTGCTGTCTGCTGTGCCTACTGCCCCCGTCCAGAGGGTACATGGGGCATGGGTGGGGACCAGGGGCTCAGGCCTGGTGGGAAGTGGAGGGCAGAGGTGCAGCACTGGAGCTCCCATGCCAGTCACCAGTTGGGTCAGACATGGATCCCAGATTGCCCAGGCATTTCCATGGGTTGGGTATGGTGTGTGTGGATGTCTTTCCCGCTCCTTCTGGGGGTCACCTCTGGCCGCCACCTCCCATGCTTGCTGCAGCTTTGGTGTCTAGGGGAGGACAATCTTTCTGTGAGGCAGAGGGGAAGTGGTGGAAATACCTGTTAAATGTAGGGACATTGATATTGGCATCACTCTTTCAGATCTTGCTGCCACAGAAGTATTGACAATATAAAAATTAATAGATTTCCATTCAGGGACCTGTCTCTGAATTATGGGACTTCTATCCCATCCTGAGTCTTTTATGAAATTGACTGATCACATTCATAATCATGAATGATATATATATATATGTATATATTTACAACACATGAAAAGGCCATACTAAGTGTTCATTAATCTTTTCTCTTTCTTTCCTGTTTATTAGTGCTTGCTTAGATTATCAAAATTTACATCACTCTAAGGAAATATACCAAAAAGAGAAGGAAGACTTCTCAATGGTAGAATTTATAGGCCACTACATTCTTTCTCTGTAATTTTACAAATTTTCATGTTACTTTTATACTTAGAAAAAAATAAATGTAAAATAAAAGTCTTGTTACTATCTTAATTTGCCTATGACTAAAATAAGCTTTTATAAAGTGCATAATTCACTCTACTCCTTGGTTCAGGCCCAAAAAATTAACTTTCCATTTTAAATAGTTAAAATAGTGTAGATTGTCATATGTTTTGTTTACCAGAAGAACAAAAGAAATATACACAGCAAGGAAAGATGAAATTAGAATGATTGATTCAATGTGTGTGATAACCCTGTACACCACCTAAGGTATTCTAAGTCATTAATTTATAAAATATAGAAAGTATTAGTTCTATTTACTCTATAACAGAGGATAGCTGTGTTGATTAAGCAGATTTTTATATATGTGTGTAGATGCGCTTAATTTTCAGATACTGGTTCAATCCTACAATTTTGGTGGCAAGAGGAGGTGTATAAAATCATTTGCTTTGCTGTGTCAGGACTTTTCCCCCTTATTTTTAGTAATAATATTTTCCTTCATTCCCTCTATTGATGAGGTAGAACTAACTCAAAAACATTGCAATACTTTACTGTGAACGTATAACTATAATGGCAACAGAGAAAATGATTCAAAAGTGAAAATAATGATGTCCCTTGATATTAGAAAACTATCTTTGAACTCTATTTTGGCACATTATGTTAGTGTGTAATAGTGTTAAATATTTATAATGCTATATTTTAAACACATATTGGTGTTTCCTAATCTTTATATAATTATGGATTCATGCACTGGCATTTTCTACATAGCTTTTATACTTCCAGAGTGATAATTATTAATTTGTTGATTCATTGGAGAAAAAGCTCTTACATGTTAAAATCAACTTATAAAAATGTTCTCTAGTATTTTTTGAAATGTATTTTATAAATTCTCACTCCTTTCTACCTGGAAAGGAGGAATAATTTTAGGCTCTTTTGAAATTTAAGTAAGCAATTTTAGCTGGACCTTTTAAACAGAAAACAGTTATTTAGAATACTTGTTATAAAACAATAATGGCATTTTGCTTTCTAAATGCTGAAAATGAGAAACAAATTTATGGCATTTAATATGTGCTTTATATAGCATTTGTGAAGTAAAATCTGCCTATACCAGAAAACTTTGTATAGTTCATTAGCATTAATATGTAATGTTGCCTTTTTTTTTTTTGTACTAGTGGAGAGAAGGTGGAATTGGACTAACTTTTAAGATTTTTTATGTCATTAGTGGAGTCTTTCTCATTATTTTGCTCACAGTATAGTCAGTGTTTACTTTTGATGTCTGAAATGTTGACCTGGAAAGAATAATTGTCAAGGCCAGAAAAATCTAATGAGTATAACTTTCTGTTCCTATCCCATTTTCTTTCCCTGTTGACCAAATTGGAAAATCAGCAGACATCTACCAGTAAATCTAGTAATGCTGTTCTTGTGTTCTTCAGTAACTTATGGTAGTGGATACTGTATTTGAAGTGGTAGATTTGTAAATCCATGTCATATTGGGATGACATAAAAATTATCTTGCTTTTCAAAGTCTCTTTTTAAAAAGATATTTTTAAATATAATCTTGATATATTTTTAAATATATCAAGCTGCCATAACAGTATACCATATAGTGGGTGACTTAAAAAATAAACAGGTATTTTCTCAGAGATCTGGAGTCCAGAAGTTTAATATGAGGGTGCCATCTTAAAGTTTTGCTGAGAACCTACTTCCTGCTTTGTAGAGAGCTGCCTCCCTGATGTGTGGTCTCCTGGACTTTCCTCTTGTGCCTGTGTTTGCAGGAGAGATATGAGAAACAGGGAAAACTGTTTTCCTCTTAAATTGTCACAAATTTTTTTTATGATTTCCTGCCTGCAATACCTTATCTAAACCTAATTAACTTCCAGAGACTAACATCCATAATTATCACCCTGGGAGATTAGAACCTCAACATAGAAATTTGGGGTCACTTAAATATTGTGTATAGCATAAACTACATGAAAGAAATTAACATTAATGACATCCTCCAATACGTACTATATTGCTTTCTTAAATCTTCACAAAAAGTCTAACATATAGGTATTATAACTGTTTTCACATGATGGAATACAGATCTTAGGTTAAATAATTGTCTCCAGGGTTCTACCACTGTAGTGATACTGAGATTCCAATTTAGCATTCAGACTACTATGTTCAGTGTCTCCACTGGGATGGAATGCTGAAAAATTAGTTCAATGCTAATGCTTGCTTGTAGAGAAAAACTGAGTCTTGTTTAAGAGTGCTTTCAAAATGTAAAATCAGGGCAAGGAGTAAACAACTTTCATGAGAAACTTAGTGGTCTGGCAGTGCTCCTGTTCAAGGACAGAAGAGCTCTCTGCCTGAGAACATTGAAAAAAAAAAAACTTAAAGACATCTGGTTTCTGCTCTCAAGGCCTGACTCCTGGCCAGATCCAGGTCTGGAGACCAAACATCCTGATGGCACTGAGCCCAGTGGCTCCAGATAACAACTTTATATGTTTACTCCAGTGTATTTAAGAGAGATGAGAAGAACTCAAAGGTGATAAGACTGCTTTCTTTGGTTATACATGCTGCGAAATGCCCATGATATCTCTCTGGTGCTGAGTTGGTATACTAACTGGGATGGTTTTCCTTCTGTATACACTTTATTATGTCTCAATAAATACTATCTTTTCCTATGTGGCTTGTGGTGGTACATTCAGTAGATTGGCCCATATAAATTATAAGCCTGTGCAGAGCAATGGGAAATATGTTCCCAGACATTGCTCTTTATTAATAGTGGTAAATTTAGAAAGTCCAATCAAAATTGGATTTAAACTTAAGCAGTTTTACTACTTAAAATATGGAGCCATATAAAATGTATAATGTGCAACATATTTACTACTCAATGACTTCAAACAAGGAGCTAAAAAGTTATTTAAAATATTTGTATATTTACTGAAAGTCATGAATTTATCAGTTTTTTATGCATAAAATGAAATGAATATGAATGTTGGAAAACAAAAAATACAGTGCTGTGATATTTCCTTGACATTGTGATGGAATTATTTTTAATTTGTTTTCCTTTATATTTTACTTATTTTTTAAAATTTTTAGATGTTGATGGAATTGTTGTATTCACTTATCTATATGTGGTGTTGGGAATGGAATTCAGTGCCTCACATATCCTAGGCAAGTGCTCTACCCCTGAGTAACCCCCCAGTCCCATATTTTCCTTAGGCACTTACTTATTTGTTTTGTTCTGACATGTGTTAAAGTTAGCATTCAGTATTCGAGTATGTGCCACCAAAGGAAAGACAATCCAAATGCATAGACTATAAGTTGCTGCACTAGTGGGTGAAAATTTTTCCTTAAGGCAGATAAATTTTATATACACACACATGAGCACCCTTTGGTTTTAGTATTTGATATTGCTTTTTCTAAATAATGTATGTATTTTGAAATCATGTTTGAATTAATAGGTGTTCATATACCAATAAATTGAAATGAGACTAGATTATTCATTTTCATCATCACTTTTTATATTAAAAGGTAATCCTTATGACATGAATATAGCAAATTAATATTGTTAATATGTATCTTTTCTCTTGCTCATATTTACAAAACAGAAAATGTTATTTCCTGGAGATAGTTCATTAAAGTGAAAAAGAGTGGCAAGAAGCTTGCTTTCTTTTGTTGCCAAAATATTAATGTAATATAAAAATGCTTTATCTACCTTTTATAACACATTCTTGTTTCTTTTTACAGGTGTTGTAAATAATTTCGAGAATTTTCTAAATTTTGTTTGTATGTTTATATAATATGGGAATAGGATCAAAAGATAATTATCATTTCAGTCTACTCTAGGTAAGTAATTAACTATTTCTGATGTCATATATTTAATCCAATTATATTTATAATTGATGACTTTGTTTTTAATATGTAATGTTCAATAATACAAAAATTGATAAAATTATTGAATTTGTGAGAAAATACCAATTAATAATATTGAAGCTTTTATTTTTCCAAATAAAGACATCCTCCTGAAGTTAATATATATTACTAAAGAAAAGGGGTCAGAGGAGAATGGAAAAGTGCACTACACACTGTGGTAGATGCTGTAAATCAATGAAGAGATTGATATGTACATATTACAATGCTGTGACATTTCCTTGGAGAGAAATTCACATTTTGGGGCCAAATGTCACTTACAAGACTCTGCCTCTTTTGGCTGACATTGTGCTTCAGAAAGTCCATTTTTTTATGCAGTCTCCCATGTTATATATTGTTTAATACTGGAATTTGGAGAAACAATATTAATAAATTATGGTCAGAGTAGTCATGGCCTAGAAATACTCAAAAGTAAATATTTTTTTAATTTTTGGTACCAGGGATTGAACTCAGGGACACTTAATCCTGATCCACATCCCCAGGCCATTTTTATATTTTATTTAGAGAAAGGGTCTTCCTACATTGCTGAGGCAGGCATTGAACTCACATTCCTTCTACCTTAGCCTCCAGAGTCAATGGGATTGTATGTGTACAACATGACTCACAATATTTATTCATTGACTCACAATAAATTTTGATATAGTAGAAAATAAAAATCAAACAAAGGTTTTGAATACTGGAGCTATTGAATGTTAGTGGGGTAAAGTAATATAGAAGCAGATTTTAGGCCAGTTTCCTCAGTAATTTGGCATTATTGAGACTTGTTAATTACACATGATCTATACAAACTTGTTAGGTGAAAATAGGAAAGGGATGTAGCCTTCAAGGATTGTAGCACTCCAGTATCTATTATATGTACAGAAAATGAAAAGACATCAGAAGGAAAAGTGTTTGTTTTTATGACCTTAGGACCTATCCATAGCAACAAGGCACATACATGTAAGACAACACGTGGCAAGAATCAAATACACCATGCAGACAAGCACCTCAGCTCAATTCAGCAAGTACAAACTGAGAACTTATCAAGAATATGCTGCTGTGCTTAGAACTGGTATAAAGACAAGGATAAACAGTCCTGGTTGGTACCCACAACAGCTTAATTTGATTAATATAGCATCTCAGATGCAAAACAAAGTCATACTGAGGCACACAAGGAACATTAAGAAGGTGGTATTAACTTCACTGAAGGGAGTTTGCTAAAGGAAGAACTTTGTGGAGGGGGTGTGATTGCACTGGGTTAGGCATCAAAGAATTAGGAGGAATTTTTCTGGTAGAGAGGATGAGGAGAGCATGTGGGCAGGGAGCAGCTAGAGGCAAGACAAAAAGATGTGAATGAGCTTTGTGCATTGGGTAGGTGCAGAAGCTCAGTAAGATGGGAGGATAAATCAAAAGGGAAGGGGAGTGGCAGGTGATAAGGCAATAGTTGGAATTCAAGGAGAACAAATCTTCACTGCTTTTGAAATCACACTGAAGGCATGGATTGGAAAAAGGAGGCCAGATCTACTTAGGATGTTATCATAAGATTCCAGGTGAAAGGCAGTGAGGATTTGGGATAGGGTCAGAGGAGATGGATCTGAGGGACTCAGGGAATGCCATCAATGGGACATGGGGACTAAGTTGGGGTTAGGGGAAAGCCAGAAGTTGATTGTGAAGAGGATAAGGGAGAGAATAAGCTCATGAGTAAAGAGTTAAGAGTTCATTTGGAATCATGTTGAGTTTGAGGAGACTGTAGAACATTTGGGTGAAAGTATCCAGCTGTAGCTGGAGAGGAGAGTTTGGGGCTGAAGAAGAGTTAAGGAGTCATCAACATGTGAGGTACAGTTAGAACCATGGAAGTGTATAGGGTCACTCTTGGAGAGGGTCAGGAGCCCAGGGAAGTAGGTGCTGGGTGGTCAGGGAAGTTGTGGGATGAGTTTTGAAAGACAGGTAGTTTGGAACTCTGTGGTTCTCTGTATATGTTAGATGAGCTCAGGATACATCAAGCAAAGTAATGCTCATAAAGGGAAGTTAGGGAATATCCAAAATCAGATTAAGAGGGACCCTTGAACTTAAGCTAAGGATGCTGTCTTTTTTCCCTCCTTGAAACTCTGACTTTTGAATGAATATGCTGTCTTAAGGTGACAGTTTGATGGCAGTGTGCAGAACCAATGGGGAAAAGGGACCTGAGGCAGGTGGAGTGGGTTAGGTACTGTGTAGGATACCTTCTATAAAGTGATAGGAGCTGAATGCATAAGGAATGGAAATGGGGGGATACACCAGAGCAAAAATTCTAGGAAAGCTGCAGAGACCATGGCATTATGCATCATGGTAACTGGGACATGGGGTGGTGGAGAGAGCCATGAGCACAGTGATCCCATCTTGTTTTAACCTTGTCTGTGGCACCTGAAACATACTTGTAATCTCAGACTTTGTTTGTAGAGGGGATAAATGGTATCTTATATAGGAAGATGAAGAGTTTTAAGAAGCAGTGGATGTAGAAAGATGATGAGTTCAAGTTTGAACATGGGCATTGCAAGTAGAGATGCGAATGAAGAGTAAGGGGATGGGATGGAATACACCCAGAATTGTGCATGACTTCAGCCCATCAAGTATTGAAGGCCTGAGTACTACAGTAGAAATGAAGAGGAGCTGATGCTTTTTAAAGAGTACAGAAATGTAGCAGAAAGATATGCAGATTACCATAAGATGAGGCAGAACATGCTCAATGGTAAAAAAGTTATTATACTGTGTCTTAAAGATAAACAGGGAGTGAAAGCTAATCTGATTGAGGGAAGATGAGGAAAGTCTCCTTTGAGGACGTGCCATTTTGATGGGCAAAGGGAAGGAGAAGTAGACAAGAAGGCATTGGAGAGCATGATTCTGACAAAGGACTGTGGGAGAAGGCCCAAGTGGACACATGTGAATAAGGCCAACTCACCTTGTTTGGCCAACATGTGGGCTTTTGAACTGACTCAGTAACTATGTCAAAAATTGAATGGAGATGAAAAGTGAGATCCTGGTAGGAGTGTCCTTTCCCTTGCAAGTGAATGCCCAGGCACTTCCTTCCCTGGCAACCTGCAGGATCAGGAGCTTCCTATGTCCACTTGTTGAAACAAGCCCTCCTGGGTAGAGGAAGTGATTACATGGGATTTGCTTGTGGCTCCTTTCTTTAGCACTTTCCCTTGGTCAGCCTTGCCTGCTGGGTCTGCAAGGATAGGTTATAAAAGCTCACAGTGTCCCAGAGACAATTCGGGGCAGGATTCATAGGAACTTTACTTTAAAAGGAACCAAACAGCTCTGTAAGGCCACAGGGTACTTAGGGAGAACACAGATGCATGAGAGGGGTGGGTGCTATTATATCATAATGTTTATTTGCATACATTATGGAAGGCATTTCAAACGTGTTTCACAAGGCAGTGGATTCTGAGGTATTTTTCCCTCAGACAGCAATATGCAGCTTATGTTCAGACAGTTCCATTGTTAGACAATGGAAATCTGAATTCTAACTCTTAATTATCATGTAGAAGATTAGAAAGCAATAGGAGTGTATTTCTGATTTTGTTTGAAGGAAAGGTAGCTGTTTTGTGCTTTTGAAAACTGTCACATTTTTGTTCCTGGGAATTGAACCCAGGGCACTTGAGAGCTACATCCCTTGTTCATTATTATTATTGTTATCTTTATTATAATTATTCATAGAAGTAGTAGTGGTAGTATTGAGAAAGGGTTTCTCTAAGTTGCTCAGGACCCTGCTAAATCTCAGAGGTTGGCCTCAATCTTGTGATCCTTCTGCCTCAGCTTCTCAGGTTGAGATTACAGGCATGTGCACCACCCTGCCAGACTGAAGACTACCTTTTTAGACTTTGAGAATTCTTCATTGAACTCTGGGATTGGGAGTGTGCCTCTACTTAGAATAAGAGCACTGCAGATTTACCAGCCAGGGAAACCTGTTTCTTGTCCTCTTTCTGGCTTGTGGACCAGGAATCCTGCTGCCTGTGTGAAAGGGAATGCCAGTGTGGTACTCTCCTGAGAGACTCAGAAGTGTTGACTCTATATCCAACCTGACAAGAATCACCCCCATATATCCCTCACCTTTGCCAGGGTACTGAATTTTCACCAATCTCACGTTCAGAGTAAAATCTCGAAAACCCAGCTCAGAGCTTTTTAATAAGCTGTGACAGGATATTTTAACAGCAGATTCTAAGCTATAAAGCGCTGGTCAGTAATGGAAGATGTGAACAATTAATTTTAAAATGTGTATCTGTGCTTTCTGTGTTTATAATTAAGAGTGTCCACTATAAAAAACAATTAAAACAAGAAAGAAAGAGCCCCTTCCTGGGTTCCCATTTTGCCTGAACACAAAATTTTCATTGATTTAGGAGGGGGAGAAAGTTGAAGAGATATTTGGAATAGAAGTTGCTACAAATTTGAGTTTTCCACTCAATATAAATACCTCTTTTCCTTATAAGTTGCTAAAAATTGCAAGGTCCAAACATGCTATTCCAGGTGAGTGTTTGGAAATAAACTTGTAAACATAGAACTTCTAAGGATGTCCTTTGTCTCAGTTTTGCAGAGGCTTAAGATGGTGGATTCTGCCTCATATTTGGTAAACATGTTGGTTTGCAAAGGGTGCTCACAGGGACTGGGCTGCACACCCTTTTAGAGGTAGACATTTTTATTGAGACAGAAATAGCGTACGTATATCAGCTGCCCAAAAGTATAACAATTAGTTCTTGAAGTGTTGTGTATATTTTAATTTGACTATAAGAACTGGACATTTTTAGGGAAATATAAAACTTAAGAAAATACATAATAATCCAGTTATTCAATGAACTGATTTACTCGAAATAAGTTCAAAAGTAAAAATAGCAACAGATTTTTCCTGCTAAGATTCAAAAGTCACCTGAATACTTCTAAATTATAATAAAGTTCCTATTCTGTGATTTAAAAAAGAAAAACAGAAAGAAAGCACATCCAGGTCATTGGGTTAGAAAAACAATGAAGACTTAATTGCTTTATCTTGCAGAACCCTCTGTTTTAGGAGAGTATTATTATTCACTTATATGCCAGAATCTTGCAGTAGAATTACTTCTATCATGTGGATATTGGTAAATTTTTTTCTTTAATTCCAAAAAACTGTTCCTCACCCACCCACATTTTAATTGTTTAGGTATCTGAGTTTAGGTAGGACAGATCTTAGGTACAGAAATGAAGCAGGTGTAGACACAGTGTGAACTCCCCCTGCCTGATTCTAGTCTTGTCTCACCCACCCTGCATCCCACATCCCCAGTGTGTTTCATTTCAAGGTAGCTAAAGTTCTTTGACATTCACACAATTTAGCACTTAGCATTTTGCCTGTTGATCTGGCAAACTTCAGTAGACTATGGGCCCTCATGTCTGCAACTGCGTTCTTTTCCCCATGGTGTCTCCCAGCATCTAGTTTGTTGGATGGAGTACAAATGATACTACCAATTATCAGTGACTCTCTAAATGATAAGATGCCAAAGAATTCATAAAGAGATGTCAAAAAATGTAAGTGTTAAAAAAACATCAAGTCTGTTTACCTTTTGAATTGGTCATTTTGTTTGTCAAAATTATATATGCCAAGTAACATCTCTGTGCCAGAAGCCTGGTGTATGTGATGAGATTTAGGGTCTCACTGGAATAATTGTAAACTAAAGTGATTCTAATTGCTATCTTGCTTCTCTGGCTAACTACTGGAGTTAGGGTATGATGATGTGACTATGTCCTGGGAGCAATTTCTTGAGAGTTTCCTTAATATGATTCCCAAAGCACAAGAAATCAAAGCAAGAATCAATAAATGGGATGGATTCAAACAAAATAGCTTCTTTTCAGCAAAGGATACAATCAATAATGTGAAAAGAGAGCCTACAGAGCCCTAATCTCCAAAATTTAAAAGAACTTACTGAACTTTACACCAAAAGTACAAAAAACTCAATCAGTAAAGGGGCCAAGGAACTGGACAGTCTCCTTACAGAAGAAGAGACACAGGTGATTAATAAATATATAGAAAAGTGTTCAAAATCTCTAGTAATTAGAGAAATGCAAATTAAAACATCTGTGAGATTTCATCTTACTCCAATAAGAATTACTATTTTCAAGAACACAAAAAATAATAGATTTTGGCGTGGATATGGGAATAAAAGTACACTCATACATTGCTGGTGGAGTTGCAAATAATTACAGCCCCTCTGGAAAGCAGTAGAGAGTCCTCAAAAAAATTGGAATGGACCCACCTTTTGACACAGCTATCCTGCACCTCGGTTTAAACCCAAAGGTGTTCACATTAGCATACTAAAATAATGCAGCCACATCAATATTTATAGGAGCTCAATTCACAATAGCTAGATTGTAGAACCAACCTAAATGCCATTCAACAGATGAACAGATAAAGAAACTGTGGTATATATACACAATGGAATATTATTCAGCCGTAAAGAATAATATTATGGCATTTGCAGATAAATGGATGGAATTGGAGAAAATCATGCTAAGTGTAAAAAGCCAATCCCAATAAACCAAAGGGTGAATGTTTTCTCTAAAAGTGCATGATAATACGTAATAGGGGTGGGAAGTGAGAAAAGAAGAGAGGAACATTAGATGACATAAAGGGAAATGAGAGTTGAGGGGGCAGTGGTATGAAAGATGGTGGAATGAGACAAACTTCATTACACTCTGTACATGTATGATTATATGAATGGTATGAATATGCATCATGTATAATCATAGAAATAAAAATTTGTACACCATTTCTGTACAATGAATTAAATGCAGTTTATAAAGATAAAAATATTAAAAAATAATGAAGACTTAGTTGCTCTATCTTGTCAAACTCTCTGGATTAGGAAAGCCTTATTTATTATTCACTTACATGCTAGAATATTGCAGTAGTATCACTTTGTATATGTGGATATTGGTAATTTTTTTATGCCAAAACATTATTACTCATCAACCCACATTATTATTGTTTGAATATGTGAGTATAGGCAGGACAGATTCTAGGAACAGGAATGAAGAAGAGTTAGTGCAAACACCACCTACTGAAATCTAGGGTTGTATCTTCCACCCTGCATCCTGTGTCCCCAGTGTGGATCATTTCAAACTGTTTCCAGTTCTTTGGCTCTCATGCCATTTAGCACTTAGTATTTTGCCTGCTGATCTGGCAAACTTTAGTAGACTGTGGGCCCTCAAGACTGGAACTGTATCATATTCCTCAAAGTGTCTCCCAGCGTCTAGCTTGTTGACTGGAGTTGAGATGATGTCAGTAATTATCAATGACTATCTAAATGAAAAGATACCAAAGAATTCATAAAGAGATGTTAAGAAAAGGTAAGGGTTTAAAAAAATCAATTGTTTACCTTTTGAGTTGGTCATTTTTCTTGTCAAAATTATTCATGCCAAGTACCATCTCTATGTCAGAAGTATTATGTAAACAATGACATCTAGGTTTTTATTGGAAAATGATCAGCTAAAGAGATTATAATTGCTATTTTACTTTTCTGGCTTACTACTGGATTTGGGGTAAGCTATCATGATGTGTTATCTATCTATGTCCCAAGAGAAATTGGGTTTCTTTCCCCCAGCTCTTATTCCTATCACATGAAATTAAGCTTTAGTCACACCCAGCAAAACATTGATTTTTAACCATTTTAACTTAGGCAGAGAAGCAAAAACTACTAATTTTTAGCAAAATTGGCAATGAGCAAATCTAGTTTTTTAAAAAAGCTTTAGCCTGGGCATCCTAATATTTCATGAAAATTATGCTTACCAAGTACATCCTCTGTTTAGAAGGACGATGTACACAATGAGATTTAGGGTCTTATTGGAAAATGGTGATAAAAAGCCTATTGTCTGAAAGGCTCAAGGTTAGAACAGCAAAACTCTGGGAATGAATAGAGCAGAAAGGACTTATGTGGCTACAGTGAGCTCCTGGGATCAGAACCCAGAGCTTCTGTGGAATTCAGCAAGTATTTGTAAACAATGAATGGACTCTCCTTTCCCACCTTACTGGGAATTCTGCCCATGATTGAAATATGGCGTGGTGACATCCTAGAAAATGTTTGGGGAATAATTGAAATTATGCTAAATTTCTCATCCAGTAATCCCAAAAATAAGTATTATTCATGTGCATGGTTGTTCTCCACATTATCAGGATCTCTGGGAGTTGGGAAGTATGTATCCAGGGGTTCTAAAAAATAGGATCCAGTCACCTTGATTTTGTATTAAAATAAAGATTGCTGAGTCCTTGGGTATTTTATAGGATCTGCATAAACATTTTATTCAAGTGCTTTATAATGTCATTGGTTCAGGGATGCTACTTAGTTAACCACTAAAGGCCAGTGGTTCCTAGTTAACATTTAGAAATCTTTAGAATAAATTACACTGTGTGTGGTAGGAGTGATATTGCTGATTGGCCCAGGGGTGATCTACCTGAGATGCATCCCCAGCCCTTTTTATTTTGAGACAGTGTCTTGTTACATTGCTGAGGCTGGCCTTGAACTTGTGATCCTCTTGTCCCAGTCCTGATTTAATAGGATTTTAATCCTGTTTCACTGTACCTGGCTTTATTACTGCATTGAAAGACTACTTTCTTGAGAGTTATGATTGTAGTTTTACCAAATAGTATGATATTTTCTCTTGGTGACATTAAAAAGGCAGTCATGCCCTCCCAGTCTGTATGGCTGATGGGTTATATGAACTTTGGCCCTCTTTTTTTGGATGGATCATGACACTTAGGGAAAACAATTTTGCACCTTTAAAATATTATTATTCTTCCAATGAAAAGGATAGCTGAACAGAGAATTTTATAAATGATAAATAAAAAATATGATATGAGGAAGATTTTCAAAAGTGAGATATTGCAATTGATGGATTTTCACTATTCAGATAATGATTATGTCCCCACTAAACTTATAAAAGTAATCTCCTTTCAAAATAACAAACCTCTTCCACATATGCTACTAATGTACTCAAAAAGGAAACAAAATAGACTTGGTCTACAACAAATTTTAAGTGATGCTGGTAGGTTTCCTGTTGTGATATTTTAAAGGTAGGCTGGAAACCTGAGTGTGACAAAAGACAGAGCTGAGGAAATTATGCACATGAACATTCATGTACATTAATTGTTCATTCATCTACAATCATTATAGCAGGCTATAGCAGAAATTAAAGAATTCCAATTAAGGAGAAAAGGCACTAGGTTTTCTGGATGAGGTAAGCTTTTGAACTGAGAAATATTTTATAAAGAGTTAGATGCACAGATAAAGACACTGTGCTAAGAGTTGAATGTCAAGGATCCAGATTTACAAATAAAATGAAATGTCTTTTTTCATTGGATAATTTGGTATTTTGAGCTTACATGCTTTTTCCATTCCAAGTTTTTAAATAGATTTTTATCAAATTTGAAATGCACCCAGTAGGTACAGATACATGTTGAAAGTGGTGGAACTAATTTAAATTTGCATTTGAGATTGCATGCTGTAATTTTTAGTTCGACAAATCTAAGCCAGCAAACATCTGCAATGATCTAAAGAAGTGACTGTTAGAGATATACAACATGTGAATTAGCAGGAGAGTAAACAAAGTGTGCAGGGAGGGACTGAGTGGTTTTTTGCATCCAGGGTTTGGACAAATTCTGAGGAAGCAGTGCTGCCTGAGCAGGGCTGGGAGAAGGGACAGGATTTTGAAAGAGAGCAAAGCCTATTTTAGAACTTAATAGATCTTCCTACTTTGGATAGGGAAAGCATATTCAGGAAGAGACCTGGTGATAGATGAATTCTGAAAAGGAGGTGTGGGCCTTGAAGAGTTCCACCTTAAAATGTTGCTATATCTTCAAGAGTGATATCCATGTGAAGGGAGAACTCAACAGAAAGTGGAAAAACAGGAAGATAGGAGAAAATTATTACACTACTTCAAATACTGAAAAGAAAGTGGACAAAGGAATCAATTTTGAAGACATTTCAGAGGCAAGATTGAGAAGAATTTGGGTTTAGTTTGAGGAATAAGCAAGTAGTGAAAATGAGGAAGAGGCAAACTGACTATGAGACTGGCAATATTTTAGTAAGAATAGCTAATGTGAAATGAAGACTTCCTGTATGCCACTCTTGACCATACCTTATGATTTTTCATTTAATGCTACCGGTAGTGCTATTTTAAAGTTGAGGTACCTAAGGCACAGAGATATTGCCCAGTTTACCCAAGATCACACACGAGTAAGTGTCAGAGCCTGATTAAAATTTAGTTTGCAATTTCCACCACTACTATGGTCACTGACTAGAGCACCAGAGAAGAGCAACTCTCTTGGAAAAGAAGCACTGACTTTGGATGCTGAAAATGGAAATGGTTGTCAGGTCGAGGTATGGCTATGGAGAAAAGTAGGTCAAGGATAGAAGTCTGGCCAGTGCTGCAATGTAAGAAGGACTGTGATCCCCCTCCACTGCCTCCTGTTCCCTCCCAATCACAACACACTGTCCTCAGTCAGGAACTGATGTGCTTTTCTATCAAGTGCATTTTTCTGTTGGTTTCTTAAAGTTGCCCCAGGTTATCTCAGTCAGCCATCTCAAACATCCTTCTGATGTTACAGGGTTGATTTGACAATTCATACTCTATAGATTAGATGTTGAAGGATGGGAAATGGGAGAGAATAAAGTCCAGAAACAATTGGAATTTGACCTCGAGCACTGGGTTCCAGCTTTGCTTGGTACTTCTACCAGACATATGTCCCCAACATTAGCTACTTTCTGGACCATCTTTTGGATGTCTTATATTCAGTATAATTTGTACTTTTACTACTCCCATTTCTATTAAATACTCATTAAGCGAAGGAAAAATGGGAGGCTATAGAAAAGAACCCATATGAAGGACTAAGAAACATGCCAGTAAAGCCAGGCTAATTGAGAACTGTGACAACTGAGCATGCCCAAATAAAGAGTTAGAGGCAGAAGTCAGTGATCTCTTTAAAACAACAGATAAGACTAATAAAACCAAAGGGGATTCATTTTTTATTTTTATTTTTATTGTAAACAAATGGGATACATGTTGTTTCTGTTTGTATATGAAGTAATTTTTTAGAAATAATTTTTAGATTTTGATGGACCTTTGTTTTATTCATTTTATTTATATGTGGTGCTGAGAATCAAACCCAGTGCCTTACATATACTAGGCAAGTTCTCTACCACTGAGCTACAACCCTAGTCCCAGAGAGGGAATTCTATTGAAAATATCAGCAAGATGGACAAAAACCCCAAACATAATATTAAAAACACCCTTACAATGAATATTCAAGGCTTGCTCTCTTCCACTGTTCACTCCAAGTCAATGGGAATAGTGGTTAGGAGCATAAATAAAAGACTATAAATTATAGGTGAAGAATTTCAAAACACAAGTAAAGTAGATAATGTTTTAGAAAAAAATTAAAATTTTAAAGCACCAGAAAACAAAAATAACCTTGAATATGCCAAGAACCACTGAATAAATTGACCAGTAATTAAGACAGCTCCTAACCCCTTTCAAAGTAAGAAGTTGGGTAACTTAGTACAGATAAATTTTAATCAGAGCTTAAAATTAAGTGTTGCTGCTTATTAGCTGTGACTTTTATGTAATCAGAACTTTAACTGCCTGCTCATTTGTAGTCCCTAGATATCAATTGAAATGACAGCCCTTGATAAGCAAGAAAGCACAGATATAAATAACATACTAAAGTAGTCTGAAAAGTGCAAAAATGTATTTACTTATTCTACAGATATTTATTATACCTCTAACTAGTACCAGGGTTTTAAGTTTTATATTTAGTGCTGAAGTTTAATATTTAAACATACTCTGGACTAAATAGGATTTAAGCTACAAAACAGTGTAGGAAATTATTTTGACATATATGATCCTAGGCAATAACATGTAGGTGCAGACAGTCAGGTATTAACATGAGGACTTTACTTCAGCTGGTTCAGTTGGGAGCTCAGATGATGGATTGGCTTCAGACCTGATACATTTCACTAAAACATATACCTTTTTTTCTTGCTATTTATCATCTTAGTTGCTAGCAATACAGAAATTAACTGTACACAAAGTTTTTTTTTCTTATGAGTCATATTTCTATTAAATTTGATATTATTTATCAATGAAATATTTTTTCAGGAGCTGGGATTTAAACCTCAGTTGTAGAGGGCTTGTATAACATGTTTGGGGCACTGAGTTCAATTCTCAGCACGACATATAAACAAATAAAAGTTCACAGAAAATTAAAACAAAAAAAAATAAACTGTGCACAATGAAACTAAAGACATTCTGCTGTTATGTATAACTAAGTAGAACCAATAAAAATATTTTAAAAATACATTTTCAACTCTACAAGAGATACTTCTTCTAAACACTTCAAGATAAACAATCCTCATTTTTAGTTTACTGAGAAACATCTTTGTAGTGCTCTGGAAAACTGATGACAAAATCCAAAATATAGTATTAGAAATTACAGATTTATAAAGAATGTTTTAGTTTTTTTTCTTAATATTTAAAGCAGATCAGTATTCCTAGATAGCCTAGAACCTTTTAAAAATGGTATTTGAATACACTTTAGTAACATCTAAATTATATACTTTCTTTCTACTAGCCTGTCATATAGAACAATCAAGTACATTTTATGGGCTTTATTCTTCTTTGCTCTAGGTAATCTTGTAATTCTCATCTGTAAATCATTCTATAAAATGGACTGGAGATTGATGCATCACAGGGGTTATGAGAGAACAAACTAGTGTGATCTGTTTGGGAATGTAAGGAACACCTTTTTTTCTAGGGTATTTTTAATAATTATTTTAATTTTCTTGTCCCCTGCAGTTTACCACAGTGCTTAACAGTCACATGTCAATGCCAATCACGTGTGGACAGAGCTGCTTCTCCAGTACTGCTTTGAGCTCTCAGAAATTCTGATGAAGTCGGGCTGAAATTAAAGTCTCATTAACTGATCAAGTTTGTCCCCCAGGCTAGTTTACCTGTGTCAAAAGAAGGACATTGTGAAACCCTCTGTCCATTTGGTTTGTACTTTTCATAACATGGATAGTACACATTTATGTTGGCATTTTAAAAACTGTTTTTATATATTCAAGTATAAAGAAAATTCATTTTGTATTAGATTAACTTTAATTTTTTTTATATGCTCTTAGCCCTTAAGCATTGAACACTGTTGACAGTGAAGAAATTTTCTTAATGTTTTCAGTGGAACTAATAAGGATGTGAACTTTTTTCTCTTTAATTCTGCAAATGCTGAAATGTCCTTGTATACACAGTATTACCAGCTGTCCCTTCTTTTGCAGTCAGTTTTATGTAGAAGATTTATATACTTTTAGTATAAAGAGAAAATATTTGAAAGACAAAAATTCGTATCAAAGAACTCTTTAGTAAAATTTCATTATTTTTTAAAATAGGCAAAATATGAAAGCATATTCATAACGCTTTTTCCTTTTAACTTTTGATTATATAATAATTGCCTTAGAATCTCTTTTGAATTAAAATTGCTAAACATAATACCCAAGTAACATTTTTATAAGGGTAAACTAAGCCATATTTAGACAATAAACATTCATAAAAGAAAATGTTCTGAACAGCATTTTTTAAACTTTGAAACAATTTAGATATTCATAGCTTTTCTCGTCCCTTATAAAAATCTGAAATGGATAGTCAGCAGTCCATAGCATTCAGACTGCTATACTTTCTAATTGAGCATATTACTTCAAAAGATTAGCCCTGTTTCTTCCTATAGAAAAATTATACCCACTTGATATATTTAAAGTATCAATAGGTATTGGGTTTCTCTAAATACCTGCAACAAAAATTAACATTTAAAAATCTAATATTTTGAAAGCTCACTGGTGATGAACACAAACAACAAAAAAGTGATTTTGTAGCACTTTTGTGAGGATAGTCACAATTTTTGATGGATCAAAAAATGTACTATAATACAAATATTGAAGTAGGTAATGAAGACATTGCTTGTGGAAACTGAGAAATGATAAAATGCTTTATATTTTGCTAGACTGATGGTAATATTAGAAGAAAACCTGACAAAAATTCTTCAGAAATCACATCATTGTGGAACTACCAACATATACAGCAAAGAGATACTTTTGTGTAGTACAGTTTAGAACAGTGATAAAACATTTTCTGTTCTTAAAAAAAATCATGAGGCACCATTACAGTGGAACCAAATCTCTACATGAAGCAGGAATGTTCCAAAGTAGATAAATGAACTAGAAAGTGCCCATTGAAGATTAGGTTAACTGTAATCTTTAACTACAAAGTAACAGAAATCAACTTGAAATGTGAATAAATAGCAGATCCAAACACGCATTAAATGTCAGGGATTATGAGAAGACTAAAAAGTGAATTTTATGAAAACATAGTACTCGAGTTTTCAGAAACTAAAATTAGGTTTAGTTAGAAATTTAGATTTTCAATTGCAATCAAGCTTCTATCTCTCTTGTGTGGAGACACAGGTTTTTAGGGAAAAAAAATCAGCTACTCCAGTATGCTGTAACTGAAAGGATTGGGACTGGCTCCAAAATCCACAAACAGACAGTACTGCTACTCATTTATAGGTTAAGTCTTTACTAAAATAAAAGGAGCTGATTCAGGGCAGTGACAATTACTGAAAGTGAAATGAGTGAGCTAGAAGCTAAAAGGAGCCTTTGGGAATGCTTCCCTCCACCTCTTTCTTGATCAGGACAGGTTTGCAGAAGAAGCTGAGAGTTGCCTGGGACCACTGAACTCATTGAAGGTACAACAGTGATGGGTTTTCCAATTTCATTTCCGCAAGGCCTAGCTGTAATTAACTACTGGTCCAAAACTGTTAGGAAATTGTAGGGTAAGGGCTGGGGTTACAACACAGTGTATAACTCATTAGGAAAGTAGAACACTTCCCTAGCATGTGTGAGGCTAGGGTTAAGCACCAAATATAAATAAATAAAATAGAGATCCATTGACAACTAATTTTTTTAAAAAATACTTTAGAATAAAAGAACATATACAAAATGCAAGATTCTTAGATAAACCAAAATAAATCAATGGGCAAGTATTTCAACTAAAAATTTAATGTTTTTAAAATTAAATGCTAATTGAAAATATTCAAATGAACAGAAATCTTATTCTTGATATCTTTCTTTCTCAAAATGTTTTAATTACACTCTAGATTCACTTACTAGAAATGGGATAATAAAATTATTGATAGATCAAAATGCTCTATGCATGGACAACTTTAGAAATGGAGAATAAGTCTCAGAGCACTGCCTCATGCTGTGTGTGTTCTTAAAATAAGTACTTTGGTACAAATAGACTCCAAAGGGCTGCAAACCCCCCACATTCTTTTAATGTTTGCTTGGTCAGTGTTAAAGTTCTACTGCTAAAGTTTTTTAGAACTATACAACCTGAACATTGGTCTCTGTACATGTCTTCTCTGTGATTGCAAATCTTATTTGCTTTCATATATGTATCATTTTACTGTGATATTATTTTTGTAGAACAAATACTTTGTGATGAGAGGTGTTTAGAGGTAGTATGTTGGTTTTCTTCCATTTACTTAGAATAACCCAAACTTTACTTTTTCCATATGGAAACAAATTTGGAAATGGATTTTGTTACCTACCCTTAAATATGGCCCATCAAAAAACACTTTAAATACAGATATATAAAGAAGTACATATAATTATTGAGGTTGAGTTCAATAGAGTTGAATGGGTTTGAATAATGGTCCCTTGATAACTTGAATCTTAAATTCTATCAACTGCTTTGTACTGAAGAAGAAGTGATGAAGAAGAAAAACCCACGAACCATTGTTCTTCCTTTAGGCTACATTTTGGTAAAGAAGATTGTGAACTGCCAGATTTGGTGACAGTGCTTACTAGTCTACCCAATCTCACTTGCAGGCTGACCTATTTCTGGCTTTCATGGATGATTTCAAAAACATCTCCATCAGTGTCTGATACAGGAAGACTGGTGTGCATGTAGGGGAGGAGAGGCAGGAGAAAATAATAGAAAAATGTGGACCCAGACTGACAGCTTCAGTACCTCTACAGTGCCACAGTGTCACAGAGAACTGCTAGCCACACATTTTATAATGTATTATAATACATTTTATACTGTATTCTTGTAGGTAGAGTAGGAAATCTTTCAGTTTGTGGAGAACAAACATTTGAAAATAAATTGTTACAGGTACCTCTTCTCAAGAAAGGAACAGATTTGTTTAGTCCAGTTTATACATAAAATAGTTTAACTCAAACAGATTTACAAAATGCCCTTTTATGCTTAAATATGCACAGGTGCTTTTCCCGCACATGCACACTCCTTTTCTTTACATTATATGAGACTGTAGGGCCCTGTAAACAGGGTTGACACTGGAGAACACACCATATTTACTACCCTCTCCCAGATGAGTCAGTCCCTAAGACTGTCTTTTTCACTAGATGACATAAGTTCAGTAAGTGACAGCAACTATTTATAAGCTACTTATCATGTATACGTGTTCCAAATTTTTGTCATAGCTTACATTTTCTGTCCTCTGAACAACATTAGGAGAAAACTATCATATGGCATTTCATAGATGAAGAAGTGGAGGCCCAGAGTGGTAACCTAACTGGTTCAAGGACACTGAGTTGGCTAGATTTCAAAACCTGAATTGAATATAGATGCTGTGATCTTAACCTATAGGTACTTCAAAAGAATTTAAACTTACAACCTGCAACTTTGCACAGAACACTACCTGACCTATATGAATCTTAAACATATTTGCTACGTCATCATTTCTCTGAGAGAGCAGATAATTGGTCCTTATAAAGCTGGCCCTACATAGACTTCTCCAATAGTAACTTTTTTCCCAGTCCTTCTCCCCCAGTGGTGTGTGCTGAGAATATCTTGATTATGGGTTAGTTCTTAAGTTTCTAAAGTTGTGCATTTTGACCTGTCAGGAAGAAGTTTATCTTCTAATTCTAACCAATTTTTGACTGCTGCATTTGTCTTTTGTTCCATTAGATAGAGGAGACATGATAATTTAGTGAAATTGACAAATTTTACTTAGGACCAAGATTTTTTCATGAAGGTGTGTCTTCATTCAATCAGCACATGTTACTATATTCCTACCATATATCAGGTACTAGGGACAGGTGAGTGAGATATAATACTTTCCTTCATGGGGCTTGCTATTTAAGTGAGGGAAATAAAATGTGAATAGTGTTACCACAGGGTTAAGCATGAGAATGCTAATGGGATGAATGTAGTAAAATGTCAGGGCATGTAACCCAATCTATTATAGAGTAGAGCATGGGTAGGGAAGTCCTTCTGGAAGAAATAATTAAATGGAGACATGATGAAAGACAGTAGCAAAGAAAAGAACAGAAGAAAAGAAAAATCAGAGAAAAGAGAAAGGTTAAAGAACAGGTGAGAGAATAACATAGTAGGAACACAAAAATCAGTATCATTGGATTTCCCTTCACCCACAGCACAGCCTACAAATCATCACCATATGAGATAGTAATGTAGAATTGGTGTCAACAGAGTACAAGTTCAAAGGAAATATGGAGCTTCCAGATAATGGAAAAGTAATGAAGGAGTGATTGGCTAGGAGTCTTAGAAGATCAAGATGACTGAAGTCAGCAAAAGTGATCTTTTGCTGAATTTCATTGTTTCTAGAAAAACTATGTACAAAAATCATCCAGAGGACTATGCTGTCTACACTTGATGTATCATCCATTCATTATCTGACAACCTCAGCTGCATACACACACAGGAAAGAATACATTATGAAAGCTATACAAATGGAGTTAGCATCAGTACAGCTGGGGAAAATGACTGAAGTTTTGTGGCTCTTTTAATCAGCACTGTTCCATGAAAGACTCAAAGAGTCCCAAGTCTGTCATCACAAGAATTCTATGTTCCATCCTGAGCACAATGTAGCCACCCTTTTCTAAATATGCAAGACCATTGGCAGATGCCAAACTTTCCTTAGTTCCTACAAAGTGCTATGTTACCATCCAGTCACAAGGCACATCTTTATGCTCATCTTTATGAGGTATTCAGGCATCTCAACTGCAGTATGGCTAAGGTGGAAGCAGCCTATAATTCCTACCAAGTTCCTTCTATTTATCTCTCTGTATTCCTCTCACAAATGTGTATCTGTAACCTAGCCCCTATATATATTGTCTGAAGTAGTAACATGATTGAAAGCTTTTTCCAGTAAGTTAATTTTCCCACTTCTCTTAGAAGCTGCCAATGAAAAGTCTTCCTCAACACTAAATATCAAAAATTCATCGAGGCATGGTGGAGCATGCCTGTAATCCCAGCAGCTGGGCAGCCTGAGGCAGGAGGATGGTGAGTTTAAAGCCAGCCTCAGCAGAGCAAGGCACAAAGCAACACAGTGTGGTCTCTAAATAAAATAAAAATTTTAAAAGTTAAAAAATTGAAGAAACTTTATATTTACTAGCTTAGTGAAAGTCTTTCTATCTTAGTCTAATAGAAAATTGATGAGTTCAATGGATTTTCTACATCACTGATGGAAACTTTTTACTTCAGCTAAGATTCATGATAACTGAGGGAAACTATTATCTAACTAAACCCAGAATCTAAACTTAATGTCAGAAAAGAAGTTCCTGTTGTGAACTAAACAGGAAATAAAAGAAAAAACTGTAATATTTTTATGTCTACATTAATGCAGTAAAAACTTTTGAGATTTCAAGTTTGCAATATATACTTGCTGATATACATTATGAACACACACACACACACACACACACAGTTTTCTCAGTAGCGCACTCATGAGCTTTTATTGCCTCTTACCATGCTTATATGGATGACCTTGTTAATAAAAAATGTGATCAATTAAAGAATCTGTGTTAGAAATTTAAAAAACAGAACCAATAACATTAGAAATAATAAATTAAAAGATAAATGTTTTAAAACTACCCAAAATAAAAATAACTAAAAAAAAAAAAACAAAACAAAACAAAAAAGCTGAGAATCAAAATGGTACACTACAAAAGAACTAACTGAAAAACAAGTAAATATCAGAGACTCAAAGCACAAAAGCCATCTGGGACAAAACAAATAGCTAATTGGCAGAACTAAGTTCCTCCTGATCAGTAAATACTTTAATTTTAAATGTTTACAAGTCTAAAGTTAAAATGCAAACATTTGAAGGATGATTAAAAAGTAGTGCATCAATATACTATCCACAATAAACTCAGTTTAGATACACACACACACATACACACACACACACAAAGAAGTTGAAAATAAAAGAGTAGAAAAACACATTCTAGCCAAATAGTAACCAAATTGAAACAGGGTGACCTTACTTTTGTGTGGAAAAAAGTGGACTAAGAAAAATTATAGCAGATAAAGTACATTATAAAATAAATGTTCACTGTATTAAGATGATAGAGAACCAGTATGATCATATATGTACCCAATATAAGAAGCCCAAAATAAAGTAAACACTGACTGACTGAAAGGAGAAACATATGTAACATTTGGAGATTTCAATATTATACTTACAATAAAGGGTAGGATAGCCTTGCAGAAGATCAGTAAATACTTAGATGAACAGAACACTATTAATCAGATACAAGAGATATGTACAAAACTCTACCCAAAAACATTCTTCACAGAATGAGAAGTAAACACAAAATATTCTCAAGTACATGCAAAATATTCTCCAGAATATACTCTTAGGTTACAAAATGAATATCAATAATTTTTGAAGAACTGAAATCATGCAAATGTCTTTCATATCACAATGGAACAAAACTAGAAATCAATAATGGAGGAAAAGGAAAAACTCACAAACATACACAACTCAGGGCACTTGAACACTGAGCCACATCCCCAGTCTATTTTGTATTTTACTTAGAGACAGGTTCTCACTGAGTTGCCTGTGCCTCACTTTTGATGAGGCTGCTTTGAACTCACAATCCTGTGTCTCAGCTTTCCAAACCATTGGAATTACAGGCATGTACCACCTCACCAGGCTACAACATGTTCTTAACCAAGAGTTACAGAAGAAATCATAGCAGGCATTAGAAAATTATTTGAGTCAAAAGAATAAAAACAATATATTTACATCTGTGAAATAATCTGAAAACTGGTGGGAAAGAGATTATAGCTTCAAATGCTTACATTGAAAAAGAAAGCTGTCAATCAAATATGTAACTCTACATTTCAGGGATTAAAAAAGTAAACAAACCTAGGATAAGGAAGAAAATAATAAAGATTACTGATAAAGAAGACAGACTCAAGAAAACCAAAAGTTGGTTCTATTGATTAGAATAATGACATTCTTCACAGAATGAGAAGTAAACACAAAATATTGTGAAGTACATGTGAAATATTATTCAGAGCATATTTGTTGGTTGGTTGGGAAGACGAGATTCAAACTACTAAAATGAAAAATGAAAGGGAAACATTACTATTGAATTTAAAGAAACAAATGAATTAGGGGAGAATACCATGAGCAACTGTATGCCAACAAACTGCTTAACAAGACAAAAGGGAAAAATTCCTAGAAATACAGACTGCTAAAGTTGATTCAAGAAGAAATAAAAATCTGAGAAGGACTATTACAAGAAAGGGGATTATATCATTAACAGAATGACCCAACAAGGAAATGCCTAGGATCAGATCTCTCCACTGGTATTCTAAAACACATTTAAAGAAGAATTAATATCAACCCTCAAAATATTCCAAAAGAATTGGAGAAAACATTTCCTAATTCATTCTACAATGTCAACAATATCCTGAAAATAAACCTAGACAGACTCTATGAGAAAATAATACTATAGTTTATAACCCTTGTAAAGAAAGGCAAACATCCTCAAAAAAATCATAGCAGAATGAAATTATCAGTACGTCCAAAGTAGTCAGACCCAATCACATTAAATCCCCAATCAAAAAAATCTGAAATAATTTGAAATCTGAAAAGTTTTGACTAAATGATGCTACAAATATTTTGGATTTCAAAACATTTCAGATTACACAATTTTGGAGTAGGGTTGGTCAACTAGTAAAGCATACACAAAATTCAAACAAAATTGAAATCAGAAAAACTTCCATTCTGAGCATTTTGATAAGGGATATTCAACCTATACATATCACAAACAAATGGGAATCTCTCCAGGAATGTGAGAGTGGTTTAACATGAAAATCAATCCAAGTTAATATGCATCAACAGTTAGGAAATCATGACCATTACAAATGATGGATAAAAGCATATTAAAAATCTCAATACTCTTTCACAATAAAAATATCTAGTACACTAGTAACAGAAGGACACTTAATCATCATGTTAAAAAGGAAAGCCACAGCTAATGTCATAATCAATGATAAAAAGTGAAATTTGTTTCCCTAAGATCAGAAACACATCAAGGATATCCTTGTTTTTAAGTTCTAGACAGAGCAATTAAGTAAGATAAAGAAAAGGGATCCATACTAGAAAGTAAGAAGTTAACTATCTCTCCTTGCAGATGACATAGTCTTTAATGTACCACATCCTAGAGAATACACAAAAAGTCTTTTAAACCTAATAAACAAATACAGCAACATGGGACAATATAAAATCAAAACACAAAACCATTTGCATTTGAACATGCAGGCAATGAAAAATTCCAAAACCAAATTAAGAAAACAATTCCACCTAAAATAACACCAAAACCAGTAAAATACTTAGGAATAAATTTAATCTTTGAGGTACAAGACCTTTTCACTGAAAAATGTAAAATGTTGCTCAAAGAAATTCCATTAATAAATGGAAAGACAGCTCACATTCACAGCCTGGAAAACTTAATATTGTTAAGATAATTATACTACCTAAAGTGATTTACAGATTCTACTTCAGTAATACTTTTCAAAGTCCCAATGATATTTTCTCTCATTTTTACATTTTGAGGAATAGAAAATTTTACTCCAATATTCCAATGGAATTTCAAGGGACACAGAATAACTATAATAACTTTAAAAAAGAGCAAATTCTGAGAACCCATACTTCCTGATTTCAAAGCTTACTATAAAGCTGTTGTAAACAACACACTGGATCTATTTGTAGGGACAGACATACAGACACATAAGACTAATGGAATAGAACTGAGAACCCATAAAGAAATTCTTAGAACTGGTTGATGATTTTTGACAAATAGTTGACTTACATCTGTGGTCAACTATTTTTGAAAAGGGTGTTAATATCATTCAATGGAAAAGGACAGTCATTTCAACAAATGGCTGAAACAAATGGTTATGGAAAAATGGATATTCGTTGGGCTGGGGACACTAGTGCATGCCCATAGTACAAGTGACTGGGGAAGCTGAAGCAGGAGGATTCCAAGTTTAAAGCCAGCCTCAGCAGCTTACCAAAACCCTAAGCCACTCAGTGAGAGTCTGTCTCTAAGTAAAATTTAAAGAAGGCTGGGCCTGGGATGAGGCTCATTGGTAAATCACCGCTGGGTTCAAATCCTTGTACCAAAAAAAATGAAAGAATGAAGTTGGACCATAATTTTATACCACAAACAAAAATTTACTCAAAGTGGATGATGGCCTTAAATGTAAGAGCTAAATCTATCAACACTTAAAAAAATAAATGGGCAAATATATATGATCCAGAGAAACTGGCAATAATTTCTTAAATATGACACCAAAGCCACAGGCAAAAAAAATTTAAAAAAGATGAATTGGCCTTTTTTTAAATTAAAAACTTGTGCATCACAAAGGTAACTTCAAGAAAGTGAAAGAGAACCCACAGAGTAAGAGGAAATAATTACCAGAAACATACCTTATAATGGTATGATGTCCAGAATCCATAAAGAATTCTAACAACTCAACAACCAAAAGACAACCCTACTTTTAAAATAGAAAAAGTACTTAAGGATACTTCTTTAAAGCAGATATACGAATGGCCAAAATACACATGAAAAGCTGCTGAACATCAGTAAACTGTAGGTAAAGGTATGTTAAAGTTAAAATGAGTTACCACTTCACCCATATTAGGATGAAATTAATAATAAAGGGATAATAATAAGTATTAG
Organism: Sciurus vulgaris; assembly: GCF_902686455.1. NCBI lineage: Eukaryota > Metazoa > Chordata > Mammalia > Rodentia > Sciuridae > Sciurus > Sciurus vulgaris. The sequence continues at coordinate 75,514,850 of NC_136477.1, forward strand.
TGAGGATGAAGAGACACTAAAATCCTTTTGCAATTCTACTGGGAATTTAAAATAATACAAGTTCTATAGAAACCATTTGGTGACTGTTGGGGTCTTAAGCCCCCTTGCTCTTCTCGACCAGTGACAAGGGAAGGGGACACTCCCAACAAGGTCAGACCGGGATAGGTAAGGCCACTGACCGCCCGCTCCCAGCCCTCTATGCGGAGGACAATCAGACGCGTCAGGGAGACCCGTCACAGCAGGAACTCCTTTATTGAGGAAATCACACAGCTTTTATGTAGGGTGGGGGCTAGGCGGGAACCAATCAGCTTAAAGGTCAGCAAGGCATGGGGTGTTCACACAGGCAAGAGTCCCATAAGACTATATGGCAAGCACGAGCTGATCACGTTCATGGAACTATTGTTAACCAATCCCTGATGGTGGTCCAATTCATCATCATTAACTATTGAAACCGCCTTTGGGGCCTTGATCTTGCTCACTCACCAGGAAGTAAGGAGTCAGCCTGAGTTAGTTAACGTGTCATTAGTCCCAACAGGTGATTCCACATGAAATTAAACAGAATTGTATTCCACTTCTGGGTGTATATGTTATACCCCAAAGAATTTAAAATAGGGACTTACATAGATATTTGTACACCAACATTCCATATAAGCATTAGGGACACAGCTAAAAGGCAGAAATGACCCAGTGTCCATCAATAGATGAATGGATAAAGAAAATGCATATATTCATAATAGAGAATTATTCAGTCACAAAAGAAATGAAGTTTGGATTTAAGCTAAACATGAAGGTGCCATGAAAATATGCCAAATGAAATAAGCCAGATACGACAGAAAAATACATTATGACTCATCTTACATGAACTGTCCAGAATAGACAAAGTCATAGAAATAGAGAGTAGATTAGAGTTATCAGGGCTTGGGACAGCACAAAAAAGGAATTTTAAAAAATGACTTCAATTTCTGTTTGGAATGATGAAAGATTATGGAAATAGTGGCAAAAGTTGTACAACTTTGTGAATGTCAATAATGCCAATGAACTGTACACTAACTGTTAAAATATTGCCAATTAAATATCATAAACAAGTAAAGAAAAATGCCCATATGAATTGTTAAAATTCTAATAGATAATTATAACATAATAAGTATCCTTTCAAACATAATTTGATAAAACCTCAGAAAACAGCCACTCTGTTCAACCATAGTGACATATTCTGTGTGTGTAAACAACACTGCTTGGGAAGAAAACAGGGGAGACATCTTCTCTTCCCTTTAAGGACCTCATCAGTTTAAGAGAATTTGTAAGTATTCAAGGTTCAAATATTTCTGAGTTTAAATTACCTGACTGCAGTTTTCAGCACCTGAATGTGCTCAAGTATCACTAAACAAATAAAAGCACCCCAACACTTGTTTGATTGCCAAATTTCTCAAGAAAATGAAGAAACATCCCCAGAACATCCTAGGAACAAGAATTTTATGTAACAACTGGGTATGTTTCTTCACCATTAGTATATAAGAATCAAAATTAAATATAACAATAGACCAAAATTGCAACAAACCAATTATATACCCAGTGGAATGGCAAACGTAAGTGCTGCTATATAAAATGATAGTAGAGATTACTTAATAATTGTTCAGCACTAATACAATGGAGTTATCAATTTTGACACAGTGACTTCATGGTCTTACAAAGGAATTATAAAAGAAAATTATCCCATTTTGCATAGTCGTCTTCCCCGAAAAAGAAATATGACCCAAGAAAATCACATTTTATACAACATGCAGATTCTGTTATTACAAATTTTAAAACAAAATGGAATTTCCCAATAATATTTATAGCTTGCAAAGTACAATATTAACTCCTGTCAGATAGAAATAACAGCAGTTGGGCAAATCCCATTCTGAGTCACCTGCTGGAGACTTGAAGCTCATTGTCAGGTACCTCTCATGCATCAAGCTACTGAAGACTGGGAGGTTTGAATACTATCTGACTGTTATAGTGTAGATTTTCTTTTTTCTCCTTATTGAACAATTTTAAGTTTTTATTTCTTTACTTTCTTGCCCTCATTTTCTTTTGTTTACATGCTCTCTCAGAGTCTCTTTTTCACTTTTTGCATGCTAACAGCTAACTTTTTTGATTATACTCTCACACTTTCTATTCCTTAGAACTTCTATATATTATTTTCTTATCCCATTAACAGCTACATCTTACATCCCTCTGCATCTTCTTTGTCCTCCATTAGAAACTGCAGACCTTATTGCAAATCTGTTTGTTACACTGAAGATAATAATTGAACTCATTCTGTTTATTATGATGATATTGATAATGTTCTCATAGGGCTGATTTGGTCTAGGATTGCATACTGTCTGAATTGGGCACTGCTAATATTGATCTCCCCCTTAAAGGAAAGGTTTTGGAAACCTATAGGGTCACTATAAGCCTATAGGGGGGAATGTACAATACCCCAGAACTGCACTGGTAGAGGGGAAGATACATGAACAACATGAAAAAACAAGGGAAGAAAATGATCCAAACAAATCTACATTCTATATTAATAGAACCCAATGACCGCATGGTAGAAGAAATATCAAAAAAGGACCTCAGATTGTACATGATTAAGATGATTCATGAAGCAAAGGATGAGATAAGAGTGCAAATGCAGGCAAGAAATGATAATACCAAAAAGAAGTTGAAAGAGCAACTGCAGGAAGCAAAAGATCATTTCAACAAAGAGATAGATTCTAAAAAAAAAAAAAAAAAAGAAATCCTTGAAATGAAGGAAACAATAAACCAAATAAAAGCTCAATGGAAAATACCACCAAAAGACTAGATGACTTGGAAGATAGAACCTCAGACAATGAAGACAAAATATTTGATCTTGAAAATAAAGTTGCCCCAATAGACAAGATGGTAAGAAATCATGAACAGAATCTCCAAGAACTATGGGACATGATGAAAAGACCAAATTTAAGAATTATTGGGATTGAGGAAGGCACAGAAATACAAACCAAAGGAATGAACAACCTGTTGAATAAAATAATATCAGAAAATTTCCCAAGCCTAAAGAATCAATTACAAGAGGCGTACAGAACACCAAATGCACAAAATTCCAACAGATCCATGCCAAGGCACATTATTATGAAAATGCCTAGCATACAAAATAAAGATAGGATTTTGAAGGCTGCAAGAGAAAAGCATTACATTACATATAGGGGAAAACCAATATAGATATCAGCAGATTTCTCATCCCAGACTCTAAAAGCTAGAAGGGCCTGGGACAACATAGTTCAAGCTCTGAAAGAAAATGGTTGCCAACCAAGCATCCTATATCCAAAAAACTAATCTTTGTATTTGAAGATGAAATAAAATCCTTCCATGATAAACAAAAGTTAAAAGAATTTACAAATAAAAAAGAATTTACAACTAGAATATTGTCAACAAAATATTTCTTGAGGAGGAAATGAAAAACAACAATGTAGGTCAGCAAAGGGAGGAACTACCTTAAAGAAAAATCCATTCAAAGGAGAAACAAGTCAAATAAAAAAATCAAAAATAAGCTCAAATGCCTGGGAATACAAATCATATCTCAATAATTACCCTGAACATTAATAGCCTAAACTCATTAATCAAAAGACATAGACTGGCAGAATGGATTAAAAGGAAAGATTCAACAATATGCTGCCTTCAAGAGATTCATCACATAGAAAAAGACATCCACAGACTAAAGGTGAAAGGATAGGAAAAAACATACCACGCACACAATCTCAGTAAAAAAGCAGGGTTTTCCATCCTTATTTCAGATAAAGTGGACTTTGAGTCAAAGTTTGTCAGAAGGGATATAGTACACTTGATACTGCTTAAAGAAACCATAAATCAGGAAGGCATAATGATCATAAATATTTATGCCCCAAACAATGGTGCATCCATGCACATCAAACAAATCCTTCTCACTTTCATGAATCAAATAAACCACAACATAATAATTCTGGGTGACTTTAACACATCACTGTCACCATTGGATAGATCTTCCCAAGAAAAACCAAGAAAAGAAACCATAGAACTCAATAACACAGTCAATAACTTAGGCTTAATACACATATAAAGAATATTCCATCCACCAGTGAATGAATTCACTTTCTTCTCAGCAGCACATGGAACCTTCTTGAAAATAGACCATATATTATGCCACAAAGCAGTCCTTAAGAAATGCAATAAAATAGAGATATGGACTTGTGTTATATTAGATCATAATGGAATGAAATTAGAAATTAATAAAAAAATAAAAAAAAAACAAATTACTCCAACACCTGAAGACTAAATAATATGCTATCAAATAAAACATGGATAATAGAAAACGTCAGGGAGGAGATAAAAAAATTTAGAGGTCAATGAGAATGGTGATACAACATATGAAAACATCTGGAAACTATGAAAGCAGTACTAATAAGAAAATACATTGCATGGAGCACATTAAAGAAAAGAATAAATACTCAACAAGCAAATGGCCTAACATTCCAGCTCAAAACCCTAGAAGGAGAAAAACAGAATAATATCAAAATTAGTAGAAGACAGAAAAAACTTAAAATCAGAGCTGAAATCAATGAAATTGAAATAAAAGAAACAATTCAAAAAATTGACAAAACAAAAAGTTGGTTCTTTGAAAAAGTAAAAAATATAGACAAACACATAGCCACTGTAACAAAAAGAAGAGAAATCTCAAATTACTAAAATTCACGATAAAAAAGGAAATATCACAACAGACAACACTGAGATACATAACATAATGAGAAACTACTTTGAAAATTTATACTATAACAAAATAGAAAATACTGAAGTCATCAACAAATTTCTTGAGACACATGCTCCTCCCAAACTGAACCAGGGGAACACACACAATTTAAACAGGTCAATATCAAGCAATGAAATAGAAGAAGCCATCAAAAGCCTACCATACAAGAAAAGCCCAGGACTATATGGATTCTCAACCGAATTCTACAAGATCTTCAAAGAAGAACTCATTCCAATACTTCTCAAAGTATTCCAGGAAATAGAAAAGGAGGAAACCCTACCAAACTCATTCTGTGAAGCTAATATCACATTCACACCCAAACTAGGCAAAGACACATCAAGGAAAGAAAATTTTAGATCAATATCCTTGATGAATATAGATGAAAGATGCTTAATAAAATAATGGCAAACCATATCCAAAAGCATATTAAGAAAATTGTGCACCACGATCATGTGGGGTTCATCCCTGGAATACAAGGATGGATTAACATCCATAAATCAATAAATGTAATCCATCATGTTGATAGACTTAAGGATAAGAATCATGGTTATTTCAATTGATGCAGAAAAAGTGTTCAACAAAACACAACACCCCTTCATGCTAAAAACACTAGAAAGAATAGGGATAGTAGGAACATACCTGAGCATTGAAAAGGCTATTTGTGCTAAGCCCACAGCCAACATCATTCTTAATGGAGAAAAACTGAAAGCATTTCCTTTAAAAATTGGAATGAGGCAGGGATGTACTCTTTCACCATTTCTATTCAACATTGTCCTTGAAATACCAGCTAGAGCAATTAGAATAAATAAAAGAGATATGAATAGGAAAAGAGGAACTGAAACTGTCACTATTTGCTGATGACATGATTCTATATTTAGAGGATCCAAAGAACTCCTCCACAAAACTTCTAGACCTCATCAATGAATTCAGAAAAATAACAGGTTATAAAATCAACATGCATAATTCTAAAGCATTTTTACATATAATTGATGAAACATTTGAAAGGGAAATGAGGAAAACAACTCCTTTTGCAATAGCCTCAAAATAAAATAAAATACTTGGGAATTAATCTAACCAAAGAGGTAAAAGATCTCTACAATAAAAACTTCAAAACATTGAAGAAAGAAATTGAGGAAGACTTTAGAAGATGGAAAGATCTCCCATGTTCTTGGATAGGCAGAATTAATATTATCAAAATGGCCATATTTCCAAAGGAACTATACAGATTTAATACAATTCCAATTAAAATCCCTATGACATTTCTCATAGAAACAGAAAAAGCAATCATGAAATTCATCTGGAAGAACCAAAGACCCAGAATAGCCAAAGCAATCCTGGGCAGGAAGAGTGATGCAGGAGGTATCACTATACCAAATCTTAAACTCTACTATAGGTCAATAGTAACAAAAACAGCAAGGTATTGGCACCAAAATAGAGAGGTAGACCAATGGTATAGGATAGAAGACACGGAGACATACCCACATAAGTACAGTGACCTCATACTAGACAAGGTGCCAAAAACTTACAATGGAGAAAAGATAACTTCAACAAACAGTGCTGGGAAAACTGGAAATTCATATGCAGTAAAATGAAACTAAACCTCTATCTCTCACCCTGTACAAAACTCAACTCAAAATGAATCAAGGATATAGGAACTAGACCTGAGACCCTTCACCAAATAGAAGAAAAAGTAGGCCTGAATCTCCATCACGTTGGCTTAGGACCCAACATCCTTAACAAGACCCCCATAGCACAAGAAATAAAAGCAAGAATCAACAAATGGGATAGATTCATACTAAAAAGTTTTTTTCTCAGCACAGGAAACAATCAACAAAGTGAAAAGAGAGTCTACAGAGTGGGAGAAAATCTTTTCCACACACTTCAGATGGAGTACTCATCTCCAACGTTGATAAAGAACTTTTAAAACTTTACACCCAAAATACTAAGAATCCAATCAACATATGGGCTAAGGAACTGAGCAGACACTTCACAGAAGAAAATGTACAAGTGATCGACAAATATATAAAAAAGTGCTCAACATCCCTTGTAATTAGAGAAATGCAAATTAAAACCACCCTAAGATTTCATCTAACTCCAATTAGAATGACTATTATCAAGAACACAAGCAATAATAATTGTTGATATAGATGTGGGGAAAAAGGCATATTCATACATTGCTAGTGGAATTGCAAATTGGTACAGCCACTCTGGAAAGCAGTATGGAGATTTCTCAGAAAGCTTGAAATGGACCCACCATTTGTCCCAGTTATCACACTCCTTGGTTTATACCCAAAGGTCTTAAAATCAGCATACTACAGTGATGCAGCTAAATCACTGTTCATAGCAGCTCAATTCTCAATAGTTAGATTGTGGAACCAACTTAGATGCCCTTCAATTGATGAATGGATAAAGAAACTGTTGTATATATACACAATGGATATTACTCTATCACAAAGAAAAATAAAATTATGGCATTTGCTGGTAAATGGATGAATTTGGAAAATATCATGCTAAGTGAAATAAGCCAAGCCCAAAAATCCAAAGGCCAAATGATTTCTCTGAAAAGTACAGGACAATATATAATAATTATGGGTAGCAGGGGTAAGAGAATAATGAAGGAAATTTGGATGGTGTAGAGGAAAAAAGGGTGTGAGAGGGTGGGGTTGAAAAAGAGTAGAATAAAAAAACAGTATTATCATATATATATATGATTACATGAACGGCAGGAATATACAATGTGTACAACCATAGAAATGAAAAGTTGTACCCCCCTTTGGTGTACAATGAAACAAAATGTGTCTGTAAAAATAAAAAATATTTTAATAAAAAATGGAAAAAAATAATTAAACTGAGTAGTGAGAACTCTATGAGATATGTATGGAGGACAAAAATGACATAGAAATGAGGGACCTATGAGTTGTTCTTTGGGTGATGTATATAATGTGAGGTAGGACTCCCTGACATAAGTAGGGAGGGCACTGTGAGATTTGTAGTTTCAGCTGTAAAAGTAGGGATCATTGAAATACATAGGGACAGAACTCTGATATGTGTAGGGAGGGATTTCAGAGGCATCTAGAGAGGTCACTATTAGGTTGTGCAGAGGGATATATGAGAGATGTAGGAAATTGTTATGACTGATTATAAAGGTTATCTCAGTTGTGTAGGGAGGGTCCTCTCAAGGAAACAGTGAGATATATCTAATATGAGTAAGGGGAAAACACTGAGGTGTGATGAGAGCGTTTGTTGTGGATAGTGGATGGAATCAGAGGCATTTTAGGAGGACACTTAAAGGAATATATGAGGTTTGTACTTATGATAACTAGAGGTGAATAGGGAGGGTATTTTGCTGGGTAGCGAGAGTTGTCTAGTAGATATATAAGTAGACAATTTGAGGCTTGTTTAAAGGGCATTCTAATGTTTGTATGAAAGTCTCTCTGAGATTTGTAGGGAGGACTCTTGATTGGGGTGTATAAGGATGGTGCTCTTAGGTGAGTATTAAGAACTTTCAAGTTCTGTAGGAATGTGTCCCCTAATGTGAATAACATGAGAACTTTGAAATGAATTGGGTGGACTAACTGACGTTTGAAAGAAGAGCTCTATGAAGTTGGTTACAGGGCCACTGAATTTTGAAAGAAGGAAATTGTGAGATGTGCATAAAAGTGGTGTGTGGTATTAAGTGACAGTTCTCTAAGATGTGTAGGAATTGCTTAATAAGGTGTGTGGGAAGTATTTCTGAAATGTGTATGGAGGGCCCTGTGAGGTGTAAGTACACTTGTTGTGAGCAGGAAGAGCTTTCTCATTTGTACAGGGAGGTTTCTGTACAGCGTGTAGGTAGGGTACTCTGAAGTATCGACAGAGGTCCCCCTGAGGTTTGTAGTTCAGGTGCTCTGATATGTGTATGGAGGTCTCAAGTGTGCAGCATAACTCTCTGTGGGTGTAAGTGGTTTTTTTCTGTGTAGGAGTGCTATCTGGTTTGTGTACAAGGGCCCTTTGAAGTTAATCATGAGATCCAATTGATATGAATAGGGAGAATACACTAAGGTATGATAGGAGTGTTCTTTGAGAATACTAGAGGGGATATTTATGCTGTTTAGGAAGGCCAATCCAAGAAGTATCACAAGTGGTCTTTGAGTTGTGTAGGTACAGCACTTGGAAGTAATTAGGGAGGACTTTATGGTGTGTAGTGAGGTCTATCTGAGATGTGTAGGTAGTGTTTGCTAAGGTGGTTAGCAAAGGCATTCTGAGTTTGAATTTTATCTCTAAGGAGTACTCTTTGGGGTGTATGAAGAGGGTTTTCTTTATTATTTAGGTGTTGCTCAAAAATGTCTTGGGGAAGCATTCCTAAGGTGTGTATGTATGGCACTTTTAAGTGTGTATGAAGGGTTTCGACTTAAGTAGAGAGGGATTACATAGATGTGTAGGGAGGTGTGGTTTAGGTGTGGAGGAAAGGTTCTTTTGGTTCTCTTCATTGCATAGGAGTCTCTCTGAGGTATGTAGGGAGGGCCCCTTGATGTGTGTGGGAGGGCCCCTTGAAGTGAGCTGAAAGTGTTCACCGATGTGCATAGGAATGGTGCTCTTTGCTTGGTAGAAAAATTTCAGTAAGTTGTTTACAGATGACCCTTTCAGGTGAGTATTGAGGGCATTGTGAGATCAGTCGGGTGGACAAATTGATATAAAAGGGAAAAACTATAAATTTTGTGTTAGTGTTAGGGTGTGCCTTAAATTTTGGGTCAGGATCCACAAATTGCTCAGCATCAGAGTCAGCGACAGCCCTCTGTGGTATGTAGGAAGGGCTCATGTTTATGGTTATGGTTAGGATTAGGGTTATGTTAAGGGTCATGGTCAGTATTTTCAGTGTATAAAGAATGACTCAGTGATGAGTTCAAAGGACTTTTGAGATGTGCATTAATAGCTTTCTAAGGTAAGTAGACAGGGTCTCTGTTGTTTTTAAAGAAGGCTTGCCAAGAAAAATAGTTAATAGGGAATGCTTGGAAAGTATATTTTGTACCCAGTGAGGTATTCAGACATGCCTCACTAAGGTGTGTAGGAATAGTTCTGAGGTATTTTGGAACTGCTCTTATGTGGGTAGGGAGGGCTACATTTGATGTTTATGAGGGTACACTCAGGTGTGTGAGGTTGGTAGCATGTGGCCTCTGAGCTGTGTAAAGAGGGCTCTATGAGTTGTGTACAAGGGTTCCATGATATGTGTCATAGGACAATTTAACGTGTTTGAATGTGCCACTGATGTGAGTTGGAAGGGCACACAGTAGTGCAGAAGATGCTTTGTGATGTGTAGGAAGGGTTCAGTGAAATGTGTTTGTAGGGTTGTAGAGCCTTTTGAGAGAAGAAATGATATCTCTAAGAGATGAGTAGGGAGGGCAAATTGATGTAGAAGGGAGAAATCTATGAGATTAGGGTGTGGGTTGTGGATAGGTTTAGGGTTTGGGGTCGATGTCATGATTATGGTCATTATCATTGTCAGGAATGGCCATCTATTTTATGTAGGGAGGGCTTGGGATTAGGGTTAGGTTTAAGGTTAGGTTCAGGATCAGAGTCAGAGTTTGTGGGGTACACAGAAGGCCTATGTAGTGACCCAAAAATTCTCTGAGGTGTAACTTTAAGGCTCTCTGAGGTACATAGGTAATTTGAGGTATTTATAGAGGACTTACAAAGAAGTATATTTATAGGAAGGGGCTTTAAAAATATACTTTGTATTCAGTGAGGTATGTACGGGTGTCTCTCTGAGGTCTGTAGAGATTTCTTGAGGTGATTAGAGACTGCTTTTATTTTTGGGCATGGAAGATACTCGAAGGTGAGTAGGGAGGGCTCTCTGAAGTTAGTAATGCATGGTCTTTGAGTTGTGTAGTGTAAACTATGAGGTGTGTAGGAGAACTCTATGACATGTCAGAGGGCTATTACATATGTGTGAGTGGTCCAACTGTGAGGGGTTGAGAGGACACACCACAGGTCTATACAGAGTGTATACTAAAATGAGTAGAAAGAACTCTAGTGAGTTGTGCTCAGAGAACGATTTGAGGTGAGCAGAGAGAGCTGTGTAAGATGAATATGGAGGACAAATTCATATAGAAAGGGAGGCATTATGAGATGTGAAGTGGAGTATCTCTTTGGTATGTAGGTAGGATTCACTGAGATGAGTAGGGAGGGCTCTCTGAGCTTTGTTGTGTAGTTTACCTGAGGAGTTTAGTGAGGACTCATTAAAATGCATAGGGATGGCAAACTGATATATGAAGGGATGTCTCTCAGATGTAGGGCGGACCCTATTAGATGTGCAGAAGAATCTATGAGGGGTGTAAGAGGGCTTTACATCTGAGGAGAAATGCTGTCTCAGTTGTGTAGGGGAGGCCCTTTGAAATGAATAGTGTGATACTTTTGATTTGAGTATGGAGAACATACTAAAGTTTGAAGGGAGGATCCTTTGAAGATAGTATAGGGAATCTCTGAGGTGTTTAGGGAGATCACTCAACGTAATATCTGAGTTCTGTAGTTTTGGCCTTTGGCAGTGAATAGACAGGGTTTTTTGGGGGAGTATTGCAGTGTACCTGAAATGCACAAGTAGCATTTTTTGGAGTTTGAGGTTTGATGAAATGGCATTCTGAAGTTTCTATGGAAGCCTCTCTGAGATTTGTAGAGAGGACAGTTGAATGGGGTGTTTAGGGAGTGTCCTCTTTGGTGAGAGGTATGTACTCTCTAAGGGGTGCAGATAGGTATTTCTAAGGTGACTAGGTGGAGAATTCTGACATGAATAAGGAGGACAAACTGAGGTTTGAAAGAAGGGCTCCACGCATGGGTAATTGAGTCCTCTGTATTGTAAAAGTAGTGTAGTGAGGCAGGGTGTAGTATTTGATAACTGCTCTCCGAGTTCTGTAGGGATTGATAAATGATGTGTGTAATACAGGTTTCTGTGGTGTGGATGGGTGTCCCTCTGTTGTGTAGCAAGAGTGCTTGATATAAGTGTGAAGGGCTTTCTGAGATGTGGAGAAAGGTGACAGTGAGGTGTGTAGGAAGGAAAGGCTCTCTGAGTTTTGTTGTGTGGACTCTCTGAGGTATGTAGAGAAGTCTCTGTTACTTGAGCAGAAGCTATCTATGAGGTGTGTAAAATGACTTTTGCCCATGCAGGAGTGCTATCTCAGTTGTGTATCGAGGGTCCTGTGAAGTAAATACAGAGATTCATCTGATATAAGCATGGAGAACACCCTTGGAAAATTTCTCATAGGATAGTAGCCAGAATCCCTCAGGTGTGTAGGTAAGGCACTTAGAGGTGAGTGGGGAGAGTTTTTGGTGAATATTGAGGTCTATCTGAGATGTGAGGATAGGATTTGCTGAGAAGTGTAGCACAAGTTTTCTGAGGTTTGAATTACATTTCTCTGGCATTTTTAGGGATTATACTCTGGGGTGTATAAGGAGGGCTTTATGAGTTTTTAAAGATTTGCTCAATGAAGTGTGGAGGGTGTATGCCTAAGGTGTGTATAGATCACATATGGGGTTGTGTAGGAAAGGTCCTTAATATGAGTAAGGAGGAAATTCTTAGATGTATAGGGAGGTATGTTTGAAGAAATCTGTAGGAAATTTCTTCAAGTTATGAAAATGGATTCTTTTCATTGTGTAAGGAGGGCTCTATGAGGTATTGTGGGAGGGGGTCTCTGAAGGGTTTAAGAGGGCCCTGTGAGGTTTGTAGGAGGGCTAATTGACATGAGTGTGAGTGCTCAATTAAGGAAATAGGGGTATTTTGGGTGTATATGGAAGGCCAGTCAAAAGGGATTTCTGAAGAGTGTAGTGAGGATTTTATGAGGTTAATAGAAAGGTTCACTCAGGTGTTTAGAAGAACTTGAAAAGGAGTATTGTATGTAATCACTTATTTGTATAGGGATATGTCTATTTAATTTGTGTAGGGACTCTCTTGAAACATATAGTGAGGACATTATTCAATGTGTCAGGAGGGCACTCAGATGTATAGGGAAACTTCTGTGATTTTTGTATGGAGATGATTCTGAGCTGAGAAGGGAAGGTTTAAGGTTAGTTGTTGAGAGGAGATCTTGGATTAAGGCTATATTTAGAGTTAGTATTAGAATTAGGGGTTCAGTGTTAGAGTTAGAGGGTTAACGTTCATTTCATTGTTGGTGTTAGGATCCAAATCAGTATTTGCATTTTAATGAGAAAGCCTCTACTGTGTGTTTAAATGGCTCTCTGAATTGGTGTAATGGCTCTCTGTTGTGTTATGAGGGTTCCTTGAGGTGAGTACTTTGAGGTGATTAGGGAAGGCTTCCAAACAACCATAGTGAGTACTCACTAAGGTCTGTAAAGATGTCTCTTTGAGATGTGTAGGGACAGTTCTTCAGATGTGTAGTGAGGGTATTCTTTGATGTGTCAGCAAGAAACTAAGATATGTGTACAGAGGGTCCTCTGAGGTTTGTAGGGAGTAGCCTCTGAGCTGTGCAGGCAAGGTAATATTATGTGTGTCAGACGGCTCCTTTACATATGTGGGAGTGACCACTGAGATGACTTGAGAGAGTTCACAAAAGTGAATCAGGAAGGTGCTCTGTGAAGTGTAGAAAGGGCTCACTGAATTATGTTTCAAGGGCCATTTGAGGTAAGTATTCAGAGATATGTGAGATGAGTAGGGAGAACAACCTGATAAATGAGGAGATGCAAAATTTTATTAGGCTTAGGGTCAGTATTTAGGGTCAGGTTCAGGTAAATGGTCAGTGTCAGTGTCACGGAGCATTCCCTGGTATATAAGGTGGGCTGAGGTTTAGGCTTAAGTTAGGGTTAGTGTCAAGCTCAGGTTAAGGTTCAGTATTTGTAATTTATAGGGAAGGCTTCTGTTCTTAGTCAAAAGCACTCTATGAGGTGTATATTGAGGACTTTCTGTCATCAGTAGATAGACTGTGAGGTGTTTACAGTGCACTTGCAAAGAAGTTTAATTAGTAGAACTGGCTTGCAAAGGAATCTAATTTGTAAAAACTGAGATATGTAAGGATGTCCCTCTGGAGTGTGTAGGAAATGCATTTGAGGTAAGTAGAACCAACTTTTTTGATGTCTGAGGAGGGTACTCCGAGATTATTTGGAAGGTGCTTTAGGTTGGTAATATGTGACTGTGGAGGGAGAGAACTGTGACATGCGTAAGAGAATTCTACAAAATGTGTTTGAGATCTCCTATGATGTGGGGGAGTTTTTCCTGAGATGAGCTTGGAGGGATCACAAAGGTGCATAGGAAGAATGCTTTGTGAATTGTAGAAAGGGCTTAATGAGTAGTGTTTGGTGGGCCTTTAAAGGTAAGGCACAAGAGCCCTGTGACATGAGTAGGGAGAAAACACTGATGTAGAAAGAAAGGTTCTATGAGGTTAAGGTTAATGTTAGCATTAGGTTCAGTAGTGTGTTAAGGTCAGGTTCATGGTCACTGTCAATGTCAGCAAGGGCTCTCTGTGGTACGTATGGTGGGCTTAGTGTTAGGGTTAGAGTTAGGGTTTTGCTCTGGGTTGGGGTCCATATTTTGAATGCATAAGGAAGGACACTGTTGTGAATTGAAAGTGCTCCCTCAGGCATGTATTGAGGGCTTTCTGAGGTGAGTAGATGGGCTTTCTGAGGGATTTAGAGAGTACTTGAAATGAAGTGTAGTTAGTAAAGAGGGCTTTTAAAGGAACCTAATTTGTACTTGCTGAGGTGTGTAGGGAAGTCTCTCTGAGGTGCTATTGAGGTAAATAGGATGGGCTTTCTTTGATGTGAATGAAGGTTACTTTAAGTGTGTAGAGAAAACTCTGAGGTTGGTAGCATGCAGTCTCTGATCCGTTTAGAGGATATTCTATAAGATCCATAGAAGAGATCTTTGATGTGTGTCAGAGGTCTCCACAATGTTTGTGGGTGGTCCTTCTGAGATGAGTTGGGAGGGTCACTCAGCTCTTTAAAGAATGTGACTGAGATGAATAGACAGGAGTCAGTGAGTTTTTTCTGGAGTACCTCTTGAGTTGAGTAGTGAGAGCTCTGTAAGAGAAGTATGGAGGAAAATTGATATGGAGGGGAGGACCTTATGAAGTGTGAAGGGCAGCCTATGTCACATGTAGGTCAGGCTTGCTGAGATATGTATAGAACTCTCTCTGAGCTTTGTAGTGTAGGTTCTCTGAGGTGTGTAGTGAGGGCTCATTTAAATGCATAAGGATGGCATTCTGATATATGTATGAGGGCTGTCACAGGTGAGGAGGAAGTTTTTTTTTTTTTATTAGATATGCCAAGGATCTATGGGGTGGTAAGAAGGCCTTATGACTGAGTACAAATGTTAACACATTGTGGAGGGAGGACCCCCTGAAATAAGTAGTGAAATGTCTCTGATATGTGTTGGGAGACAACACTGTGCTTTGATGGGAGGGATTTTTGAGGATAGTATAAGAAATCTCTGAGGTGTTTGTGAGGGCTTTCAATGGAGAATGATGAGGGCTCTCTTAGGTGTGTATATGAAGCACCCAGAGATGATTAGGGAGTGTTTTGGATAGAAGAGAGATCTATCTGTGTTATGTTTGTTGCACTGGTTAAGGTGTGTAGCATGGGTTTTCTGAGGTTTGAATTAACATCTCTCTGGTGTTTATAGGGAGTGTTCACTGGAGTGTTTATGGAGAGCTGAGTTGTTTGGGTATTGCTCAAAAAAGTGTGGAGGAAGTGTCCCTAAGCTGTGTATGGATGTCACTTTGAGGTATGTAGGAAGGAATCTTAATGTAAGTAGTGTGGGATTACTTAGATGTAGGGGAATGAGTTTGTGGTGTGTAGGTAATATTCTCAGGGGTGATTAAACAGGGTCTCTTCGGAATGAAATTCTCTTTGGTGTATGTAGGGAGGGCCTTCTGAAAGGTGTAGGGGGAATTTATAAGTTTTGTCAGTGGACTTTTTGCCATGAGAGAGAGGGCTCACATAACTGAATAAATAGGGCTTTTACAGTGTATAGGAGAGACCTCTGAGGTGAGTGGAAAGAGCACTTTGGGATGTGTAGTGAGGGCTCTCTGAAGTAAGTAGAAATTCTCTCTGAGGTGTTTGAAGAGCACCACATAGACGTATAGTAAATAAAAATGTCTTGTATAGGAATATAATTTGTACTCAGTAAGGTATATGTAGATGTTTACCTGAGGTTGTCTAAACAAGTAACTACAACTTTTCATATAAGAATGGTTTCTTTTGATGTTTATAGAGCATACTATGATGTTTGTAGAGAGGGGTCGCTAAGATTGGTAGTGTGCAGCTTCTGAGTTGTGTAAGGAGGTGTGTATGAATTGTGTAAGAGGGCTATATGATGTTTGTCCTAGGGTTCCTTTTTTTGTGTGAGAGGGCCCCCTGAATTGAGTTGGAAAGGCTCAGAGGTGCACAGGTTGTGTGCACTGGAAATCATAGAAAGAACTCAGTGAGCTGTGTTTGGTGGACAATTTGAGGTGAATAGTAAGAGTGTCGCGAGATGAATAGGGAGAAAAACTGGCATAGAAGGCAAGAACACTATGAGGATAGCGTTGTTAGGTCTAGGGGTACGGTTTAGGGCCAGGGTCAGGTCATGGTCAGTTTCAGGGTCAGGGAGGACTCTGGAATGTAGGGAGGCCTTAGATTTATGCTTATGGTTAGGGTTAGGTTCAGAGCAAGAGTCTGTATTTATGGGATATAGGGAAAATCATGGTGGAGAGTCAAAATTATTCTCTGAGGTATGTATATTGAGGCCTCTGTGAGGTCAGTATATAGGCTCTTTCAGGTATTTATAGAGGGATTGCAAAGAAACAATGTTTCTTCTTGCAAAGAAGTATTGTTTTACTCACTGAATTATGTAGGGACTTCTCTGATGTGTGTAGGATCTGCTTTAGATTTAAGGGTACACTTTGTTGTGTATGAAGGTTAAAATGAGGTGTGTACAGAGGTCTCTCTAAAGTTGGTAGCTTGTGGCCTCTAAGCTGTGTTTTGTGGACTTTATGAGGTGTGCAAGATAGTTCTATGATGTGTGTTAGAGAGCTACAAGAAGTGTGTGTGAGGGTCCTTTCAGTTGAGTTGGGAGGGCTCACTCAGGTGTATAATAGGGTACACTGAGATGAGTAGAAAGGGCTCAGTTTGTTGTGTTTGTATGGTTTTTTAATGTGAGAAGTGAGAACTCTGTTAGGTAAGTAAGGAGGACAAGTTGATGTAGAAGAGAGGGTCCCATGAAGCTTGGAAGGGGGATCTATGTGGACTGAAGTTAAGAATCATAGAGATGAGTAGGCTGGACTCTGAGCTTTGCAATGTAGGTTCACTGAGATGTATAATGAGAGCTAATTGAAATTCAGAGGGATAACACTCTGGTGTGTGTTTGGAGAACTCTGAGAGTTATGTACGGAGGTCTATATTAGATGGGCAGAGGGATCTATGAGGGGCATAGGAGACCTGTTTGATGTAGTAGAAATGCTTTCTCAGACATGTACGGAGGGGCTTCTACAGTGAATAGTGAGATTTCTGATATGAGTAGCAAGAATAAGCTCAGTTGTGGTGAGAGTAATATTTGAGGATAGAAAAGAAAAACTGCGAGGTGTTTTGGTAGGACACTCAGAAGAGTATCATGGGGGTTCTTTTATGTTTGTTGTTTTGGCCCTTGGAGTAAATATGGAGGGCTTTTGGCTAATTTTGAGGGCTACTAGAGATGTGTAGGTAGGGTTTTTAAATATTTGTTGGAAGGGCATTCTGAGGTTTGTATAGGATCCTCTCAGATTTGCAGGGAGAACAGTTGAATGAGGTGCATAAGGTTAGTGATCATTGGTAAAAATTAAGAGTTAACTGAGGTGTGTATTTGTGGATGTCTATGGTGAGTAAGGAGAGGTCTCTGAGATAAATGAGGACAAACTGAAGTTTGAAAAGAGGGCTTTATGAGGTGCATAACAGGATCCTCTGAATAGTAAAATTATGGCATTCTGAGGTGTGTAGAGGCATGGTGTGTGTAACTATGTTTCTCTGGTCCCAGCATTGATTCAGTGATTGATAAATAATGTGTTTAGAAAATGTGTCCAAGTTGTGTATGGATGGTCCTCTGAATTATGTAGAAAGGGCACTTGATATGAGTAGGTAGGGCTCTGAGCTGTGTGGAGAGGAGAATGCTATGTATGCAGGAAGTGTTCAGTGAAGTGTGAAGTGAATTTTCTCTGAGATTTGTAGTGCAGAAGTTTTGAGGGGTGTAGAATGGTTTTTGTCTGCATAGGAGTGCACTCTGTTGTGTAATTAGGGCCCTCAGATTAATAATGAAATCTAACCGATATGACTAGGCAGAACAAAATGAGATGTAATTAAAGTATTCTTTGAGTATAATAGGGGGAATCCCTACATTGATTAGGAAGGCCCCTCAACAGTGTATCCAGAGTCGTCTCTGAGGTGTGCCAGGCAAGCTCTCAGAGGTGAGTAGAGAGGGCATTTTGGTGAGTAATAAGTTGTATCTGAGTTGTGTAGTAGGGTGTGTTGTTTTTAGCATGGCAATTCTGAGGTTTAAGTTAATATCTCACAGAATTTACAGGAAGTACTCTCTGGGGTATATAGGAAATGCTTTCTGAGTTGTTTAAATCTTACTCAATAAAGTGTGGAGGCAGTGTCCCTATGGGGTATATGAATGGGAATTTGAGGTGTGTAGAAAAAGCTCTTGGTATTAGTAGGGAGTCATTATTTAGATGTATAGGGAGTGAGTTTGAGATGTGAAGGAAAGATTCTCTGAGGCATTAAGTGTTTTCTCATTTTTATGTAGGGTGGGCTCTCTGACATGTAGGAAGGGACCTCTGAAGGGTGTAGGAGGACTTTATGAGGTTTGTAGGAAGGCTTATTGATACGAGTGTAAATGTTCACTTAAGTGATTAAAAGGGCTATTTGCAGTGTATAGGAAAGTTCTCTGTGGTAAGTCAAAAGCTATTTGTGAGGTCGATTGCAGTGAAGTGTCCAGGAAATGATATGCATCCAGGGGCTTTGACTAGAGGGAGCAATGGCCATGCTACTGTGGCAGGTAAGTCCTTTAGAATTTTACAGTCTTCCTACTGGTTCAGGGTAAGTTGATTATTTTCCCACAATCCTGAGTCCTGAGAAGTGGCGGAGCTCTGGTCACAGACCCTAAAACCAATCGGGCAGAGAAGACCTCATAAAGTGGTGACAGGCCATTTTCTTTACATAGAAAGTCAAATCTGTTTGTAAAGAGATAGAAGACCTGTCTTTTTTGATGCTTTAAGGTGTCCACTGGGAAGGTAACTGAGAAGGTGTGAAGAGAACTAGTATATGAATCTTGGGTTCAAGTCAGGCTACACTCCTGACTATGGAGGACCTTTATTTGCTTCTGTGTCTCTTCTTTAACTCAATTTTGTTGCCAGGACAAGAGTGTACAACAGGAACCATGTTTACACACTTGCTCTTCTCAGGTGCCTTCCTATCCTCCCACCCCTGGCAGCCCTTCCAATTCACCACATTAAGATGGGAGGGTCTAACAGAATGTACAGGTCTGGGTGCACCACTTAGAAGCTTTGTCAGTTTGGAATTCCTGTAAGTGTATCTTGGGTTTGTGTTAATCTGGTATGGTAAGACTCATAGAAACAGTTTTGAATCTCCAATATGGCTATATTTTCTTACACACAGTTGTGCAGGGCTATGTGGAAATTATTGAAGGGTATGGAAAATATTAGTCTTATAAGACAGCTCCCCCCAAAAATGGAAGGACAGTGTGGCTTGGAAGGAGGGAGGGAAAATTGATCAAACATTAAGCTTCTCCCAGGGCATTATTTCCTAATAAAAATGGGCCCTGGTGCAAAGGGGTGGATACTGAATCGCTGAGTCCTAAATCTTGAAATTCTCCCATGGCAAATTGGTCCTAAATGACAATGGACAAGATTTGAGTACTCATCCCTCAGGATCCAGACAACACTGGGTTTCAGACTTCTTACAACTACCCTCCTAAATTAAAGTTTTAACCTGTAAAGCTAGCCCCTGATGGTCAAAACTGCATGATTTACAATTACATCATTGTACCCTATAAAACCAAAATCTCATCTGTAGCTGATGGTCATTTTTCCCATCCAGATAGTGAATCCCCACAGTGCCCAAGTCCATGAAGGAATAAAGTCTTCTCTGAATCTGCTGAGGTCTGCCTCTTGTCTTTTTGTGCTGACAGTAAGAACCATTTCTTTATAGCCTTCAGCTCTTCTTTCTTTGGTAGGGCTTTCACAAGAGTACATCTTAAGTTATAGTAAAAAAAAATTGCTTTTCATTTGAGTTGTCCAAGTAGGACTGCTCAGTCTGTACTCTTCTGCCTGGTGTTTAAGACCAAGCTAGTCAAAACTGACCTTGTTCAAATCTATTCTTATGAATGAGCTGAGATTCCTCAGAGATCACACATGAGGATGCATGTGAAGCCTCCTGACTTCTTTACCTTTCCTCTACCAGTGTTGCCATGTTCCAGGATGGATCAGTTCAGTGTCTTGATTATCAAATGTGGCTTCTCTTGGAAGTATCAGGGACATTTCTGTCTCCAATGACCCTCTTCTTTGCAGAAGGTGCACCATGAGCAGGATTTCTTTCTCTAGACACCTCTTGATCTTCTTGATTGGCAGATGAGGTGACTCATCAGAATTTCAGAGTTCTTAGAGGAATTCCTCCTATCAGTTTCTGGATACTCACTGACCTCAGAGGTCAAGGGCCAAATATTGAATGCTTTCTCCTGGTACTTTTACTTCCTTAATTTTGGCCTCCAAGTTTTTTGTTTTTAAACATCCAGCAAGGCAGTTTCAAAAGTATAAAGGAGGGAGTAACAAGTTATAACTTCAATATCTCTAATTCTACAGTCATTTACCCCTTCTCTTTAATTGGGGTCAGTATTAGTAGTGAAAGTATTACATCCGGTCTGTCCTCGGTAGATGGTTACCTATTACCTCATATTAACTCAGATTGTTATATTAGAAGTTACACTTCTGTAAAGTATTAACATGTAACAATTGAAGTTTACAAGGAAAATACAAAATGAAATTAACAATAGCAAAAATGCATTCAGTTTGTATAGTAGCTATGGTCCAAGACACAACTTTTTTATAATCCCAAACCTTACTTTGTTATATTATGTCTCCTGTTTATTTTGAGACAACAGTAATCTTTACAACAAAAATCTATCTTTTGAACACAATTTTAAATGAGCACAAGTATAACCTGTTTGGGAGCCATTCTAAGGTAGAGTAAGATGGGAGGCAGAGCCTTATCTCAGGTTAGGTTGGGTTTTTCACAAGTAAAAATGCAACTACATCTGAAACATGAATCAAAGAAAATCTAAAGAGATTTTAGATCCTTTTTTGTTGGAAAGTGGCAAAATGCTTTACAATATCCACCTTTAAATATATCAGGCTCTCATTTTCTTCTTAAAATACATTTAAATTTTTACCCCAGTGTAAAAAGTAACATAAAATTTTACATACATCTTATTGATAACAGGTTCAGTTATAGAATATTAAGTGATATAAAATTCCAATTTAATTTTTTTTAAATTTCTGTATGATTTAAAATTACCAATTTAGACAACTACAGTTTGGAAAACACCAGCTTGGTAAAGTGCTCTTCCAAGCTTTATATTTATAATTTATATCTTAGCTGAACATGAGTATACTTAATATACAAAGAACTAATAGTTAGTATCACCATTATACAATGTTCTTATATTAACTAGATTTAATCTTCACAGTAAAATTCAGAATAAACAAATATTTACAGCTTTGCAGAGTTTAGCAGTACTAGTAAAAATAAATGATAGCCTTAAATCTCTATATATTTAGGGAACAATGTTAATAATTCAAATTAGACCTAGTCAAAGCAGTCAGATACAGGTAAGTTGTATAAATGGCAGTGTTGCTCTATGCCAGATGTAAGGTATAAAAAGATAGCACTTACTGGTTAAATGTACCAAAAACTTTTATTCTTAAAATTTTATAGAATATTTAGATAAGGCTCAGGCAAATATATTTAGTTTCAGATGTATGCATATTTCTAGTCACATATATTTAGGTTATTCATGAAAATCAAGCCTGTTCAAGATCTTAAGTCATCTGTTTCTCTGACAAAGAAAAATCCTAAAAGCAATTGACATCACATTTTAATATTTTATAACTGTCAAGTTTTGCACAAATTGGTATTCATCAGTGTGAGATTTTTTAAGAGGCAGAAGAGGCAGAGTAATATATCTGGCAAAGCAGACTCATTTTAAAATTTAAAAAATTGTCCACAAGAGAATGAGTGCCTCTTCTTTTATTATTATTATTTTGTATTCACAAACAGCATTTTGATTCATTGCACACAAATGGGGCACATATTTTTGTTTCTATGGTTGTGCACAATGTAGATTTATTCCATTTGTGTCATCATACATGTACATAGGGTAATGTTGTCTGTTTCATTCCACTATTTTTCATACCCCACTCCCTCTCATTTCCCTCTATGTAATCTAAAGTTCCTCCATTCTTCTCTCACCCACCACTCCACCATCCCCATAATGTATTATCATCCACTTATCAGGACAACATTCAAATTGACCCCTCACAAGCCTTTACCAATTTTGAGGCTTTTGGACACACTCCCGGACTGCCAATGAAGGGAATTTCCACAGCTGAGCATTTGTCATGTGAACCACAATGTCAATTGGAAAACCAAATTGTGAAGACAAAAGGCAGTCGCCCCTGGCCCTGATTTCCTAGTCAGTGTTATTTTGTACTGCCTTGCTTATGACTTGATGAAAAATGGTAGGATTTGGGGCTGAAACCATGTAAGTTTGTGCTGATAGCATTCAGGAGAAAGGGGGAATTTACCACCTACTCTGACACTATCATTGGAGTTCCAGTGTCAAAAGGAAGGGAACACTTGTAGAGACTCTTGTAAATTTTGATGAATGTCCTCAATAGATGCACTGTAGAAGTGGAAAAACCATATGTTGTTCTCATGTTTACCAAGGATCTGGGAAATATTGGATAGTTCTTTTTAGGGTAAGGGGAAAAAAATGAAAAACATTCATTGCAAGAACTCATGCCAAAAGAAGGAAACCAGAGCCATTAGGCATGTTACAGGTTGTTGGTGGGTCAGAGCAAGTCAACAAATGAAAAGCATTTGACAATCTCCAAAATCCTGTGGTACATAATTCCTACTCAGTAAGTCTGATCACACATTCAGATATTTTTGAACGACTCCTGTTTTGGTATTCAGATTTGGGCATTCACTTTTGACTTTTAGCAGAGGTCTTTCTGTTTACATTTCTGATGTTGTGGTGCAGTGTTTATTTTGAGAGCTGAGTTCAGTGCTGCGTATTCAAAATTCAACACTTTTCAACTGTAGATCACGGGTATACTTGCTGTGCTTTAAAGAAAGCCTTTTCTCATGGTTCTTGTGGCAGAAATGCTATGAATCAGCATGTGTCTAATCAGCTGTCCCTTGAGAGCAACAAGACAGAGCCAGGAGTTGCAAGTGGTGTGAGTTTCTTGCAAGGGGATTTGGGGTCTGTAATGATGAATACTTACAGAATGAACTGGTAAGTACTATTTCCTGTATTTGTAGAGCATGTTGAAACTGAAGACGTGGTGGAACTTGAGGGTGTACAATGATGGCTGTATTGTTTTAGAATGTCTTTTCATTGAAGTAGGCTTTTAGCACCAACAGCCTAGTGCTTTCAGTGCCAACACAATGTCCTTGCTCTCCCTCTTTGAATATTCATCTTAGAAGCTTTTCTTCATAGCCCTGTCAGCACGGTTCATGTTCCAATGTGGAGTTATGCCATGTGATGCTGTGTTCCTCCTGCCATCAGCAGGCTCTTCTCTGATCCATTGACTTGTAGTCAGTATCCTCCCAGGGCTGCTAAGAGGACTGGTGGAAATTTTCCACAGGTCCTTGTGCCAGGCTGGCACTAGTCTTGTCAAGAGAAAGAACACATGTGTGAACACAGATATGCCAGTCATTTCTGCATCTCAAGGTGAGTTGAGGAGTCCCTGAAATTTCTCAGCAGGTACATTTCCAAGTGCATCTTAGTTGTAAGTCCACAGCCAAGGACGTGTGGCCTTGCAGGTGTCATGAGCACAGAATATCTCTCCTTGCTGTCAGCACAATCCTATCCTCCTTCTGACATGAAGTGTGAATGACTTCCATGACACCACTTAAGCCTTCAGAAGATGCATCAACCTTCTCCTAGAATACCCACATCCCAGGTTCAAGATGTCACCTGATTGAACTTTCCAGGAAAAAGGAACAATCTGCAAAATTGGGTGTGAAGTGTCCAAATTCAAAGATCACTTATATCACCATGTTCTCTGCATGTTCCACTTGCATGAGGCTCTGTCACCAATCATCATTCTGTGTGGTTGCTAGGACCCTAGGCTAGTTTCCTGACTAGGATATTTCGGGTGTGTCCAGTCCTGGAGGAGAGGGTTAGGACAGAAATATCGCTTGAGCCAGTGCTCAGCTTGGTGATCCATGTGTCTCCAGCACACCTCCACCCAAACAGGCCCACTGGACCTGGTGGGAGATAACTGCCTGCTGTCATGAAGCCTGGCATATCCAAAGGAGTCCAGTGATGCCTAGTGGACCTGAAGTTTAGTGTGAGCTGTCAGTCTTAAGAGGAGTTCCTTGTCCTTCCTGGTGCTGTAGGGATCCACTGACCATGGGGCTGTGCTCTCCTGGACTAAGAGGTTAGAATCACATTTTGGAAAACCTCAGTTCCCTGGCACTCACTCCCTTTCTACCTCTGACCATCCCAACTGAGCTGGTGCTTGTTTTCATCTTGGTCTGAAGCAGCCAGGAGGAGAAGCTTCTCCGGTTGCCATGGGAAACGTGATGCCATGGTGTTCTCAGGCCTTTCCTCTGTGACCTCAGCTGGAATCTGTGAGGCGAGCGCCAGGTCACCAGAGACACTCCTCAAACTCCATGTTGCTCAAGGCTCCAAAAACTCCTCTGAACAGAGAAACCAACTCTTCTACATCTGGAGCCTGAAATCCTCTAGCCATTCACATCTGAATTCCCTGATGACTGCCCCTTCTACCTGGAGAGAGAAGCTATCCCATTTTTTACTCTCATGTGACAGGAGCATTGGTAACCAAGTGAGGTATTGTCCTCAGTGTATCTGAATGCAACTGAATCATTGAGAGTTCAGGGATGTGAGTTTCAGCCCTTTTCTTATTGTAACAATACTTGAAAATGAAAGCTAAAAACATACCGAAAGGAAGATTGAAACTGGATGAGGAATGTTTCCTTTCTGCCAGGAAATATGGGTCCTGGGAACTCAAACCTCCAGTGCCACCCAGTAGGGCACTGTAAAAAAGTTATTTGCAAGATTTTTGTGAAAAGGAGAATTAAGAATTCCTTAGTCATGAATTGGTTTTATCTAGGGTTGCCTTTGCCTGTTTGTATTTCCTGACATTGTCTGGCTAAGTTGATGAGGCATTCCCTCATTGAAGGAAACTTGCCTTTTCCAGGAGAAACACCTTCCTCTACCTCACCCCTACCTAATATGATAAGCAGGATCCATAACCAGCACTGACTTGTTTATTTTGCACTGCATTTCACTGGGTAGAAATTGCCAAAGTCAAATGCCAAAAGGAAAAGTAAAAAAGAAAACAAACTCCAGAAAGTGTCAGTAGACTGTGAATATAATGACTGGGGATGCAATGGACAATGATCCCCAAAATCTCCTTTAATACTAACAACCTCAGCATATTCTAATACCCTATTGTCCAGACTCTCCTCGTGCCCTGTCCTCCATAGATCAGTGATATAATTTTCTGCTCAGGGATTAGCTACTACCAGTTTCCTGGTTAAGTAAAGAAGGGATAATTCTTTCCCACAGTACACACCCCTAGACTGTGGGTGTTGAGATGTAAAAACGTTTATTTGCAAGATTGTTGTGAAAATGAGAATTAAGAATTCTTTAGTCATTGATTGGCATTGTCTAGAGTTGCTTCTCTGCATAGAACTTCAGAGACACAGAACCTGACTAAATCAAGTCATGAACCTCAAAGAGCTGTTCCTGTGATGATGATATAGACCACCTGGGAGGGTGCTGGCTTTGCATGCAGACAAGCCATGGTTTAAATCCCCAGCACCATGTGATAGAAAAAAGAAAAAAAAAAATCAAGAAAAGACACTTCGGAGGGTATAAACCTCCTCTCCTCTAAACCTTTTTCTTTTTCTCCTCTCCTATTCAACCCAATCAACTCTTTTCAAGAATTACCAGTTTCACCTGCTAGCCATTTCCATTGACTCCTTTCAGTCCAAAACTGCACTGAAAGGCAGCAGTGCATCCCCAGAGTCACCTGCATTTCTTAAGAGGACGTGTTCCTTCTCATCTTTCAACTCTCATCAATTCAGACCTTACCACTCACTCTTGAGTGTCCTATCACCATCTTTTCCCAGCAAATTCTCTTGGTTGGCAATGTGCACCAGTTTTCACTAGCACAACATTGAAATTGACCCCTCACAGACCCTTGCTAATTTTGAGGCTTTTGGACACGCTCCCAGACTCCCAATGAAGAGGACTTTCACAGCTGAGCACTTGCCATGTGAACCACAAGTTCAATTGGAAAACCAACTTGTGAAGAGAAAAGACAGCCGCCCCTGGCCCTGATTTCCTAGTCAGTTTTACTTTGTATTGCCTTGCTTATGACTTGATGAAAAATGGTAGGATTTGGGGCTGAGTCCACGTTAGCTTGTGCTGATAGCATTCAGTTGAAAGGGGGAATTTACCACTCACTCTCCCACTATCATTGGAGTTCCAGTGTCAAAAGGAAGGGAACACTTGTAGAGACTGTAAGAATATTTCCATGGAACCATGCTGGACACAGGAAATCACATAAGGGGGTTTATTAAACAAACAGAGTGTGTCCATGCAGGGTAAGAGAGAAAATGAGAGGAAAGAGAAAGGAGAAGAAAGGGCACACATTAGAGAGAGTGTGAAAGCCAGGAGGATAGAAAAAGTGAGGAGGACAGACAGAAGAATGTGAAAAGATGGCGTGGAAGGTATAGTAAACAATTGAATTCCGCCGGGCTAATGGGGGACCAATATCGGAGAAGGATACTTGCAAGCTGACTGATGAACCAATAGCTAGCTAGTATCATTGCCCGTGGCAACAAATCCACGGATATTTGTTACCCCCTGCAGCAACAATTGCGTGGGAATTTATCGGAGGTGGACTGGAACCTGAACTACTACTATCTTTCTCTTTAGTGCACTGATTTCTTGCTTGTTCATTTGTTTGCTAGCTTATAGGGGAAGAAAGGCTTGAGAGGAGAGAGAGAGAGAGAGAGAGACTTTGCATAAGAGAGAAAGAGAGGCTTTGCTTAAGAGGGAAAGACTACACTTTCAGAGATCTATATCTTCTTAAAGTCCTGCATCCTGCAAACTAAAGGTGCATGCTATTAGAGGTGCTTCTTCTGTGATCTGCCATCTGCCTTCTGCAATCTATCAGAGGTGCTGCTTATACGATGTTTATCCAGTTATATTTGGTGCTTCCTATAGGTTTTCTTATATACCTAAGGCAGCAAATCAGTTTAGGATTAGCACAATTGAGGCATGCCCGTTGGTACCAATCAAGAAAGAATGAAAAATATCTGTTCACCACTAGTGCAGAGGAGACATTAACTAATTAGGCAAAGGAAGATCATGCCATGTTAACATTAATTATGTGCCACCTCTTAGCTCAACACCAGCCACCATCTTAGGGTTACCCAAACATGTCTTCTGCAAGCTACGATGTTCACAGATTGACAAGTGATTGGGAGGCAGGGAAAATGACTGCACCTAATGGGCAGGGGGGAACCTTTAAACATTACATTCCCCCATTTCTGTTTCTATAAGAAAATCTTTAGCTCTCCAGTTCTTTCTGAAGACTTCTTTCTCCTTCCTGCCTAAGTGACCAGGGCTGGTTTTGCAGGTGAGATGTAAAAAGTTCATTCTCCTTCCAGAGTTCCAAAGGCAGATGGTTTTCATGGACATCATTTCCTTGATTTGACTGATCCCCTATATCTACACTAACTGCCTGTCCCCAAATCTGACTTCATTTACCCCTCTAATTCTAGAAACTCCTTTACTGTAGAGAAAGGAGGTCAATGAACACTCTGGCTTCTTCGAGCTGAAAGGGGGCAGTGTGGGGCAAGCAGTTTCGAGTTCCCTTTTTAGAAATTGGGTGAATTGAGGAGTCCAAGGTATAATAAGCCTGGTTGGGGAAGAGCAGGTTGTAAAGGTACCTGGGGATGGGTGCTTCTATGAGAGAAGAACAAAAAGACAT
This sequence comes from Sciurus vulgaris, assembly GCF_902686455.1. Lineage (NCBI taxonomy): Eukaryota > Metazoa > Chordata > Mammalia > Rodentia > Sciuridae > Sciurus > Sciurus vulgaris. The sequence goes on from NC_136477.1 coordinate 75,542,903, forward strand.
GAGTACTGAAATGCGATTGATACAATATAAATGTTGCAGAATCTGGAACATGCCAATGTAAATCATAAAGATGACAGAAGTCAATAATTCCTCACCAGGGGTTGGAAGAACTGAGAAGTTGTTCCCATAACAAGGTCTAGCAAAGGCTGGAGAGGACAAGGCCTTTATTTGGGAACTTTAACATTGTCTGGGTTATCAGGACTGCAAATACAACATTTAGTAGAGATAATAGCAAACATAGATTAAACCTACCTGTGTCTGTAGGCCTTAAACTCACTAAAAACTTCTGACTCTAGCAGTTTCTCTTGATACTTATCAGGCACATTTGCATAAGAATCTCTCTTTTGTAGCTTTTAGTCTTTATTCTAGTGGGCTAACACAAGTGTACATCTTAAGTTACATTTAAGTATTATTTCTTTGAAATGCCCAAAAATGGCTATATTTTCATTTTAACTGTTTTGCTAGGTATTTAAGATCAAGCTGGTCAAAGTGACCTGTTCCTGTCTGTTAAAGAGTCAGCTGATTTCCCACAGGGGTCACTCATAGAGAACTTAAGAGCAGCATCTTAACTCTATTAGTGCCATTGTTTAGGCAGGGTCTTCTCGATGAGGTGGCTCCACTTGGAAGCATTAGGGGTGTCTCCCTTTTTCCATGACACTCCTGTGCAGCAGGTGCACTGAGTGGCTTTCCCTCTAGGGGCCTCATCAATCTCCTTTGTCAGGAGATTGTGTGACCCAGAGTTGCAAAACTTCTTGGAGAAGTCCTCTTGTTCCCTGGGTTCAGGCTGACTTTGAGGGCAATACCCAAATATGGACTTTTCTTGACCTCTGTATTTAATCTCAATCTCTAAGTTTGATCTTAACCATTAAGCAAGTCAGTCTCACCAGTCATAAAGTAAGAGTACTGGGCTTTAGCTTCAATGTCTAAAACTTTACAGTTATTTACCCCCTTTTATCTAATTAGGGTTTACATTATATGGTGTTCGCTCTTGAAGAAGAACTTCTGCAAAATATTGATCAGGCAACAATTAGAGTTTACAAGGAAAATAAAAAATGGAATCACCAACAGTAAAACATTCAGTTTGTGAAATAGCTATCTTGAATTTTGGCTGAGTTCCCACTTGAGATCACAGTAATCTTTAAAATGAACATCAGACTTTTGAACACAACTTTAAATGAGTCAAAGTGTAGCTTACTTTGGAGCCATTTTGATGTGCAGCAGTGTTGTGAGGCAGAGCCTTGTCTCAGGTAACGCGGGGCTTTTCCTAAAGCTAATTTTTTCCTCTTTTGCCATGACCAGCATGACCAAATTCTCAAGTTCAGTGAGGGTCAAAGGAATATTAGATAATAAAGGTTTATAAACACAGATTTTGAAGACTAAGCTGAGATCAGATGGAACTCTGTTTGCTGATGGAAATGCAGATCTAAAGAGTTATGTCAGCAATGTTTATATATGTATGTAAGCATTAAAGAAAAGCTGAGAGAGCTTTTAAATGTCCACACAATAACTTTTAGAAATACATTTACCAAATTTTATATATACCCTATTGATGACAGGTCCTATAGTAGAACATTAAATGATAGGTTTACCATTACAGACAAGTTTAATTTGGAGAATAGCAGCTTGATGAATTTTCTGCTTTAAAGGTTTGTATACCTGGAAAATATGAACACATTTAATATACAAAGAATAATGGTTTTAAGTATGTTACTCCATGGAATAACTTTGTTAATTAATTCGATGTCTCTAACAAACACATTTGAGTAATCCAATATATGTCGACTTTAATTCACTCATCTTTTGTAAAAAAAAACAAAATATCAGACAAGTGTAAAGAACAAGATGTCAGACAAGTGTAAACACTATTTGCCATCTCTTTCCTGTTGAAGAAAAGTCCTAGAAAAATTGATGTCAGACATTTTATAAACATTAATATTTTATTAGTGTGTCCACCTAGAGATTGTGAGTTAATTTTAAAGCATTTTACTTCTATTAGTTTACCCAATTTAAATTGAACCTTTTAAAATCATGTGAATTAAAAATATTTGGATCCATTTTTAAAATTTTAATTTTTATGCATGCTTATATTTAACACAAAAGCAAAGGCCTTTTAATGCTTATCTCCACTGCAATGTAACAGATGTTCAAAAATAACTCTAGAGTTGGATAAAAAGAACTGATCAAAAATCACTTACCTAGGGATGTAGGATCAAAATTGTGAGCTCAAAAATATAGCATTTAAGAAAAACAAAAGTCCTAGAAGAAAACTGATAATGGTCATTAATGATAGCATGAGAAAATGAGCAGGAGAGAAAAGGTGAAAGGGAGAAAAGTATTCTGAGTTGTAGCCCAGGAGAAATTTAAAATGGACATTTTTTTCCATTGGGTTTTTGAAACTGGTCTCCCACTGTGCCTTCCTCCATTTACATTTCAATGTAATCCTTGACTAGGATCTGAATCCAAAAGGGGCTAAAATGTTCTAGCAGAAACTTGATGCTTAGGTCCTTTTAATTTAGGTTGGTTTGGATGCAGAAAATTGTCAAACAATTATCTCCCACTACTTGTGGAGAATGGGACTGCTTATATTACATGGGAAAGCAGGGGAAGACAGAGATCCAGGGTCTGGAGGCGTTTGAGACTGCAGGAAGAGCCATGAAACAAGAAAGAAGAGATGTGAAGATAAGGAATCCCTTTCCATCTGCCTGCTCACTCACGGAAACTGTGTGCCATTACACAAATGGATTTTGATGGCTTCAAGTACTGGGGGTCAGGCGAAGGATTCCCAGGGTGGAATCTGCCAGATTGAAGGACCCATATTCCATGGTGGGGACTGATACAGCCAAGTCTGTGGCCAAGGCATCCTGAGGCCAGAGTACTTGGCTGGAGATGAGGAGCAACACATTGATTGTGTCATCACACAAGCACCAATGTGGGGCCAGGCAAAAGCTGAGAAGAGTTGAGCACCTGATATCAGGGTTTTCAAGAGCAAGTGCATGAGCACAAGATGAGCCTCAACCCTGAGAGAATCTCCACCATAAAATCAGGAATCCACCAGGCAGATAAGACTGACTAAGGGGGCCTGCCATAACTATAAAAGTTGTGGCTAGGGGTGCCCCACCCCTTAGCTTCCTGGAGGGTATAAATCGGCCAAGGGGAACCAGCCTAGAGGACTCACCAACATCAAGTCCAGTGATAAATGCAGAGCAGAGCGTCTGGGCAGAATGGAAGGTGGAACCGTGTCCGGGGGCACTGGGGTGTCAAATGAGTTCCACTCACTTATGAGATAGTGGAAGATCCCATCCCAAGTCACAGCAACACTGTTAAGAAATTTCCATAGAACCATGCCGGACACGGGAAATAACATAAGGGAATTTATTAAGCAAACATAGTGTCTCCCTTCAGGGTAAGATAGAAAATGAGAGGAAAGAGAAAGGAAAAGAAAGGGTGCACGCTAGAGAGAGTGTGAAAGCCAGGAGGATAGAGAAAGTGAGGAGAACAGACAGAAGAATGGGAAAAGATGGCGGGGAAGGTACAGTGAACAGTTGAATTACGCCGGGCTAACAGCTGAACAATATCAGAGAAGGAAATTTGCAAGCTGACTGATGAACAGATAGCTAGCTAGGATGTTCACAAATTGACAAGTGGTTAGGAGGCAAGGAAATTGACTGCACCTGATGGACAGGAAAGCATCTTTATACATTACAGAGACTGGTAAATTTTGATGGATATCCTCAATACATGCACTGTGCAAGCAGGATAAGCATATATTGTTCTCATGTTTACCAGGGATCTGGGAAATATTGGATTGTTCTTTTTAGGGTAAGGGGAAAAATGAAAACCATTCATTTCAAGAACTCACACCAAAAGAAGAAAACCAGAGCCATTAAGCATGTTGCAGGATGGTGGTGGGTCAAATCTAAAGCCATCTGTGCCAAAACACTTCATCTTGGAAGCCTCAGCTTTAACCTGAATGAAAATGGAGGCAGAGATGGCAGAGAAGTTTCCTAAGTGAAATGCAAAGGAAGAAATAGTAAAGTTTTCTCTTACTACATCAAATCCAGGACACAGGTATTTACAGAGTGGTTAGTTACTAGAAATTTTATAGTAGTATTTTATTTCATAGTATTAGTATAATAATAAAAGTATTATTGTACATACTAAATTATTTATTATAAATGTGAACAAAGAATAATTTAAAAACTGACAGTTCTAGCTTTACAATAATTTGTGGGATTACATTTTTTCAAATCTTATTATTGCAATTCATAAGATGAGACATGTCCATATCAAAAATCTTAGATAATATAACTTTAGTTAGAGTAGAAATAAAATGCGTAGAGTGTACTTACCAAATATTGATAAATTTTATTTAAAAATTTCCTGGTCTCACTGTGTATCAATGATTTTTTTCTTCTTTACTACTACATAGATATTATTTCAAAATTGGTCAGTTTTAATGCTTTTTGAAAATATCTTGGACCTTAAAATGGAGAAGAAATTTTAATCAAAATTGGGGATATATTCAGTTGAGTAGGTAAAGTGTATGGATCATGAGAAAGGAGACACAGAAAAAGGGAATGATATTGGAATGTACATGAGAGAACTGTCCTAAGTTACCACAGGGAATACCAATACCAAGTACATTTACCAGATACTAATTTTTAAAAAATCAAAAATCAATTGTCAATGGATTAATACAGTTGCAGGAGAAGAGACAAGAAAATGCTGGGAGCTGAATTAGAATAAGTTTTATTGCAGGCTTTTGTGAGAATGACAAATGTATCCTAATTATATAAAATTTAATTGAATCAATAAAAGAATAAAAATAATACCAAAAGTAAAATGTTATGATTTAACAATTTCTATTACAAATTAAAATACTTCTAAAATATAAGAGAATATCATACAATGCACACAGATATTAAATGAATTGAGTAATCATTAATTTCTTACAAAATAAAATACAAATATTTATGACTGATATTTGCATAGTGATGTTAGTACACATAGCCCAGGACATTTATCTGCAGCCAGTCATTATCTACTCAGGGTGGAAAACACTTTTCCTTGATACCTATCATATTTTTGGAACTGTTTCACATAGTTAACCACTTAGTTTTAGAGTTCTCATTTACTAATGCTTATCACTGAGAAGGGACATAGAATTTGACTTGAGAATTTTCCAAAATAGTCATTTCTGTTGTAGATTCATTAAATTTAAAAAAACATATCCCAGAGATGAAAGGAGAGAGAACAAACATGAGTCTGTAATCAAATAAAATTTATTTTTTATTGTTAGGATGAATTATTTTTTAAAATTATTTTTATTATAAACAAATGGGATACATGCTGTTTATATTTGTACATGAAGTAAAGGCATACCATTTGTATAATCATACATTTACAAAGGGTAATGGTGTTTGATTCATTCTGTTATTTTCTCCTCCCCCCCACCCCTCCCACCCCTCTTTTCCCTCTATACAGTCCCTCCTTCCTCCATTCTTGCCCCCTCCAACCCTCCATTATGTGTTATCATCTGCTTATCAGAAAAATCATTCATCCTTTAATTTTTTGAGATTGGCTTATGTCATTTAGCATGATATTCTCCAATTAGGATGAATTATTTTATTATAGACAACACTATGACCATACATCTGGCTATAGTTTATATCTTCCTACATTAAAAACTTTGCCACGGAATTCCTAAAAGTGTCTACAATGGTCACCTTCTGCTGGTTAATCTCTTAACTGTGTTGGTTCCTCACGAAAATTCAGTGAGAAAGCACAATAATTTGAAACAACATTTTTTTAGTTAAGGCACAATTTCTTAAAGAGTAATGTATATTTTGATTATGTGAAATTTATTGATATTTCTACAAATAAGACAAAGACCTTTCCTATAATTTTGCTGAATTTCTGTAAAAAAGAAAAGCAGCTTACAATAACCTACTGGAAATATATTTTATCTTTCCCAAGATATATTTTATTTTCTAAACTATTTCTGCTGCCCTTGTCAACCAAATCTTGATTAATAATATTCAGAATTCATAAGGACCTTCATAAAAATATTTTCCAAGTACACTTTCTATCCAGTCACGGAATAATCAAAAAATTTAGACTTGCATGTTCATTAAAGTAAATTACTTTTAGACTTCAGGAACATTTGGTTTAAAAGGAAAAGGGGAGAGTGTATACACATAGAGATGTTTCCAGAGGTGCTGCCCAAATATCTGAATACAGGCATTGTGAGCAGAATCAAAGATACCTGGAAAACATGGACAGATTTTCTGAAGGAGACCCAGGAAATGGGGAGTCATCTCAGCACTCAGGTGTTCTTCAGTGTTTGAAAGAATATGCATCAATTCATATTCAAGCCAATGCAAAGCAAAACAGACTGAGAAACTGCAGGGCCAGGGTGAATGTCTGTTGTCTTTACCTCAAGGTATTCCAGTTGACATTGAGGTTCACATGGAAACTGCACTGGTGTGGAAGTCCCCTTCATTGACTGACAGCCTGGGAGTGTAATTGAGAAGCCTGGAGAGTGCCAGGGACCAATGTTGTTGTCATTTTGAGTTTTCTGCCACTGCAACTTGGTTCAACTTGAAGAAGTTGCTGAAAAAATATCTGCATGAGCATACTCAAGAGAGTGATGTAACCTATGAACTCATGAGAGATTAATGATGTCAAGGAACATGTACTCATAAGAAATGCAGGTGACTGAGAGAGCACTGCAAATTTTGAGTTTAGTTGCCTGCTGAAAGGTGTCAATGGAAATTGGTTGCCTGTGAAACTGGTGCTTTTTTTTACAGAGTTGATTCAGTTGATGAAGGGAGGAGAAAAGAAAATAAAAGTGCAGAGGATAAACTTGTCTGTAATGAGTACATTTTGTCTGTAAGGAGTACATTTTATTGGGGATTTATTTTTATCATTTAATGTTCTATTATGGGACCTATTATCAATAAGATATATGTAAAATTGGTTACTTATTTCACTGAGATAAAAAATTTAAATGTAAATGTATATCTAAGAGTTAGTGACAGCCTGATTTGTTTAAAGGTTCATATCATAGAAGGTGAAAGCATTTTGCCAAACACAAAGAAAAATTAAAAGCTCTCTCAGCCTTTCTTTGATTCATGTTTTAGATACAATGTTAAATTGTGTTAATTATAAAGTTTATATACACTCAGGAAACTATATGTAAACTACTTAATGATATTTAAGGAAGAAGCAAAGATCAACATCAGAATTAGAACACTTAAGATCTGTAAAGAGCCATTGTCTTACTTGAGATAAGGCTCTGCCTCCCACCTTACAGCATGTTAGAGTGATTCCAAAATAAGTCAGACTTCAGCTTATTTAAAGTTATAGTCAAAAGATTGGTTTTTGTTGTAAAAGTACTATGATCTCAAATATGTGATATAATGTGGATCTCAGTCAAAATCCAAGATAGCTATTATACAAGCTGAATATATTTTTACTCTTGCTAATTTCATTTAGTAAAACTGTTGCCTGTTAATGTTTAGCAGAAGTAGCTGCTTCAAGAACACACAACCTAGGTAACTTGTGTTAATAAGCCATTGCCTATAGAACAGATAGCGGTAACTTCCAGTACTAATACAGACTCCAATTAGATAAAAGGGTAAATAACTGTAAAGTTACGGACATTAAAGTTAAAGCCCAGTACTCTTACTTTATGACTGGTGAGACTGGCTTGCTGGATGATTAAGATCAAACTTAGAGATTGGAGTTAAATACAGAGGTCAAGTTTCCATATTTGGGTCTTACCCTCAAAGTCAGCCTGAACCCAGGGAATAAGAGGACTTCTGTAAGGAATGTTTCAACTCTGGGTCACACAAGCTCCTGATCAAGGAGATTGTTGAGACTAGAGGATAAAAAATCACTCAGTGCATCTGCTGCAGAGGAGGGTCATGGAAAAAGGGAGACATCCGTGATGCTTTCAAGGAAAGCCACGTCATCGAGAAGACCCTGCCTAATCAATGGCACTAGTGGAGCTAAGAAGCTGCTCTTAAGTTCTCTAGGAGTGACCCCTGTGGGAACTCAGCTGACTCTTTAACAAGACAGGAACCAGGTCAATTTGACCATTTATCTTAGACACCCAGCAAAACAGTTAAAACCAAAATATAGCCATTCTTGGGCATTTAATAGAAATAATAGTTAAATGTAACTTAAGATGTACACTTGTATTAGCCCACTAGAATAAAGACTGGAAGCTACAAATGAAAGAAAGATTCTTCAGCAAATGTGCTTGATAACTATCAAGAGAAACTGCCAGAGTCAGAAGATTTTTAGTCAGTTTAAGGCCTGCAGACCTTCCTAAGCTACACAGGTAGACTTAATCTATGTTTGCTCATATGATTATCTATCCCTAAGTAGCAGAAGTATAGAGATCTCTACTAAACACAGGTTATACCAATAAAGGGATATTTTACAAAAATCATATGACATTAAGTAGCTTAACTATATTTTCTGAGGACATCTATGACATTAAGAGTTAAATGTTTTGTTTACATTCCTGATAACCTGGACAATGTTAAAGTCCCCAAATAAAGGCCTGTACTCTCCAACCTTTACTAGGCCTAGTTATGGGAACAATTTCTCAGTTCTTCCACCTCCTGGTGAGAGATTGACTTCTGTCATTTTCATGATACTCACTGGCATGTTTCGGATACTGAACATTTACTTGGTACTATTCTCAGTTCAGTACTCATGCATTTTTGTTCTTCTATCATAGAAGCACCCATCCCCAGATGACTTTACAACCTGCTCTTCCCCAACCAGACTTCTACCTTGGACCTCTCTATTGACAAAATTTTTTAAAAAAGGAACTCCAAAGTGCTTGCCCCTCGCTGCCCCCTTTCAGCTTCAAAGCAGCCAGAACGATCGACACCCCCTTTTCCTTACAGCAGTTGGGAGTTCCTAAGGCTAAAGGGGGAAATGAAGCCAGAATTAAGGACAGGTAGTTAGTGCAGAAATAGGGAATTGGGTCAATTCGAGGAAATGAAGCCATGAAGCCATCTGCCTCTGGAAGTTGGAGACTGCCCCTGGAAGAATGGAATGCCAAGGATCTCCGGAGCTCATTGATTACCAAATTTACCTGCCTTTATCAAGGACTGCAAGCAAGGAGCTGCTAATTAATGCCCCCTGGGCCCTTGCCTGGCTGAATCACCTTGGCCCTCCCCCTGTCCATGGCTTCTCACTTAATGCAAAACCAGGCCTCTATAAATGGATTTGTGTTACTCCTTTGAAGGTAGATAATGACACTAATTGGGAAAAGGTAAAAAATCATCTTAAAGGAGTTTGGAATAATACTAATATAGCTCCGGACATTCAGATTTTACAAAAACAAATAAAAATGTTAAGTCAAGCTCATCTTTCTGTAGTTCCAACAAATAACCTGGCTACTCAAATGTTTAATAATATTAAGGCCACTATTTGCAATAGTACTTTTCTAATATTATTATTCAATATGGATTAATTGGTGTTTGTATTTTTTTTATTGTAAACAAATGGGATACATGTTGTTTCTCTGTTTGTACATGGCGTAAAGGCATACCATTTGTGTAATCATAAATTTACATAGAGCAATGTTGTTTGATTCATTCTGTTATTTTTTCCCTTCCCCCCACCCCTCCCACCCCTCTTTACCCTCTATACAGTAGTTCCTTCCTCCATACTTGCCCCCCTCCCTAACCCTAACTCTAACCCTTCCCTCCCCCCCATTATGTGTCATCCTCCACTTATCAGCGATGTCATTCGTCCTTTGGCTTTTTGAGATCGGCCTATCTCACTTAGCATGATATTCTCCAATTTCATCCATTTGCCTGCAAATGTCATAATTTTATCATTCTTTATGGCTGAGTAATATTCCATTGTATATATATACCACAGTTTCTTTATCCACTCATCAATTGAAGGGCATCTAGGTTGGTTCCACAGTCTGGCTATTGTGAATTGAGCAGCTATGAACATTGATGTGGCTGTATCTCTGTAGTATGCAGATTTTAAGTCCTTTGGGTATAGGCCAAGGAGTGGGATAGCTGGGTCAAATGGTGGTTCCATTCCAAGTTTTCTAAGGAATCTCCACACTGCTTTCCAGAGTGGCTGCACTAATTTGCAGCCCCACCAGCAGTGTATGAGTGTACCTTTCTCCCCACATCCTCGCCAACACCTGTTGTTGCTCGTATTCTTGATAATCGCCATTCTAATTGGGGTGAGATGGAATCTTAGGGTGGTTTTGATTTGCATTTCTCTTATTACTAGAGATGTTGAACATTTTTCCATATGTTTGTTGATTGCTTGTAGATCTTCTTCTGTGAAGTGTCTATTCATTTCCTTAGCCCATTTGTTGACTGGACTATTTGAATTCTTGGAGTAGAGTTTTTTGAGTTCTTTATAGATTCTGGAGATTAGTGCTCTATCTGAAGTATGAGTGGCAAAGATATTCTCAAACTCTGTAGGCTCTTTCTTCGCATTGCTGATAGTTTCCTTTGCTGAGAGAAAGCTTTTTAGTTTGAATCTATCCCAGTGGTTGATTCTAGCTTTTATTTCTTGTGCTATGGGAGTCCTGTTAAGGAAGTCTGGTCCTAGACTAACAAGGTGAAGATTTGGACCTACTTTTTCTTCTATAATCTAGAGGGTCTCTGGTCTGATTCCGAGGTCCTTAATCCATTTTGAGTTTAGTTTCGTGCATGGTGAGAGATATGGGTTTAGTTTCATTCTGTTGCATATGGATTTCCAATTCTCCCAGCAACATTTGTTGAAGAGGCTATCTTTTCTCCATTGCATATTTTTGGCACCTTTGTCTAGTATGAGAAAATTGTATTTATTTGGGTTTGTGTCCGTGTCCTCTATTCTGTACCATTGATCTACCTTTCTATGTTGGTACCAATACCATGCCGTTTTTGTTACTATTGCTTTGTAGTAGAGTTGAAGATCTGGTATTGCAATACCCCCTGTTTCACTCTTCCTGCTAAGGATTGCTTTAGCTATTCTGGGTTTCTTATTCTTCCAGATGAATTTCATAATTGCTTGCTCTATTTCTGTAAGGTACACAATTGGGATTTTAATTGGAATTGCATTGAATTTGTATAGCACTTTAGGTAGTATGGCCATTTTGACAATATTAATTCTTCCTATCCAAGAACATGGAAGATCTTTCCATCTTCTAAGGTGTTCTTTAATTTCTTTCTTTAGTGTTGTATAGTTCTCATTGTAGAGGTCTTTCACCTCTTTTGTGAGATTGATTCCCAAGTATTTTATTTTTTTCGAGGCTATTGTGAATGGGGTAGTTTTCCTAATTTCTCTTTCTGAAGATTCATCACTTATGTATAAAAATGCGTTGGATTTATGGGCATTGATCTTGTAACCTGCTACTTTACTGAAATCACATATGAGTTTTAAGAGTTTTCTGGTGGAATTTCCAGGTTCCTCTAAATATATAATCATGTCATCAGCGAACAGGGATAGTTTGAGTTCTTCTTTTCCAATTCGTATCCCTTTAATTTCTTTGGATTGTCTAATTGCTCTGGCCAGAGTCTCAAGAATGATGTTGAATAGAAGTGGTGAAAGAGGGCATCCCTGCCTTGTTCCAGTTTTTAGGGGGAATGCTTTCAGTTTTTCACCATTTAGAATGATATTAGCCATGGGCTTAGCATAAATGGCCTTTACAATGTTAAGGAATGTTCCCACTATCCCTATTTTTTCTAGTGTTTTGAGCATGAAGGGGTGCTGTATTTTATCAAATGCTTTTTCTGCATCTATTGAAATAATCATGTGATTCTTGACTTTAAGTCTATTAATATGGTGAATGACGTTTATTGATTTCCTGATGTTGAACCAACCTTGCATCCCTGGGATGAAACCCACTTGATCATGGTGCACTATCTTTTTAATATGTTTTTGTATGCGATTTGCTAAAATTTTGTTGAGAATTTTTGCGTCGATGTTCATTAAGGATATTGGTCTGAAATTTTCTTTCCTTGATGAGTCTCTGTCTGGTTTAGGTATCAGTGTGATATTGGCTTCATAGAATGAGTTTGGGATGGTTCCCTCCTCTTCTATTTTATGGAATACTTTGAGAAGTATTGGAATGAGCTCTTCCTTAAAGGTTTCGTAGAACTCGGCTGAGAACCCATCTGGTCCCGGACTTTTCTTTGTTGGTAGGCTTTTGATGACTTCTTCTATTTCAGTACTTGAAATTGGTCTATTTAAATTGTTTATATCCTCCTCATTCAGTTTAGGCAATTCATATGTCTCTAAAAACCTGTTGATGTCTTCGAAATTTTCTATTTTGTTGGAGTATAGATTTTCAAAATAGCTTCTAATTATGTTTTGTATTTCCATCCTGTCTGTTGTGATATTTCCTTGTTCATTCCGAATTTTAGTGATTTGGGTTTTCTCTCGTCTTCTCTTTGTTAGTGTGGCTAAAGGTTTATCAATTTTGTTTATTTTTTCGAAGAACCAACTATTTATTTTGTCAATTTTTTGTATTGTTTCTTTTGTTTCAATTTCATTGATTTCAGCTCTGAGTTTAACTATTTCCTGTCTTCTACTACTTTTGGTGCTGTTCTGTTCTTTTTCTAGGGCTTTGAGCTGTAGTGTTAGGTTGTTTATTTGTTGAGTTTTACTTCTTTTATTAAATGCGCTCCATGAAATAAATTTCCCTCTAAGTACTGCTTTCATAGTGTCCCAGAGATTTTGATATGATGTTTCTTTGTTCTCATTTACCTCTAAGAATTTTTTAATTTCCTTCCTAATATCTTCTGTTATCCATTCATCATATAATAGCATATTGTTTAATCTCCAGATGTTGGAATAGTTTCTGTGTTTTACTCTTTCATTTATTTCTAACTTCAATCCATTATGATCTGATAGAATACATGGTAGTGTCTCTATCTTCTTGTATTTGCTAACATTAGCTTTGTGGCATAATATATGGTCTATTTTAGAGAAGGATCCATGTGCTGCTGAGAAGAAAGTGTATTCACTGTTAGTTGGATGGTATATTCTATAAATGTCCGTTAAGTCTAAATTATTGATTGTGTTATTGAGATCTATGGTTTCTTTGTTCAATTTTTGTCTGGAAGATCTGTCCAGTGGTAAGAGCGGCGTGTTAAAATCACCTAGTATTATTGTGTTGTGGTCTATTTGGTTTCTGAAATTGAGAAGGATTTGTTTGACATACATAGATGAGCCACTCTTTGGAGCATAGATGTTTATGATTGTTATATCTTGCTGATTTATGCTTCCCTTAAGCAGTATGAAATGACCTTCTTTATCCCTTCTGACTAACTTTGGCTTGAAGTCCACATTATCGGAAATGAGGATGGATACTCCAGCTTTTTTGCTGAGTCCATGTGCATGGTATGTTTTTCCCCATCCTTTCACCTTTAATCTATGGGTATCTTTTTCTCTGAGGTGAGTCTCTTGCAAGCAACATATTGTTGGATCTTTCTTTTTAATCCAGTCTGCCAGTCTATGTCTTTTGATTGATTAATTCAGGCCATTAACATTCAGGGTTATTATAGAGAAATGATTTGGTTTCCTGGTCATTTGGTTCATTTTTAAAATTTTGTTTATTTATTTGTTTGACACAACTTGTTTCCTCCTTTATTTGACAATTCCTTTTGGATAATTCCTCCCTTTGCTGATTTACTTCTTTGTTTTCATCTCTTCCTCATGGAATATTTTGTTGAGAATGTTCTGTAATGCTGGCTTTCTTTTTGTAAATTCTTTTAGCTTTTGTTTATCATGGAAGGATTTTTTTTCATCGTCAAATTTGAAGGTAAGTTTTGCTGGGTATAAGATTCTTGGTTGGCATCCATTTTCTTTCAGGGCTTGAAAAATGTTGTTCCAGGACCTTCTAGCTTTTAGGGTCTGGATTGAAAAATCTGCTGATATGCGTATTGGTTTCCCCCTGAATGTAATTTGGTTCTTTTCTCTCACAGCCTTTAAAATTCTGTCTTTATTTTCTATGTTCGGTATTTTCATTATAATGTTCCTTGGTGTGGGTCTGTTGTAATTTTGTGTATTTGGAGTCCTATAAGCCTCTTGAACTTGATTTTCCATTTCATTCTTCAGATTTGGGAAATTTTCTGATATTATTTCATTGAATAGGTTGTTCATTCCTTTGGCTTGTTTCTCTAGACCTTCCTCAATCCCAATAATTCTTAAATTTGGCCTTTTCATGATATCCCATAGTTCTTGTAGATTCTGTTCATGATTTCTTACCATCTTCTCTGTTTCTTCAACTTTGTTTTCAAGGTTAAATATTTTGTCTTCAATGTCTGAGGTTCTGTCTTCCAGGTGTTCTATCCTATTGGAAATGCTTTCTATGGAGTTCTTAATTTGGTTTATTGTTTCCTTCATGTCAAGGATTTCTGTTTGGTTTTTTTTCAATATCTCTAACTCTTTATTGAAATGATCTTTTGCTTCCTGTATTTGCTCTTTTAACTGTCGATTGGTGCGATCATTCAATGCTTGCATTTGCTCTTTCATCTCATCGTTTGCTTCTCTGATCATTTTAATTATGTACATTCTGAATTCCTTTTCTGTCATTTCTTCTGCCATGCTGTCATTGGGTTTTATTGATGTAACATCTAGATTTGTTTGCATCATTTTCTTTCCTTGTTTTCTCATACTGTTCAGATATCAGTGGACCGCTGAGATATTGCAGATTTCCTCTGTTGATTTACAATGTCCCTGAAGATTTCTATATATATCCCCTCTTAGCCTTCAGTAGGCTGAAGTCTTGGAGGAAGTTGATAATGCGGTGCTCCACAAGGAAGCTGCCTCTCTAGGAGTGGTGGCCTTCAGGTGGGGTATATTCCCTGCTAGTGGGCAGAGGTGCCTCCACTTGTTGACCAATGGTCATCCAAAGGGGACCTAGGCTGTGGGCTGAGGCAAGGCCTGTTTGGGCCTGTGTCTCTGGTTTTACCATCCTTGTGGGGAAACCTCACAAGGCAGGGAAGACTCACCCAGTGGGGAGGTCTCGCTGGTCAGTTTCCTCCTAGAGGTTCCCCTCAATTTACAGCTACTGCCTGGGCTGGGCTGCCTTCCTCTGCAAAGTTTCCAGGGGCCCGGCCCTACCTCCTGGGCCTGGGAGCCTCACCCTTCGCAGATGAATCTCTTTAGGGTGCCCCTCCTCAGAGAATTTGCCCACAGGCCTGGAACCTTCGCTCCGCCCTAAGCCTGTCTCTGTGCGGCTCTTCCACTCAGAAGCCTCCTAGATCCTGGGACCCTGCTCTGCCCCTAATCGCCTGGCTGCGTGGCCCTTCCTCTGAGCAGCCACCTGTGGCCCCGAACAATCGCTCTGAGTCCCAGAGACCCGCCACAGGCCTCTTCCTCCAGGCAGCCGCCCAGTATGCCGGTGCAGTCACTAGGAGTCCAAGAAACTCACTTCGTGCCTCCTCCTCCCACCAACCACCCATAGCCAGGGGCAATCAATCACTCCGAGTCGAAGTGACCCTCCCCGTTCCTCCTCCTTCTCCAGATAACCCCCCGGGTGTTCAGGAGCAGTCCCTCTGAGTGGCTCTGAATCCACGTGACCCGCTGCACGGGTCCTCTGGGCACCGCCTGGAGCTCAGGTGCGGCCACTCAAGACCAAGCGTCCCACCACGCTTCTCCTCCAGGCAGCCCCCATGTGTTCAGGAGCTGTCACTTTAAGACCAAACAACTCACCACTCGCCTTCTCCTCTTAGCAGCCACCTGGAGCGCTAATGCAGTCACTGCGAGTCCAAACGACCCGCCGCGCTCCTCCTCCTCCTTCTCCTACTCCTCCGGGCAGGCCCCGGGGTTCAGAAGTGGTCAGAGTCCAAACAGCTCGCCACGCAGCCCCTTCTCTGGCAACCGCCTGTAGCTCTGGTGTAGTCACCCGAATCCAAGCGGCCGCTCCTCTTCCTCCTTGTCCTCAGGGCAGGCCCCGGTGTTCAGAAGCGTCGTTCTGATTCCAAACAGCTCGCCGCCCAGCTTCTCCTCTGGCAACCGCCTGTATCTCTGGTGCAGTCTCTCCGAATCCAAGTGGCCACGCTCCTCTCCTCCTCCTCAGGGCAGGCCCCGGTGTCCTGAGTCCACACAGTTCTCCTCGCCACTCTTCCCCTGGGCAGCCGCCGGAGCCCCAGTGGCTGCTCCGAGTCCGTGTAGTTACTGTTCTTTGTAGGGGCTCCTGGCGGTGCTCACCGCCACGACCTGGAAGAACAGCTGCAGGAGGCTGGTGTTTGTATTTTAATTCTTATCTTTTGTTTTTCAGTCATCCTCCGAGCAATCCTCAGACTGATCCAGAGAGTTAATGTCAAAGAAGGCATCGATTTCTTACAAAATAAAAAAGGGGGAGCTGCGAGGGCACCAGGCTCTCCTTGCAGTGCTTGACAGAGTTCCACTCAAGGATGATTGCAGAGACTCATCCTAAAAGGATTGTAGCCAGTTGTATGCCTCCCTAACTTGGATGTTATTCTGTGGAGTTTTCCTAATAATATATTACTCACTTCAGTCTGAGGATCTTGCTAGAGGTGATGGGAATAATTCCACAAATTTCCAGAAAAACATTACAGAGACAAAACACGTGTTGAAACCCTGTGATGTTAACCTCACTACAGGGGAATGTTTTTATTATGTTAAAAATCAAACACTGCATTTACTGGCACAGCCAGAACCTGTTGGGGCACAGAAACTTATAGATAACAATGTTTCCCCAAGTTCTAAGCACAAAGCACCTCCCACAGTAGGTACAGTCTAGGTGTGTGGACTAGCTTATTTTATCTATGGCAAGCCCTGGTACCCCCCTAAAGGCAAGCCCTTAGAGAAGGTAGATATAGATCTCCCCCTGTCTCCTACAGGGTGGTTTTATCCAGATGATGGTTGTGTTTATGTGTGGTAGTAAGGTAAAAAAATAAGGTTTCACAACATTCCTTCCTTCCTACAAAGAATACGTCACCCCTATAATAAACGTTGGTACATAATAAACATTGGGACCGCTGCCCTCCTGTAACCCTTAATTCAGCAATTTAGATATTAACCAGAAGGACTTAGTAGAGATGGTCACATGACATTATTTGTCTATTGCTTTACCGCAAAAATAATAAAAATAGTCTTAGGTCATATAGAGTTTAGATATTAAGAAAATAAACATTGTATTAGCTCATTGGCATAGTTATATATGCTTAAAATAATTGTGATTAAGTAAGGATGATCTGTAAGTTTACTGTTTTCTCATAATCTTTTGGTAAAAATAATTTCTGACTACGCTTTGGAAACTTCTTTGATTTTATTAATCATAAGCCTGTCATCATAGCCTGAAGAAAAATGTATATAAACCCAGCCTTCCCCAGAATAAAGTGGGATTGATTGCACCAGAACCAGAGTCTGTGTCTTTAATTCTCCATCCATCGCGACGTTGTCTCCCCACGCCCCGTTTACCAGTGTGGAACCCATTGACTCCTGCTATGGCTGAACCCCGGCAGATGGAAGATTGGAATCCTCAGAAGTGGTTTTGTTTCTTTGTTTTTTTCACCAAAATCCCACATACTGGGGATTAAAACCCCAGCCTTGTGCATGCTAGGCAAGCACTCTAAGAGGTGGGCTATATCATCAGCAGAGAAACAGCACCTCTAAGGTACATGACATGATCATCTAGAGGTCTTACTCTGTAAAATTCTATGCAGAGAAGCAACCCTAGGAAAAAAATGTGTAATGAATTCTTAATTCTCCTGTTCACAAAAATTCTACAAGGAACATTTTTTGCATGCCAATATCCACAGTCTAGGTGTGTGTCCTGAGGGAAAGATTTATCCTGTCTTTACTTAAGGAAGAAAATGTTTGCAGCTGATCCCTGAGCAAAAAATTATATCAGTGATCCAAGGACAAAAGGAGCAGGAGCAGAGGACAAACTATGTGGAAATGAGAATATGCTCAGTTGGTGATTATGAATGGATATTCGGGGGAATATTCACATATGCATTCTTAGCCATTACATTCACAATCTACTGATGCCTTTCTTGATCATTTTTCTTATTTTTTCTTTTGTCATTTTCCTTTCAGATATTCTAAACAGCAGAGAGCTGTGCAAACTGCACCAGCCAATTCAGGTGCTGGATCTTGCCCATCGTCTCAGGTAAGGGTGAGGCAGAGGAAGGTGTTACTCCTGGGCAAGGCCTGCTTCCCTTGCCTTGCTGAGGGAATTCCTCAGCAAATTAGCTGGATGCTCTTGGGAGATATAAACATACAAATATAAGTGGGGATGGCTCACAGTGTCTGGGGTCCCAGGACTAAAACATGGTGGCAAAAAGGAAACATTCTTCATCCAATTTCAATCTTCCACTCATTATGTTTGCAGTTATTACTCTCAAGATTCATTACAGTGAGATGTGGCTGAAAGTCATATCCTTGATCATTAACTGATTCAATTCCACTGAGAAAAATGCCTCACTTGTTTACCAGTTCTCCTGTGACATGAGAGAAAAGATGGGACAGCTCCTGTAATCAAAGCAGAAGGAGCAGGTAATGGGCAGGTCACTTGTGAAGGGCAAGTGGGTTCCAGGTTTGGGTAGGGGAAGGCATTTGGTTTCTCTCCCAGAGGGCTTTTCGAAGCCTTGGGCAACATGCAGTTTGAGGAGTGGCTCCCTGACATGGCATCTGCACCACAGATACTGCCTAAGGTCACAGAGGAAGGGCATGAGAATATGGTGGCTTCACAGTTACCATGGCAACCAGAGATGCTTCCACTATTGGCCACTTCAAACAAAGATTCAAGGCAAGCACAGGCTCAGCTATGATGGAAAGAGAAAAGATGAAGGGACCTGGTGCCAGGGGCTTGTGGTTTTCAAGAAATGATTGTAACCTCACCACCCAGGCGATGAGGAACAAGACTGTTTGTGGGGGGGAGCCCCATGGGTGATATATTGCTCCAGATTCAGGCAGGGTACAATATCTCACTGATGACCGAGAGTCTTCCACCCAGTCCCTATGGTTGCAATGTACTTCTTTGGCTGCATCATTCATCCTGACAGCCTGCTCACCTAGCTTCTTCTTCATGGAATTAGCTCCCACAAGTTTCAGGACACCAGGCTGGGATGGAGGGGTGCTTGAGGGCACGTGGGTCACCAAGATTAGACAGGCAATAGCTTCATTGCCCTCCTAACCAACTCCTCCTGGACTCCCCACACCTGGATTATCCTAGTCAGGAAACTAGCCTAGAGCACTAGCAGCCACACGGAATGATGGCTGGTGAGAGTTCAGGGCAGGGGATCATGCAGTGCAGTACAGTGGCTTAGGTGACAATTGACTTGAGACACATCACATCCCATCTGGCAGGTGTCCCCTCCTTTCCTACAAAGTTCAGAAAGGAGATAGCTTGAGCTAGGGAATTGGTCTAGGTGAAGGTGAGTGACTCCTTTGATGGTTCATGAGGAGAAGAGGAAGTCATTCACTCAGCATGTTGAATGGGGGACAGGTTGGATCTGACATGCAAGGAGAGGTGTTCTGTGCTCACTCTACCTGCTAGACCCCACCTCTTTGGCTGCTGCATTACAACTAGGCTGCACTCAGGAATTTACCTGCTAGAAGTTTTCTGGGGGCACCTCAATTCACATCAAGATGCAGAAGTGTCTGGCCAATCTTTGTTCACACACGGGTTGGTTCTCTTTACCAGACTAATGCATGTCTGGCACAAAGCTATGTGGGATATTGCCAGGAGTCCTCTAACCAGTCCCAGGAGGATGCAAGCTACAAACCTCTGGATGACATAAGAGTCTGCTGATGACATGATGAGCACAGTGTCACAGAGCGTAACACCAGATTTGAACATACACTGTGCTGAAAGTGGAATGGTGCAAAACTTCCAAGTTGAATATTCAAAACTGGAGAGTAAGGACGTTTGGGGGCCATAAAAAGCAGAAGGGTGTTGGTGCTGAAAAACAATTTCAATGAAGACCATTCTGAAACTAGCCATCCTTCATGGTCAACCCACAAATTCTAAGAAATACCTTCAGCTTCATTACACTCAACAAGTACAGGAAGTACTAATTGCCAATTCATTCTGTAAGCAACCATCATTACCAACCTTAATTCCCCTTGTAAAGACATCAATGCCCTTGCAAATTCCTGTCTCTTTCCTGTTCCTCGCAAGGGACAGTTAATTGTACATATGCTTATTCCTATATTTTCTGGCACAAGAAACATGAGCAAAGGCTTCCTTTACATCACAGCACCGACATCCATGACCTACAATTTAAATGAGTTGAATTTGGTGTATGCAGCACTAAACCCTGGCTGTCCAATAAAGAGTGTACAAAATATCAAAAATTTAAGCCCCAAAAGCTCTACTAAAATGCAAAAGCGAAGACCCAACATCGGCAAAATCTGAATATCAAAACAGGTGCGGTTCTAGAATATCCACCTGTGTAATAGGACTTACTGAGTGCAAATATATACCTCAAGAATTCGCAAATTGTCAAATCCATTTTCTTTCTTGACTTTCTTCTATCCCCACAAATATGTCACATGCCTAATATCTGATTCCCTTCTTCTGGTGTGAGTTCTTGCAAACAGAAATTTTTGTGTCATTCCTTACCCTACAAATCACAATCCATTAATTCCCAGAACTGTGGTAAACGTGAGAACAACTCACAATCTGAGTTGTTGTTATGCTTCACCCAATACTACACTGCATCTCTTGAGGACTTCCATCAATATTAACCAGAGTCTATAAAAGGGCTCCATTCCTCTCGACACTGGAGCTCCAATAATACTGGTAAAGTAGGTTGCATATCCCCCCTATTCCTCCTGAATGCTATCATTAGAAGCTAACATGAATCCAGTACAAATTCCTACCATTATTCCTCAAGTCACATGAAAGCCACTGCAAAGCAAAACTGACTGAGAAACTCCATAGCCATGGGTGGCTGTCCTCTGTATTCACTTCTTGACTTTCCAGTTGACATTGAGGTTCACATGCAGAGGGCTCAGGTATGGAAGTCCCCTTCATTGGCGGAGAGTACAGAAGGGTTCCAAGAAGCCTGGAGAGTGCCAGGGACCAGGGCGGTTCTCATTTTGAATATCCTGCCACTGCAACCTTGTGCACATTGCATAATTGAAGAAGATGCTGAAGAAATATCCACATACGCATTCTAATGAGAGACACATAACATGAACTAATGAGAGTTGAGTGATGTCAAGGAACAGGTACCCTTGAGAAATGCAAGTTACTGGGGAAGAACTGCTTTCTTGGAATGCAGTTGCCTGGTGAAAGGAGTCAGTATATGTTGGTTTCATGTGAAACTGGTGCTTTGTTACAGGATTGATTCAGTTGATGAAGAGAGGAGAAAAGAAAATAAAAAATTGAGAGGATGGAAGGTTGACATGCTCAGAAGTGGTATAATTTTTTTTTATTTTGTGATTACCCCAGTGATGGGGATTCAAACAAGGACTTTCACATGCTAGGCAAGCACTCTAGGATATGGACTATATTGTCAGCACAGGAACAGCTCCTCTAAGGCACATGACTTGATCATCTGCGGGTCTTACCCTGTGATATTCTATGCAGAGAAGCAACCCTAAAGAAAGACAAACAATGTCTAAGGCATTCTTAATTCTCCTGTTCACAAAAATCCTGCAAGGAACATTTTGCATTTTAGTACCCACAGTCTAGGCATGGGTTCTGAGGGATAGATTTATCCCATCTTTACTTAAGGAGGAAAATGATTGTAGCTAATACCTCAGCAGAAAATTATATCAGTGATCCAAGGATGCCAGGAGCATGAGCAGAGGCAGGACTCTGTGGCAATTAGAATATGCTCAAATTGTGAGTATGAATGGAGATATGGGTATCATTCACACATGCATGCCTAGCCATTACATTCACAACCTACTGACACCTTCCTTGAACTTTTTTTTCATAATTTTCCTTTTAGCAATTTCCTATGATTAATTCTAAACAGCAGAGAGCTGTGCAAAATGCACAAGCCAGTTCAAGTGCTGGATCTTGCCCATTCTCTCAGGTATGAATGAGGCAGTGGAAGGTGCTCCTCCTGGTCAAGGCCTGTTTCCTTCAATGAGGGAATGCCTCAGCAACTTAGCCAGATGCTGTTGGGAGATATAAACAGGCAAACACAAGTGGTGAGGGCTCACAGGTTCTGGGGTCCCAGTACAAAAACATGGTGGAAAAAAAGGAAACATTCCTCATTCAATTTCAATATTCCACTTCTTATGTTTGCAGTTATTACTCCCAAGATTCATTACAGTCAGATAAGTGGCTGAAAATCATATCCCTGATCTTTCACTCATTATGTTACATTCAATTCCACTCAGAAAAATGCCTCCTTTGTTTATCAGTTCTCCTGTGACATGAGAGAAAAAGTTGGGAGAGCTACTGTAATCAAAAGGGAAGGAGCAGGCATTGGGCAAGTCATTTATGAAGGGGACAGGGGTTCCTGGGTCTGCTAGGAGAATGCCCTTCATTTATCTCCCCAGAGGTTTTTTCAGAGTCTTGAGCAACATGGGGTTTGTGGAGTGGCTCCCGTGACATGGTGCCTGTACCAAAGATACTGCCAGAGTTCACACAGTAGTGGCATGACAGCACGGTGGTGTTACAGTTCCTATGGCAACAAGGGATGCTTCTGCTCCTGGCTGCCTCAAACTGAGATTTAAAACAAGTGTCGGCTCAGCTGTGATGGTAAGAGGAAAGATGAAGAGAGCGAGTGCCAGGGGCTTGCGGTTCTCAAGAAATGATTTAAACCTCATCACCCAGGCGACAAGGAACCATGATGTTTGCTGGGTGGGGCCTCACGTGTGATATATTGCTCCAGGTCCAGGCAGGTCAAGGGATCCCACTGAATCCCAAAAGCTCTCCCTTCACCCAGACCAGCTAGGTGGTGCTGAACTCCTTTGGCCACAACAGTCATCCTGACAGTCTGTGCACCAAGCTCCTGCTGCAGGCAATAATCCCCCACAAGTTCCAGGGAACCAGGCTGTGATGGAGGTATGCTTGAGGGCACGAGGTTCACCAAGCTTAGCACCAGCTCCAGTGGCATTGTCCTCCGAACCTGATCCTCCAGAACTGGGCACACCCAGATTTTCCTAGTCAGAAAACTAGACTAGGGCATTAGCAGCCACACAGAAAAATGGCTGGTGAGAGCTCAGGGCAGGGGAGCATGAAGTGCAACACAGTGGCTTTGGTGGTTATTGAATTGGGACACATCACACTTCATCTGGCGGGTGTCCCCTCCTTTCCTACGAAGACCAGAAAGATGACACCTGGAACCAGGCAATTGGTTCTTCTAAGTGAAGGTGAGTGGCTCCTCTGGTGGCTCATGAAGAGAGGAGGGAGTCGTTCAATCAGCAAGTTGGACAGAGGACACGACATATCCGACGTGCAAGGAGAGATGTTTTGTGTTCACAAGGAGGTATGCCCCACCTCCTTGACTGCTGCCTTACACTTAGGCTGCACTCATAAATTTATCTGCTGGGAGATTTCCAGGGGTACCTCAATTCACCTTGAGATGCAGAAGTGTCTGGCCATTCTGTGTTCATAAGAGGGTTCATCCACTTGACCAGACTAATTCCTGTCTGGCACAAGGCCCTGTGGGATATTGCCAGGAGACCTCTAACCAGGCCCAGAAATATGCAGACTACAAGCCACTGGATGAAATAAGAGCCTGGTGATGACATGATGAGCACAGATTTACGGGGCATAACAACAGATTTGAACATACACTTTGCTGAAACTGGAATGGTGAAAGACATACAAACTGATTATTCAAAATAGGAAAGTAAGGACATTTGGGGGCATGAAAAGGCGAAGGGTGTTGGTGCTGAAAAACAACTTTGATGAAGAGACACTCAGAAACCAACCAATCGTTCATTGTCAACCTCCAAATTCCATGATATATCTTCGGCCTCATCATACTCTAAAAATACAGGAAGTACTAATTGCCAGTTCATTATGTAAGCAACCATCATTACCAACCCTAATTCCCCTTTTAAGGACATCAATGCTCTAGCAAATTCCTGGCTCTTTCCTGTTGCTCACAAGGGACAGTTGAGTATATATATGTTGATTCCTTTTTTTTTTTTTTTTTTTTTGCACAAGAAACATGAGCCAAGGCTTTCCTTACATCACAGCACCTACACTCAGGACCTACAATTTAAAAGAGTTGAATTTGGGATATGCAACACTAAACCATAGCTCTCCAAATAAAGAGTGCACCACAATATTAGAGATTTAAACCCTAAACCTCTACAAAAGTGCAAAAGTGAAGACGAACATGGGAAAACCCTGAATATCAAAACAGAAGTGGTTCTAGAATATCCAACTGGATATTAGGACTTATTGAGCAGGAATAGTATACCACAAGCATTTGAAAATTGTCAAATCATGTCTCTTTCTTGACTTGCTTCTATCCACCACCAAAATGCCACTTGCCTAATGTCTCTGATTTCCTTCTTCTGGTGTGAGTTCTTGCAAACAGAGATTCTTGTGTCATTCCTTACCCTACAAAGTACAGTCCATTAATTCCCAGATCTGTGGTAAGCATGAGAACAGTGCACAACCTGAGTTTTTGTTATGCTTTACCAGTTCTACTATGCATCTTTTGAGGAAATCCATCAATATTAACAAGTCTTTAAAAGGGCTCCATTCCTCTTGACACTGGAGCTCCAATGATATTGGGAGAGTAGGTTGTAAATCACCCCTGCTCCTCCTGAATGCTATCATTAGAAGGTAACATTAATTCTGCACAAATTCCTACCATTATTTATTAAGTCACATGTAAGCCACTGGAAAGAAAAACTGACTGAGAAACCCCAGGGAAATGGTGGCTGTCCTTTGTTCTCACCTCTTGGATTTCCAGTTGTCATTGAGGTTCACATTAAAACTTCTCAGGTGTGGATGACTCCTTCATTGGTAGTGAGTATGGGAGTGTGTCTAAGAAGACTTGGAGTCCAAGGGACCAGTGCAATTGTTATTTTGAATTTCCTGCCACTGCAAACTGGTGCACATTGCATAGTTGAAGAAGTTAGTGAAGAAATATATGCATAAGCATACTCATGAGAGACACATAACCTATGAACTAATGAGAGTTGAATGATATCACAGAACACATACCCCCGAGGAAATAGGACTGGGAAATACTGATCCTATGGAGCTCAGCTCCCTCCTGAAAGGTGTCAGTGGAAATTGGTTTCCTGTGAAACTGGTGCTTTTTTGCAGTGTTGATTCAGTTGATGTACAGAGGAGAAAAGAATATAAAAAATCCAGAAGATGGAAGGTTTACATCCTTAGAAGTGGTTTTCTCTGTTCTTTTTTTAAGTTCCCCCAGTGATGGGGATTTGAACAAGGGCCTTGCACATGCTAGGCAAGCACTCTAGATGATGGACTATATTGTCAGCACAGAAACAGCTTCTCTAAGGCACACGACTTGATTATCTATGGGTCTTACCCTGTGAAATTCTATGCAGAGAAGCAATCCAAGACAAAGACAATGTCTAAGGCACTCTTAATTCTCCTCTTCACAACAATCCTGCAAGGAACCTTTTTGCATGTCAATATCCACAGACTAGGGATGTGCCCTGAGGGATAAATTTATCCCATCTTTACTTTAGGAGGAAAATGGTTGTACCTGATCCCAGAGCAGAAAATTATATCAATGATCCAAGGATACCAGGAGCAGGAGTGAGGCAGGCATCTGTGGCAATTAGAATATGCTCAAGTTGTGAGTATGAATGGAGATTTTGGGGATTATTCAAATATGCATGCCTTGTCATTACATTCACAATCTACTGTCACCTTCCTTGAATATTTTTTCTTATTTTTCCTTTTGGCATTTTCATTTGAAAAATTCTAACCAGCAGAGACCTGTGCAAAATGCACAAGCCAGTTCAGGTGCTGGATCTTGCCCATTCTCTCAGGTATGGGTGAGGCAGTGGAAGGTGTTCCTCCTGGTCAAGGCCTGTTGCCCTCAATGAGGAAATGTGTCAGCAACTAAGCCAGATGCTGTTGGGAGATATATAGGCAAAGGAAAGTGGTGATGGCTCATAGGGTCTGTGGTCCCAGGACCGAAACTTGGTGGCAAAAACAAAATATTCCTCGTCAAATTTCAATCTTTTGCTTGTTATGTTTTCAGTTGTCTCAAGATTATTACAGTGAGATAAGTGGCTGAAAGTCACAACCCTGATTTTTCACTCATTCTGTTGCATTAATTTCCACTCAGGAAAATGCCTCACTTGGTTACCAGGTCTCTGTGACATGAAAGCAAAAGATGGAGGCGACATTGGGAAGGTAGGTTGTGAAGGACGAGGGTTTTCCAGACTCCAGTAAGAGAAGGAACTTTGTTTGTCTCCACATAGGGTTTTTCTGAGCCTTGGGCAACACGGAGTTTGAGAGTGGCTCCAGAGACGTGGCGCCTGAACTGCAGACACCACCTGAGGTTACAGAGAAGCTGCATGGTAGCATGGTGATGTCATAGTCCCAAGGAAACCAGATAGGCTTCTGCCCCTGGCCTCTTCACACCAAGATTCAAGACAAGCACTGGCTCAGTTGTGATGGTAAGAGGAAATATGAATGCAGCAGGTGCCAGGGACCTGCGGTTCTCAAGAGCTTTATAACCTCATCACCCAGGCAATGAGGAACCAGGCTGTATGCGAGCTGGAGACTGTGGGTGATATATTTCTCCAGATCCAGGCAGGACAATGAATCACACTGAAACCTGACAGATCTGTCTTCCTCCCAGTCCTGCTAAGTGGCGATGTACTTCTTTGGCCTCACTGGTCATCCTGAGAGCCTGCTCCCCTAGTTACTGCTGCAGGCAATTAGCCCCCACATGGTCCAGTGGCCCAGGCTGTGAAGGAGGGATGTTTGAGGGCACAAGGGTCACCAAGCTTAGCACTGGCCCCAGCATTGCTTTCTAAACCTGCTCCAGGATTAGGCACACCCAGATTTTGCTAGACAGTAATCTATCCTAGGGTACTAGCAGTCATACAGAATGATGGCTGCTGAGAGCTCACAGCAGGGGAGCATGCAGTGCAGTACAGTGGCTTAGGTGATTATTAAATTGGGACACATCTCACCCCATCTGGCAGGTGTCCCCTCCTTTCCTACAAAGTCCAGAAAGGAGACAGCTGGAACCAGGGAATTTGGTCTTCTAAGTGAAGGTGAGTGTCTCCTCTGATGGTTCATGAGGAGAGAACGGAGTCATTCACTCAGCCTGTTGGACAGAGGACAGGAGATATCTGACATGCAAGGAGAGATTTTCTGTGCTCAGTCCACCTGCCAGACCCCACCTCCTTGACTGCTGCCTTACATCTAGGCTGCACTCAGAAATTTACCTGCTGGGAGTTTTCCAGGGGCACCTCAACTCACCTCAAGATGCAGAAATGTCTTGCCAATCTGTGTTCACACAAGGGTTTGTCCTCTTGACCAGACTAATTTCTGTCTGGCATAACACTCTGTGGGATATTGCCAGGAGTCCTCTAATCAGCCCCTGGAGGATGCAGACTACAAGCCAGTGGATGAAATAAGAGCCTGGTGATGACATGATGAGCACAGTTTTACAGGGCATAAAACCAGTATTGAACATATGCTGTGCTGAATCTGGAATTGTGAAAAGCATCCAAGCTGAATATTCCAAATGGGACAGTAAGAACATTTGGGGGACATGAAATGCAGAAGGGTGTTTGTGCTGAAAACCAACTTCAGTAGAGCCTGATCTACAAACTTTTGACACAAAGTTAGACTATTTTTTATGCCTTGTAGTAACATTTTCCATTGAAACCATTGATAAGGTCTTTATAAATTTGGTGATGGTAAAGACAAATCTTTTACAATCCTGTTGAGCTAATGGAATAGTAAAAAAAAAAAAAATCCTGTAAATCTTTAACATAAGGTTGGAAATTTCCCTTGTAATCTCAATTGGCCCAATGTAAAATTTCTGCACTTTTAGCCATGTTTGAGGCTAACCCCAAACCTGCTAGGGTTGAGGGAGATTTAGTTGTGGGCCAGGACATAGGCCAATTATGAGCTGCTATACAAGTTACATCAGTTTCTGTATCTAGTAATCATTTAATAGCTTTTCCTTGTACTTTAAGGGTTTTCATTGGCCTTTGTTTAGAAACCTTTTGAATTCAAGGCACAGTATTAGTAGAGCCACAACCACCAGTATGTTCCTGGGTAAGTGTCTGGTTTGGCAATCTTAAGTTAATAATAATTGAGCAATCTGCTGCTGAGGAAAAATTTGAACTGTTCTTAGAGGTGGGTAAATCATAATTTTTATTCCTCCATTGTAATCAGAGTAAATTACCACCGGTATTACTTGTATTCCTGCCTTAGACATTGAGCTCCTGCCAATAATGAGCCCCATAAATCTTTTAGACAGAGGGCCATATACTCCAGTTGGAATTAAAATCACTTCTGATTCAGGGGTAATGATTAAATGTTTAGAGGAAGACAGATCTAATCCAGTGCTTCCTGAGGTTGTTGTTGCCCAGTCTTTGATTGTTGTCCCATGAAAGTTTTCTTGTTTGGACTCCAATAACCCCGGTTGTTTTGGGGGGCCTGTGACTGGCCCTAAGACCCATTTTTTGATATAGGCCTAGAAGATCCTATTGGAATCATAGAAGGCTCCTCAGGAGGAGCTGAAGGATTGGCTCCAATAGGATGTCCATCTTTATGAAATTTAGATCTACTTTCTTTGGCCCAATGAAAAACCTTCTGACATTTAGGGCACACTGTTTTGGGAGTGTGTGTCATATTTCATCCTCCTTGTGGACCTTGAGAACAAGCTCTGCTAAAATGTTCTGCTTGACCACAAGAGAAGCAATTTCCTTTGCTTGCAGGTGAAGTGCCTCTATTGTTATTTCCCTGGTTCACTCCCTTTAAAAATTGAGAATATGTCTTACCTTGCAAGACAGCTGCTATTGGCATGCATTGAATATGAGCAGGCCTGCTATCCATACATGTTTAATAAAATTTGATAAGGTTCCAGTTTTCATATGGGCCTCAGCACACCTGACATGTAGGGTTGACATTCCCAATGGTGAGATGTTTCAGTAAAATGTCAGTTGCCTTTGGGTGTATGATAATCTTTAAAATATTTTTTTCTAACTTGGCCAAGAAATCCTTATAAGGCTCCATTAAACCTTGTTTAACATTGCTGAGAAAAGTGGTTTTAGTGGTTTCAGTGAAAGGAAGACATCGCCAAGAAGCAACTGCAATTTTAGAAATTTCACTTAATGCAACTTTTGAAAGGCTGATTTGAGTTTTTGGATTAGCACACTTTTCAGTCCCAAAATCATGGATATAGTTAATTGAACCTGTATTTCGGCTAGTAAATTGTTTATGAATGGTTGGTTTAGCTTGTTCTTTATACTCTGTTTCCCAGAGCAAATATTGCCCTGGAGACAGGCATGAACGAGCAGTCGGTTGCCAATCAAAAGAAGTCATCCAATTTGCTCTGATATTTTCTACCAATTGGATAACATAAGGAGAAGTAGGATGAAAATCTTTCATAGCACCTTTTAGTTCCCTAACAAGTTTAAAAGGTAAAGGTAAAGGTAAAGTTTCCTAAACTGGCTTATCATCCTCATTGCAGGTTACCACTGAAAATTCAAATCCTATTTCACCCACTGCACCTGCCTCACCAACAGCAGCCTTTCTTCTTCTTTTTACTCTTTGGTAGAGGCACTGTGGCCGCTACAGGAGCTACTGCTGGTGGCCAATCCTTGTTATGATAATGAGCAGCAACTTCCTCTAAATCTTCTTCACCTGAAGGGATGAGTTTATCCTCCTTTTTATCCCCTCCATCCTCTGAGTCAGAGGAAAAATCCACATCTATATTTTTATAATCTGGGGGTTTATACAGTAATGGAGTTTCCTCAGGGGAGGAAGCCCTATTATGAGAATACATACTTTCATGTGTGGGTTCAATTGTATCTCTGAACAAATTCCAAAGAGCAAATGCATCAGCAGGCACATGTTCAGCCCCATGATTTAAATAATAGGCCTCCATTTCCTCCCCCAGGCATTTTCAAGTAGCAAGATTAAGCCTTACTTCCTGGGAGAACTAGGGTGAGCATTCTTGCATGAAATAAAATCTGCACAGCTGCCCGGTAGTTACAGGAATTCCCCTATTAATGAGAATATGCTTAGCAATATCAATGAATAAACTCTATCTCTACTTTCTGTATGACCCATGTTTTTTCACTCAGCCTTTTTTCTACTGAGGGTCCTACTAACTTCTCAAAGTTCTGTGATTTCTTGCCTTTCCTCACTCAGTCTTTCTACTGAGGGGACTGCAGAACCCTAGGCAGAATCCTAGCTCTACTCTGAAAATCTCTTTTAATCTCTTACCTGCACCATGTTGGGTGCCAAACTGCTGAGGTCCAGTCCTAGCAAGGGTCATGGTGGTCTCAGGTGAGGGAGTAGGCATCGGCATGGTGGAGAACAAAGCAACACAGACTCAAGGAATGAATGCTAAGTTCTAAATTTTATTTTTGCAGCCAGCTTTTTATACATTAAAAGGATGACAGTTACACATGTTTTTCCAGAACAAGAAAAGAGCACAAGGAAAAAAAATATATTGTGCAATCATTACTAGACTAGGCAATGAAGTATTCTAATTATTCTTAGTAATAGCTTACTTGTGATAACCTATAACTAAACAATAAGATGTATTAATGTTGCTTAACTAATCATAAAGGTTAAAACAATTTCAGCACAGTTGAGTAAATGTCAGTCATGTGGTTACTGCTGTGGTAAATAAGTGCTAGACAGTTGAAGCTAACAATAACATGATATCATCTTATACTGTGTGAATTTAACATTGAGAAATTTCTCTCTGGGGGATAGGTGGCCAATAGTATTTACAGGATTTAGTAAATCCTAATCTTTTAAGAAATGGAATATCTTGCACTCTTGTATGTGTACCTTCAAAGCACATTATAACATATTCTGATTTTATATCTAAATATCCCATGAGAGATAAAGGAGGGTCTATATCCACAGCCTTAACAGGCATCCCTCTAGGAGGATGTCATAGCTTTTCATTAATTAAATGAGCATTGCCATAAGGTGTTTTAACTGTAGGAACTATTTTTTCTTTATTTCTTCTCTTCCTGTTAATCATTCCTGATGGGGTTGGAGTTATTTTCCTATGTGCTTCAGGTCATCTGAGAGTAGTCAACAGGGAATTGGCAGCTAGAATCTGTTTTTGTATTTTCTCATTGCATGTTTGTTTACTCAGAGTTTTATTACAAATGAAAAATCTGAAATCATTGTTCCATTGTAAGTTTGGTTTTATGTTTTATCCCTGGTTTGGTTAAGACCCCCTGTTTTCAGGAAAAACACATAAAATATTAAGAGCAAACCTACACATATTAAGCAAGGAAGGAAGGGAAGCATGCAAAACAAATTCCCAAGGAGATGATGATACCGCGTTTACCGGTGAGGAGTTCTGCTCCTTCTAATGTTGAAGATTGAACACTAGAGAAGCACACCAAGGCAAGCATATTAAGCAGGTTTTATTTAAAGCTAATACAGACTTCTCCCGGCAGGGAGAAGGGGGCCATGGTTGATATTCTAAAGTCCCAAGAAGTGAGTGCACCCTACATCTTTTATAGGTTAAATTCTCTTTTGTTCTCCAGTTCTCTCTCCCTTATCTCTCCTTCCTGCCTAGTGACTAGGCCTGGTTTTGCATTAATTGAAAAGCCATGGGCAGGGGGAGGGCCAAGGTGATTCAGGCAGGCAAGGGCTCAGGGGGCATTAATTAGCAGCTCCTGGCTTGCAGTTCTTGATAAATGCAGGTAAATTTGGTAATCAATGGCCTCCGGAGATCCTTGACATTCCATCCTTCCAGGGGCAGTCTCCAACTTCCAGAGGCAGATGACTTTATGGCCTCCATTTCCTCGAATTGACCCAATTCCCTATTTCTATGAGACTTTGCAAACACCTTTATTACTCAGCAGAATCATTGTCAAGCATTGAGGGCAATTGCAGGTGGGGTAACAACTGATCCAAGGATGCCAGGAGCATGAGCAGAGGCAGGATTCTATGGCAATTAGAATATGCTCAGGTTCTAAGTATGAATGGAGATTCTGGGGATTATTCACACATGCATCTCTAGCCATTACATTCACAAACTAATCACACCTTTCTAGATGCTTTTTTTCTTATTTTTCCTTTTGGAGTTTTTATTTGAAAAATTCTAACCAGCAGAGACCTGTGCAAAATGCACAAGCCTGTTCAAGTGCTGGATATTGCCCATCATCTCAGGCAAGGGTGAGGCAGTGGAAGGTGTGTTCCTCCTGGGCAAGGCCTGTTTTCCTAAATGAGGGAATGCCTCAGCAACTTAGTCAGATGCTGTTGGGAGACATAAACAGGTAAAGGCAAGTGGTGATGGCTCACAGGGCCTGTGGTCCTAGGACCTAAACATGGTGGCAAAAAGAAAACATTTCCTCATCCAATTTCAATCTTCCACTTGTTATGTTTGCAGTTATTACTCTCAGCATTGATTACAGTAAGATAAGTGGCTAAAAGTCATATCCCTGATCTTTCACTCATTCAGTTGCATTCAATTCCACTGAGAAAAACACCTCACTTGATTACCAGCTCTTCTGTGACATGAGAGCAAAAGATGGGAGAGCTCCTGTAATCAAAGGGGAAGGAGCAGGCATCAGGCAGGTCGGTTGTGAAGGACTCTGGGTTTCCAGTATCCATTAGGAAATGGCACTTGGTTTCTCTTCCCAGAGGGTTTTTCCGAGATTTGGGCAACATGAAGTTTGAGGAGTGGCTCCTGTGACATGGTGCCTGCACTGCAGATACCACCTGAGATCACAGAGGAGGGGCATGACAACAGGGTGGTGTAATGGTTCCCAAGGCAACCAGAGATGCTTCTGCTCCTGGCCACTTCAGACCAAGATTCAAGGGAAGTGCCATCTAAGCTGTGACACTAAGAGGATAGACAAAGGGATTGGGAGCCAGAGGCCTGTGGTTCTAAAGAAATGATTCTAACCTTATCGCTCAGGTGATGAGGAACCAGGCTGTATGTGGAGTGGAGACCCATGGGCGATATATCGCTTCAGGTCCAGGCAGGACAAGGGATCCCACTGAAGCCCAACAAATCTCACTTCCACCCAGGCCCGCTAGGTGACGCTGTGCTCCTTTAACCCCACCAGTCCCCTAGCTCATGCTGCAGCCAATTAGCCCCCACAGGGTCCAGGGCGCTACGCTGTGACAAAGGTGTGCTTTCAGCCATGAGGGTTATCAACCTTAGCACTGGCCCCAGCAGCATTGCCCTCAGAACTTGCTCCTCCAGGATTGGGCACACCTGGATTTTCCTAGTCAGGAAAGTAACCTAGAGCCCTAGCAGCCACACCAAATGATGGCTGGTGAGAGCTCAGGTCAGGGGAGCATGCAGTGCAGTGTCTTAGGTGATTATTGAATTGGGACACATCACACCCCATCTGGCGTGTTGCCCCTCCTTTCATAGACAGTCTGGCAAGGAGACAGCTGGAACCTGGGAATTGGGTCTTCTAAGTGAAGGTGAGTGTCTCCTCTGATGGCTCATGAAGAGAGGAGGGATTCATTCATGCAGCATGTTGGATGGAGGAACAGGACATATAAGGAGAGATGTTCTATGCTCACTCCACCTGCCAGGCCCCACCTCCTTGGCTGCTGACTTACAACTAGGCTGCATTCAAAATGTACCTCCTGGGATTTTTCCAGGGGCACCTCAACTCACCTTGAGATGCCATAATGTCTGGCCAATCTGTGTTCACACAAGGATTCATCCTCTTGACCACACTAATGCCTGTCTCTCAAAAGACCCTGTGGGATATTGCCAAGAGTCCTCTAGTCAGCCACAGGAAGATGCAGACTACAAGCCAGTGAATGAAATAAAAGTCTGGTGATGGCATGATGAGCACAGTTTCACAGTGCCTAACACCATATTTGATCATACACAGTGCAGAAAGTGGAGTGCTGAGTATTCAAAATGGGAGAGTACGAATATTTGGGGGGTATGAAAAGTAGAAGGGTGTTGGTGCTGTAAACCAACTTTGGTGAAGAGATACTTTGAAACTTGTCATCATTCATGGTAAACCCACAAATTCCACAATGTATCTTCAGCCTCATCATACTCTACAAATATAGGAAGTAGTAATTGCCAGTTCATTCTGTAATCAACCATTATTACTGACGCTAATTCCCCTTGTAAAGACATCAATGCCCTTGCAAATTCCTGAGTCTTTCTGGTTGCTTGCAAGTGACAGCTGATTATCCATATGCTGATTCCTATTTTTCTGGCACAAGAACCATGAGCAAAGGCTTTCCTTACATCACCAAACCTACACCCACGACCTACAATATAACCGAGTTGAATTTGGGATATGCAGCACTAAACCCTGGCTCTCCAAATCAAGAGTGCACCACAATATCAGAAATTTAAACCCCAAAAGCTCTACTAAAATGCAAATGTGAAGACCCAACATGGTCAAAATCTGAATATCAAAAGAGAAGTGGTTCTAGAATATCCAACTGTGTAATAGGACTTACTGAGCAGGAAAAGTGTACCTGAAGCATTTGCAAACTGTCAAATCCTTTTTCTTTCTTGACATTTTTCTATCCACCACCAACATACCACATGCCTAATGTCTCTACTTCCTTGTTCTGCTGTGAGTTCTAGCAAAAGGGGTTCTTGTGTCATTCCTTACCCTACAAAGTAAAATCCATTAATTCTCAGTTCTGTGGTAAACATGAGAACAACTCATAACCTGAATTGCCTGTATTTTTCACCCAATTCTACACTGCATCTCTTGAGAATGCCCATCAATATTAACAAGAGTCTATAAAAGGGCTCCATTTCTCTTGACAATGGAGCTTCAAAGATACTGGGAGATTGGATTGTAAATCCCCCCTGTTCCTCCTGAATTCTATCATTAGAAGCTAACATGGAAGAGAGAAGCAAGCTAAACTATTAATGAAAGCATTTGTATGACTGTTTGGAATCTGGAAGAGTGTCAATGTACAATAAATATTATGTCCATGAAGTTATAGACCATAAGAAATAGCTAAGTAAGCATCTGTGGTTAGCAGGTGGAAAACATGTAGGCATATCAGTTTCATTTAAAGCCCTGGGTCAAAGGCCTAGCTGAAATTCAATTCAGACTTGAAACAAAAATAAGTAACACTTTAATCCAGTCCAATTTACTCCTACTTGTGATTAGCTTCATCTCAACTCCCTGAAAGAAGAGACAAGCCCTTACCAGAAAGAAAAAAACACATTAGGACAACATATTAAACACTTTAATCTTGATTGTAATTTTATAAAATAAAAGTTGAACATAAAAAAATAAAATTTGTATAGAGACAGAAAAATGCTTCCTGTAATGAAGAGATGATAGTCAACAGAGGGAGTCTCCAATTTAGCCTAGGATATATGAAGCTAGAAAGGATACCATCCCTATACTTGTGCCAGGAATAAAACAGGTATTTGTGAAATACACATGGGAAGAACTGAATAACAATTCACATCAGAACATTGTTGGGATAGAAAAATAGGGTAGAGGGAGACCCTCTCTGATGCATAGTATGAAGGGAAATTTTTAGTTGAGGGGAAGGCACATTTTGAGAAAATCTTCCAGATAACCAATCAGCCTGTACCTAAGAACAAGGTGATATGAGAAGAATTTGAAGCTGATAGCACACGTGGGGTAACCATAGGAGAGCAAATCCAAGGCATAGCAGAATTTCTGATTCTATGGAGTAAATCTAGCAAACCAAATGGAAATTCTGGAATTGAGAAAGGCATCTGAATTCAAGAATTCATCTGAAAAACTTTTCAGTCAACCGAAAACATCAGGAATAAAAAGGCACTGAACTCAAATATGCAAGTGCACGTGCACACACACGCACACACACACAAAGTTCAAATTGAAGACAGAAATAAAGAGAATGAGAATATTAACTACACTAGTTACAATATGAGGGAAAACCCAACATATATGCAGTTAGAGTTCTAGAATAAGAAGAGAGGGATGAAAAGATTAAAGAAATTGTTCCAAATATGATTTTGGAACAATCAACAAAAAGAACACATAGGTAAGAAAATGTTAATGGAACCTTAGACAGGGTAAATACAGGAATTGAAAGTGTAACCATCAAAGTCATGCAAATAAAAACTAAAAACAAAATAAATCCTGTTATGCTGCCAGAGTAAAAAACAATGTAATTCAGTGAATCTATGGCATATAACTTCTTATCTCAGAGGATGAAAAAAGAAAACAAAATGACATATTTAAGTCCTGGAAATAATACCAGTCTAAAATATCACATTCAGTAAAGATTTTTTTTTCAAAATTGAATATATGAGATTATCTCTCATTAACAAATTCACACTGCAAGAACACAGGCAAAAAAATAATGGTTAAAACCCACATTTGAAAGCCAATCTTTTCAATTTCTGTCATTCATCCCAGGAAACTCTCTCCTTCTGTGGCATATATGCTCCACTGTCTTCCTTTATCTTGAAGCCTCTGCTCATTTCCATACATTAAGGACTTGCTTCTCTTCTAGATATGGTTGTATCCAGAACACTTGGATGGTTTTAAGACAAAATATTATTATGTTTATTTTCCCAGTGTTTTCTTGCTGTATTATGAGAGTGATCTCACATCCTGATTGGATTTGGATTGAGCCAGCACAATTTTTTAATTTTGTTATAACTGAACTTAATTTTTTTCTATTTTAAGTATGTGTTGCTACTAAAAAGCACTTTGTATAAAGCATAGTCAAAAGATTTTTCACTTTACTTTCCTGGGGAATAATTCAACTTCCCATTATGACTTTTTTATTTGGTTAAAAGTTTAATGAATCAATGTACCTTTTTTATATTAACACAGACATTATGCCACAAAATGTTATTTTTATAATAAATGGTATCCTAATTTACTAATTATTAATGTGTATGCTAATATTCCCATAGAAGAAAGTTTAGTAATTTTAATAAGATAATCCTACAAATAATTCTAAGTTATTTTATACTGTTAACATCTCTTTTCCACAAATCCATAATTAGAAGCTCTGGGAACTTTCATAATTACCAGAAGCATTATATGCCCACATGTATGTATATGATTTGAAATGTAACTTCACACATACATTGAGTATAGCTTCCCATCCTTGTGGTCATACATGATGTGGAGTTACACTGGTCATGTACTCATATATGAACATAGGAAGGTTATGTCTGATTCATTCCACTGTCTTTCCTATTGCCATCCCCCTCCCTTCCTTTCATTTCCCTTTGTCTAATCCAATGAACTTCTATTCCCCTCCCCTTATTGTGTGCTAGCATCTGCGTATCAGAGAGAATATTCAGACTTTGGATTTTTGGGATTGTCTTATTTCACTTAGCAGGATATTAGTCAGATCCATCCATTTATTGGCAAATGTCATAATTTCATTCTTCTTTATGGCTAATAGTCCATTGTGTATATATACCACATTTTCTTTATCCATTCATCTTTTGAAGGAATCCAAGGTTTGTTTCATAGCTTAGCTATTGTGAATTGAGCTGCTAGAAACATTGATGTGAATGTGACATATGCTGATTTTAAGTCCTTTGGGTATATGCTATGGAGTGGGATCATTGGATCAAATTGTGGTTCCATTCCATGTTTTCTGAGGAATTTCCATACTGCTTTCCAGAGGGGCTGCACCAATTTGTATTCCCACCAGTAATGCATGAATTAGCCTTTTCCCCCACATCCTCACCAACACTTATGTTGCTGGTATTCTTGATAATTGCCATTCTTACTGGAGTGAGAAGGAATCTTAGAGTAGTTTTGATTTGCATTTCCCTAATTGCTAGAGATGTTGAACATTTTTTCATATATTTGTTGATTGATTGCATATCTTCTTCTGTGAAGTGTGTGCTCAGTTCCTTAGCCCATTTATTGATTGGGTTATTTGGGGTTTTTTGGTGTTGATATTTTTTAGGTCTTGTATATCCTGCAGATTAATGCTCTATCTGAGTTGCAGGTGGCAAAGATTTTCCCCACTCTGTAGGCTCTCTCTTCATATTCTCAATTGTTTCTTTAGCTGTGAAGAAGCTTTTCAGTCTGATTGCATCCCATGTATTGATTCTTAATTTTGTTT
The DNA here is from genome assembly GCF_902686455.1 of Sciurus vulgaris. Classification (NCBI taxonomy): domain Eukaryota; kingdom Metazoa; phylum Chordata; class Mammalia; order Rodentia; family Sciuridae; genus Sciurus; species Sciurus vulgaris. Next base: position 75,581,058 of record NC_136477.1, read on the forward strand.
CTTGCACTTTAGGGGTCTTAGAAAAGAGTTTCTTAAAAGATACTGTTTCCCCAGTGACTCCACGAGGGCCTGGCACAGCATGGCACCAAAGATGTGAATGAAGAAGAAATTAGGCAATGAAGATGGTAAAGGCTTCAGCTGGCCTTGTGAGGCATGGTCATCCTGACCTGTGTGCTCACATCACCACCTGGACCAGTCCTGATGTGCCTTTCCACTGCCCATGCCATGCAGAAGGTCAGACCTCCCTGGGGTTGCCTGCCCACTATGGCTTCCCCTGGCCACCCTTCACACTGCTCCTGAAATCTCCTTTACTCTTTGGGGGGTAGGTATGCAAAAGGACAGAGAGGGATTGGCCTCCAGGCCCCCAATTCTGTGTCAAAAGGCTCCAGAAGAAAAGGAGCTGGCAAAGTCAGAGCCATAAGGCCAGCTTGGCAGAGAACATTGGCTCTGGGTGAATGAAAACATAAATGCCAACTGGGTGCAGTGGGCACTCCTGTATCTCCAGTGACTGGGGAGTCTGGGGCAGGAGGATTGCAAGTTTGAGGCCAGCCTCAGCAACTTGGCAAGACTCTGTCTCAAAATAAAAAAAATTAAACATGGGGGAATTGTAGGTTAGTGGTAAGGTGCCTCTGGGTTCAATCCCCAGTAGAGAAAGAAAGAAAGAAAGAAAGAAAGAAAGAAAGAAAGAAAGAAAGAAAGAAAGAAAGAAAGAAAGAAAGAAAGAAAATAAAAGATGAAAGAAAGAAGAAGAGATAAACACAGCATCACGGCAGCCAGTGATGCCTGAGACTGGAGCGGGGTGTGTGAGAACCCAGCTGCTCCTGTGGTGCTCAGCAACTTGCCTCTTCCCTGCATCTGCCTCTCCCACCTACTTCCTGCCCAGCCAACAGGTTTGACTCCACACGGGACTTACATGCACAGGAGCCACAGTAACTTGTACTGGAGACAAATGGTGGGGTGAAAGGGACCTGTCTTTCCTTGCCACTCAAGCCAAGGGCAGTGGGGGATAATCCTTCCCCTGATTTCCCACAGGCTTCCACACCAGGGCTTAATGATTTCACTGGGTGGTGGAAGGGAGGAGCCCCATGGGGCTGGGGAGTGCACTACCTCTGGCCTTCTGCTCTGCAGGCTCCATCCCTGGTGCAGCCTGAGCTGCAGCCTCCAAGCCTCGTGGCCTTCTGGCCTCCTGGCCTCTTGGTGCTGTGTATTGAATGTGACTGGAATGTCCTCACAGATCAGCACTTCCCAAGTCTCCTTGGGCTGCACAGGGAGGATGCACGGCCTGTCCACCCATCTGACAGTGAGTGGCTCAGCCTGCTGGGTGGCTCTGCACCTTCCTGGCTGCCACTGCTTCTTGGGAGCCACGAGTCATGCATCTCCTGCAACAGGCAGGGCTCGATGTCTGATCCCCAGCACCAGTGGATTGAGGCTATATTTGGAAATTGGGTCTCTTCAGAGGAAATTGAGTTAGGGTCATATAAAGGGAAGCATGGACCCAAAAACACACCCCCATGGGCGTGAAGAGTCAGGGAGAAGATGGCCTTCTCCAGATAAGGAGTGAGGCCTGGAGTGGGTCCTCCTTTCTGGCCCTGCCTCGATCTTGGACTTTAGGCCTCCAGAATGGTCAACACATATGCTTCCACTGTGAAAGCCCCCAAGTTTGTGGCACTTTGTCACAGCTGCCACAGAAAACTAAGACAGTTGTTAAAAAATCCTGTGTGGTCCGGAGGGTGCCTCGGTTTCCCCAGCATGGCTGAGACCTCACTTCCCCCAGAAGCCTCACCCCCTGACTGGCACCTAGTAGGGGTGAGACCTGCCTCTCTCGGTGCTAACATGTACCTGACCCTCTGGGCTTTGACCCTGCTCTGCCATCCAGGGTCTTCCCTGGCCAGCACATCCCTGACCACCTGGGGGAAATTTTTCTTAGCCTACTTTTAAAAGGTTGCTGGACCCAAGAAAATCTGGCTCTCTAGAAGATTTCTTTCCACTGACAGCAATGATGTGGACACTGGCCCCTCAGAGGCTGGCCATGAGGGCATCATACATGGCATCTCCTGCTCATGGGGACATTCCCCTCAGCTGAAGGGTTCCAACTCCTTTGTCCTGACCTTGAAGCAGACCGTAGGCAGCAGCAGGAAGGTGCAGCCAGGGCAGATGGCATGCATGAGAAGACAGGCAGAGATGGGGGAGACACATGTGAGGCCTGGACACCGAAACCTGGACTGGGGAAGGCAGGGTTCTCTCTTCTTGCAGACTCTGCAAGGAGACAGTCCTGCCTACACCTTGATTCAGGCTTCTGGTCTCCAGAAATGTGAGAGGATGAGCGCATTCTGTTGCTGTGAGTCACCCTGCATGGTCACTTGTTGTGACAGCCCAGGAGATGAACACGAGGGGCCTGTGACACCAGCCTTCACATTTACTTTCTTTAGGCCTGGAAGACAGCCTGAGGTGGTTAACATTTTCTGGGTGTGTGAAGGGTCAGGATCCAAGCCCTGGTGACCCAGCTCCCCAATGGGTCTGCCCAGGACTGGGCAGCTGCTTACCTGCCAGATCCCTCTCCACCAGCCAGGAACTGGGACTGGTTTCCTTCGGTCTGCTGGGCCTTGGGGGCCTCCTGTTATTACAGACCATCCTAAACCACCCCAGCACCATGCCCCCTCCCGCTCTGGAGGTCTTCTCTGCCCAGCTGACAGTTTGTCAAAGGACAGGGGCCGTATTTTACTGATCTTGGCAGCCCTAGCATCCAGGCCGCTTTTGGCCAAGAGTGTTGGCTCAGTGCATTTTGAATGAGCGTGTGCACCATTAGTTTGTGAGCTCACAGGGCCTTTCTTTTCTGTGGGAATGGGGCCAAGGCCATCTCCTTTCCTGGGTGTGTTTGATTGAAAATACAAGACTAGCACTGTGGACTGGAAACCGCAGCCCTGCAGGAGAACCCGCTGCTCCTCAGCACCTGCCCAGGCCCAGACTGAGGCTCCTCCAGGTTAGGGTGCCCATGGGGTGCCTGCCATAAATCCTCACCAAGGAGGCAACCTCCAACCCGGGCCCTGAGCCGGGTCCTCCGGCTCCTGTGGGGCACACCTTGGGCTTTTCTCTATGGAGGTCTGAGCCTTCTCCAGAAAAATGCCTCCTACCTCCACAGTGACATCTTGAAATCTCTGGAAAATTGTTTCCTTCCATAGAGAAGACACTTTCCAGACCAGGGAGGTGCTCGGGGTGGGTCCCCAGGAAAGAGGCCACCCAGAGCTCCAGACCTCCCCATTGCTGTGGCTCTTCCCATGGGAGCCTCGTGGCCACTAGATGGCAGCAGAGACAGGAGCTGGCAGAGCCTGACCCAGGGTGGTGGGCACAGTCTTGGTGGGAGAAAGACCCCAAGGGCCCAGCCAGTCGGGCAATGGTGGTGGTGTCAGCCTTGGAGGGAAAGGAAGGCCCCCAAAAGCAGCTGTGCTGGGGAGGGTCCCGGGCAGGGGAGCCCTAAGTCTGGTGCAGTCAAGGTGGTTGGGACCCCAGTTGAGCTTTGGAAGTTCAGAAGTGTCTTAGCCAGCTCCAAATTTAGGAAGAGAAAGATGGAGTGTAGAGAAGGTGGTTATCTCATGCCAGGCCTGGGGTCCATTCCCAACATGGGAGGGGGAAAAAAAATGGAAAGAGGCATCCACCCGGTCTCCTGAAGCAGGGTGCCTTCCAGACCCCAGAACTTCCTCCTGGTCACTCAGCCAACAGCTGCTGGTCAGAGATGCCCACCAGGTCAGGGGGGGCAAAGGAGTGGGGCACAACAGCACTTGAGAGTGGGTCCCCACTGGTGGGGCTGCAGGTCATGTCCTCCCAGGGACAGCTTTCTTTTCTGCACAAGGTACACCCTCAAAGGTGGAGGGAGAGAGGATGAAGGGAGGGAGGAAGAGAACCAGCAAGCATGGTGTCGGGTCACTTTGAGCATGGTGTCCTTGGTTCAGACAGATTCCTTCTCAGTTCCTGAGTTGATCTAGGGCCTTTGAAATGTTGGGAGAAACATTCACTGTCATTTATTTGCAAGCCTGGCCACGTGCAGGTTCCCTGAGCCCAGATCACAATCATCCTATAGGATGCTGCAGGGGCTCCTGGTATCTGGTGTTAACCACAACAAGAAGCCAAAGGGAGCTGGGTGGTTGAGGCAGGAGAATTGCAAGTTCAAAGCCAGCCTGGGCAACTTAGTCTCAAAATAAAATTTAAAATCAGGCTGGGGATATGACTCAGTGCTACAGCCTAGCTTCAATCTTTAGTACCCAGGGGAGAGGGGTAGCCAAAGAGGAAGGTTAGTGAAGACATTCAGTTCCTTAACAATTAAATGCTATAATAAAAGTCACCACTTATAAAGTGCATGTGAAAGGCCAAGACTTTTGTGTGCATTACCTAATTTAGTTCTATAACCTTCTGAGTTAGGAAACAAAGTGAAAAAGAAATTGAGGTTCAGAGAGGCTCAGAGACTTACATGTTGCCACAATCAAAAAGTCATGGAGTCGGGTGAGCACAATGGTGCATGCCTATGATCTCAGCAGCTCAGGGGTCTGAGGCAGGATTGTGAGTTCAAAGTCAGTCTCAGCAACTTATCAAGGCCCTGAGCAACTTGGTGAGACCCTGTCTCTAAATGAAATATAAAAAAGGGCTGGGGATCTGACTCGGTTGTTAAGTGTCCCTGGGTTTAATCCCAGTACTGAAAAAAAAAAAAAAAAAAAAACACAACTCATTGGTCTGAGTGTAGACCCCACATCTTCCTCACTGCCTGGAGAGACTCGGGTTCCATGGACACATTTTAGGAACTGCAGCTTCACTAGCACGTGGAAGAACAGCCTCCCTGCAGCTAGCCAAACAGCACCACACCACAGTCTGTCCCAACCCTGGGGAACCGTGAGTCTGTCAGTCACCTGGTGTGCATAGGGGATGCATCTCACCCCCAAAGAGGTCTGGCCCTTGCCTATGGCTCCTGGAGGGATCTCTCAGCCCTTGGAAGTACCTACCTGCTGAGTGTCTTTGTTTACCTGGGAGATTGAGCCACCTGAATTCTGCACTTCAGTGTGACCTTTGTCAGGGGCCTGGGGTCACAGGGTATCAGCCTGAGCTCTTGAGGCCTGTGTGTGGCCAGTCTTGTTTATGTGACCAAGATCCAGTGGAACTCCTGGGTGAAGTTCCCTGCTGGCATTAGTCATTGTGATGTCACACGTGTGTACCACAGTGATCAGCACTGTCCACATGACTCCCCTGGGGGAGGACAAGGGAAGCTCCAGTGGCTTCCTGGGCCTGCATGGACCTCTTCCCTAGCAGGTTTTCCCTGTGCCCTTTCACTGTGAGAAACCATAACTGTGACTATAACAGGTTTCTTTTTTTTTTTTCTGAGTTCAGTCGGTCTTTTTTGGAAAATCATCAAAACCGAGACTCTTGAATTATGCATATGGCAAAAGGGACTTTGGAGCTACAATTCAGGTTAGATACCTTAAAATAGGGATATTAATTTGGATTATTGGGAAAGGAGATTAATCTTATCACACACAAAGTGGAGAACTTTTTCTTCAGTGAAATCAGAATCAGATGGCAGAGAGGTTTGTAGTGTGACAGTGACTTCCCCTGCCACTGTGGGTGGGGGCCACCAGGAAGGTTCTAGAAGGACTGTGGGCAGGTTCATGGTCAGCATGGCAGGTGGAACCTCCATCCTCTGACTCTGAGGAGCCGAATGTGGTGATAACCTGAGAGCATTGAGGTAGATTCTTCTTGGAACTTCCTGATAAGAGCTGGCACTTTGCTTCTGACTTTGCAAAACCTGGGAGGTAACTTCGCTCAGCATGGGGGCTGACTGATGGGGAAGCCCTCCCAGGGGTCATCAGATGGGATTGTTGGTGCTCAGGGCTGTGTTGCCATTTGTATACAGGAGAGGCTGTGGCCAGTAACCCAGGGTGCTGTGTGCTCAGAGTGTCCACTGAGCATTGAGAAACCACCCCTAGATGCTGGACTTTTCCTGGAGTGTTGAGTCCTGGGTTCTTTCTGCTGAGGTTTTCAATGGGGTCCAGGTGGGCTCTGCTAGCTTGCCTCCAACCTTCAGGGTACAAGAGCTTAAAGCTTCTTTGAGCCTGGTTCCATTTGCATGAAGAGGGAGAGACATTTCTGACCTCCCTTGCCAGGCAAGCAGGGGCTGGGGCTCTGGTCAGTGCTGGTGTGGGAACTTATTTTTCATTTGCAGTACTGGGGGTGGGACCCAGAGCCCTGCACCTGCTGGGCAAGCCCTCTTCCACTGCTGGGTAGGGTCACAATGCGGGTGTGTGGATCCTGAAGTGTCTGGCTCAAGACTACGTGATGTGGGACCCGGTGGGACCCAAGAACCCTGGGCAGTTTAGGCCTGCAGGCTGGCACCCTGGTCAACATAAGGGCTGAAGACAGGCATTAAGATGGAGTGTGGGGGACAGGAAGGCTGAGGCTGAACAGTCCGTGGGCATTGGAACCTAGTCATTTATGAGTTTCCTACAAAGAAGGATTGGTTGTGGGCTCTGTGTTTCTAAGGAGACCAAGGCTGGCTTTGATATCATCTTCATCATCTTCATCATCATCATCATCATCATTATTTTATTTTTTAACTATTACTCATAGGGCTGTGTTGGCAAATTTTAACAGCTGGCTCTCTGGGGAGGGGGAGACCTTTTTACCAATTCCCATGGTGTAGATATTCCCAACAGGGTTGATTTCAAGTAGCCAAGGCAACATCATCAATCACTGAGCTGTTTCAAACCATCTAGAGTCTGCACTGCGTGGACTTCAGAGATACCCATGGTCAGGAGCTCAGACTGCAGAGGTGGGACAGAAGGATACATGATCTTTATTATGCTGTATGCAACCTCAGGCTTCCATGAAATAATGGCCCCAGGAAGCAGTTGGTTTGCCAGAGTCCTGGGAATTTAACTGTCTTACCATGAGGGATTGAGCTGGCTCCACAATGTCAGTTTAGACCAAATCTGGCCCAGGGACCCTGAGCTGGGGGTTTGGGCAGAGCCAAGGCACTGAGCAGGCTGGGTGAAAAGTGAGGTTTCTCTAAGCTTTGCTCTCCACAGAGGCCCCACCATGCCCCGGCATGGCTGGAGCACCATGGTTCACTGTCTGGCAGGGAGATGTGCTGCCCTTGCCTTGTTTCCAACACCACCATGTCCTCCTGTGTGCTTCTCACACCTGTGTCTCAGGCCTTGATTGACAGCTTCCTTTGGTTCCCACACTTGCCCCCTAGAATCCAGCCTAAACTGGTCTGGGATTTGCAGCTCCTCCACATCCTCCACATTTGTCTGTCAGCAGTTCTTGACCTTGACTTAAAACTGAGATCATCAGGAGACTTCTAAAAATGCTGAGGCCTGGGCCTCACCTCAGACCCCAGAGTTGGAATTCAAGCTTTTATGTGCAGTGAACACCAGGCAGTCTCCAGGATCACCAGTGACACTGACATGCAGCCAAGCAAGAAACTTGACTCTCAGACATTCATTAACTGAAGTTCGCCCAACCATCACACAATGGCCAGGCTCCACCCATGTGCCAGGTCCCTGGTTCAACCCAGGTGTTAGAGAAGCAGAGTGAAGAAGTTTTGCTCGGTTTTTGAGGGGCTCCTCATGAAGACATGGGTCTCTGGACACAGCAGTCTTGGCGGATGACTCCCCCACACCGATTGTAAAAGTGGACCCCATCCTTCTCCCTGGATGTGTGTCCCTTTGCATGTGACTCCACAGAGCCCCCCATGAAGAGGTGTGGTCAGCCTCTAGACCTGGTCTGGCTTTCTGACATGCTTTGGCCAATAGAGCCTGGCAGAAGTGACATGGAAGGAGCTTAGCCAGCTGCACAGTGTGAGGACACAGTCCCCAGTAGACTGTCCTCACTTGTCACACCAGCTCTAAGTTCAGGAGTCCCCTGAGTGTCTCTCAGTTGGGACCAGCTGGCCAAAATTCAGGGGCTCCTGTGACCAACTAGGGCTTAATCATTGTCCAGAACAGCTCACAAAACTCAGGACAGCAGGACACAGTAAGCCTTCATTCTCAGGTGTTCCAGATCTGCAGGTTCAACCAAACTTGGGTCAAAAGTATTCAGAAAATATTGTGTCTGGTCTGACTATGTGCTGGTATTTCCCCCTCCCCTCATTGTTATTCCCTAAACAATACAGTACAGAGACTAGGCACATTGCATTTATATCAAATCAGGTATTTTAAGTAACCTAGAGAAGACTTTTAACAAGTGCGAAAATGTGCGCAATTATATGCAAACCCTAAGCCCTTTTATATAAAGGACCTGAGCATCCACAGGTTTTGGTATTCTTGTATCCTTGGAGGGGGGGGGGCTTGTCCTGGAACCAATCCCCAAAAGTTTCCAAGGACCATCTGTGCTTACCACAGGGTTACATCAAGGACACAAAGTAGAACCAGCCAGGGGACAGGACACAGAGGGTGAGAGTTAAGTGGGACACAAATGTGGAGCTTCTGGTCATTCTTCCCATGAAATCCTGGGTGCCATTACTTCCTCCCAGTTACAAAGCATGAGAACGCTCAAGACCACTGCCACCCAGGGAAGTCCAGAGTTTCTGCTGGGCTCCATCACAAGCTGCAGGGGGCTGACCTTGGGTGTCCAGTTCCTATAGCCATCAGAACTGATGTGGTGTGTCCATAGCCCCCATCATAAATAACACCATTGGGCTGTCCAGGGCCCAAATTCTCCATGAGGCAGAACACTGCAGAGACCGAGGGATCACCTCCTAGTGGCCAAGGGCAGAGGCCAGCTATATCTTCAGCAATGGCACTTGTTCACCCACAGATGTCCTGTGACCTCTGGTCCTGACTTCAAGGGCCCTTGCCATGTCCACTCTTGCCCTCTCAGATGCTCATCAGGACCCCAGGCCTTCTTGAGGATGAGATACGATGTGGAGGGAACTGTTTGCTGACAGCTCCAACTGCCAACAAATTGAACAGACTGCCTGGCACCCCTGGGTCCCCAGGGAACCACACCTGCTCAGTCCATCACGTGAGGCTGGGTTGCCAGAGAAATACAGGTTGTCCAGGTGAAACTGAATTTCAGATGAACAACAAATAATTTTTAGTATAAATTATTGCATGGGATATATTTATACTAAAACCTACTTCTTATTGTATATATATATATATATATATATATATATACAATGGAATATTACTCAGCCATAAAGAATAATAAAATTATGGTATTTGCAGGCAAATGGATGAAATTGGAAAATATGCTAAGTGAGATAAGTCAGTCTCAAAAAACCAAAGGATGAATGATCTCACTGATAAATGGATGATGACACATAATGGGTAGATGGGGGGAAGAATGTAGAAAGGAGGGACTGTATAGAGGGGAAAGAGGGGTGGGAGGGGTGGAGGAAGGAAAAAGTAACAGAACACATCAAACACTATTACCCTATGTAAATGTATGATTACCCAAATGGTATGCCTCTAATTCATGTACACAGAAACATGTATCCCATTTGTTTATGATAAAAATAAATTTAAAAAAAACTACTTCAAATAAATTAAAAACTATTTATTTGAAATAAAAATGTACGTATCTTTGAGAGAAAGATAGGCTTTGCTTAGAGGAAGAGAAACTGCTTATCAGGAAGAGACACTTTGCTTAGAGGAAGTTTTTAAAGAAAGAGAAGCTTTTTCGCTTATCAGAGATCTATTTCTTCTTAAAGTTCTGCTGCTTCTTGAAGGTGCGTCCTGCATCCTGTGAACTAGGTGCTATCTATCTGAGGGCTAGCTGCTTCTCTTCTCTGCTATCTGCTGCCTTTCTCTGCTAGCTGCTGCTTTTCCTAGCTGCTTCTTACTGCTGCTTCTGCTTACTGCTTCTTCTTTCTGCTAGCTGCTGCTCCTGCCTTCTGCCTACTGCCCGCTTATATTCCCTCCAGGAGGCAGAGGGCGGGGCTGTGCCAGTTGAGATCAGGCGAGGAGCCAGCTGCCCTATCATGGCAAAGGTTAAAATGAGCAGGCCCGAGCAGGAGCACTCGGGAACACCTGTGCACGTGTTGTGTGTGTGGACTTAATTGAATATGGCCAATGACAAATCACCTGGGTGTGCTTCTGTTAATCAACCTCCTCACCACCGATGTGATCAAAGCAACCTCTGGCTAGCTGCCAGGCACCATCCGGCGCCGTCCACACAACATAGCCCCCAACACTATCTGTCCAAATTAGAATCACAAGCAAATAAAACCACTGCTATTTTAGATGATGAAGTGTTGGGGTGGCTTGTTCTATGACAATAAACAATGGATAGATCATTAGTCTCAACCAGTGCTCTCAAACCTTACCCCGTGTCACCTGAAGGGCCTATTAAATTTGCAGTTCAGAAAAAAGAAAAGCAACTTTTCTTTGGAGGTGCTGAAGATAGAACACAGGGTACCCCACGTGCCACACAAGTGCTTTACCACTGAGCTGCACTCCCAGCTAGAAAAAAACACTTAAGTATCGAGCTTAACTTAACTAAGCTGCTTTTACATAAAATCATGTGTGTTTCCTTTTGTTAGATCTTAGGAATTTTTATTTAGGAAATCTTCATTTTTCATGATGTTTGTAATTTACATTAGGTCTTGTTCTAGCTGATAAAATACAGTTAAAATGACACAGTGGGCTGGAACATAGCTCCATGATAGAGTGCCTGCCTAGCCTGTGGAGGGTCCAGGGTCCCATAGAGAGCACTGGAAAAAAAATTCTAGGGGTGCTGAGGTCCACCCCTAGAATTTCTGACTCAGTGGCTCTGGGGTGGAGTCCAGAAACTGTGTTTCCAACAAGCTCTCAGACACCAATGCTGCTGGTCTCAGAGCCACATTTGAGAACCACTTTTGTAAATGAACAAAGGGCATCCTGTCTCCATGGCCAGTGATTGGGTCCCAGACAGTCAGGTGACTCCATTCTGACCAATGGGTGCTGAGGAGGAGGTATCCCAGGTGCTTCTAGGAAAGGTCTTCAGACTCTTCCTTTAGAGGTCCTTAGGTCTGGATTGAGTGCCCTGAGCAACCCCAGCCATCCAGAAATGCTGGGCAGGGAAAGTTGGGCCAGGTACACAGGGGACCAGCTGAGGTAAGTCAGCTCCTCACCTTTCCTCCTCACTTCCTGCTTTGTGAGATAGCAAAGCCCCTGACTGATAAAGCCAAATTGATTCAGTCTTTACTGTGGTCAAAAGCCCCCAAACGAATGGATCTGCCAATCAGCTGGAGCCCAAAGGCAGCCCTAGTGCCTGCTGCTTGAGCTTCTCACCCAGTGCTGGTGGCAATGTTGGGATACGGTTGTTCGGATGCAGAGTAGAAGCAAGTGATGATCTTTTTCTGAGTTTCAAGGTCAGAATGATGAGTCTCAGGGACCATTTGACAACCAATATTGGGAGTAACCAAGCCCAGTGCCAGGTGCAGCAGGAGCAACTGCAAACAGGCTGCCAGAGGGCTAAGTCTTTCCTGGTCAAGGGTGCCCCTGAGCCACTGGGAGACTTGAGGAGGGGGTGGTGCACAGGGGACCCTCCTGCTCTCCTAAGCTCCCCTGGGGCAGGGTTGGGAGGCAGGGAGGGGGCAACAGGCTGCTTCCCAAGGATTTTCCTGTGGAGAGACTACTTCACAGTCTCCCAGGAGACTTAGAAGGGATCTCTCTTCCTGAACATGGCTTAAGAAGACAAATAAAACCTGGTTATTGGATTAACATCTCCAGGGCAGTGAAGGATCCCACTTTTCTTTCTTTCAGTGCTACACGATCAGGACGGTCAAATCTTCAAAGACCTTGGCTGCTCTCCAGACCTGACCTCAGGTGGTTCTGGCTTTTTGTTCCTTTTGGACATGGTCTAAAAATAAAAATAGGGTCCAAAGTCCTCATCCGAGGCCATTCAGATCCCACACAGTGACGGAAATCATTTGTCAGACAAATATAGGTCCCAGAACAAAGCCAGGGAGGGCAGGAAGGTAGGGTGGGAGCAGGTGCCAGTGACCCACTCAGAGTCCCAGCTGGAGCCTTGGGGTGCCCGGCTCTGAGGATAGGTGGCCAGATGGGAAGAAATAATTTGGGTGAAAAGAAATAATTTTGGTAAAAGCTAGTTTGAGAGTGGCACTTGGTACAAGATCATTTTTTTTTAAATTGGTCGAAGCAAAACTGACAAAATCTATGGTCCCACAACCAGTGGCATTCAGCACACCAGCCCTGTGCTCCTGTCACCTCCACCCAGTTCCAAACACTTTCCTTGCCTGAAAACAAATCTCACATCCTTGCTCCCTGCTCTCCCAGCAACCAGCAATCCACTTCCTGTCTCTCTGCATTGCCCAGTCTGGGTGTTTCTTTGGTGTAGATGGAATCACAGGTGTGTCCTCTGTGTCTGGCCTCTTTCACTGGGCATGTGTCAGAGCCTCGCCCCCATGGTGGAACATTCCACCATGGGCTCACTATGATGGGCTCATCCATGCACCCTTGGTGGACATGGGCCTGGTGACTGGTGCTGCTGTGAACAAGCATGTACACATATTTGTTTTGAGTGTGCTTAATTTTTTGGGGGGGTACCCAGGATTGAACCCAGGGGCACTTGACCTCTGAACTACACCCCAACACTAATTTGTATTTTATGTAGAGACAGGGTCTCACTGAGTTGTTCAGCACCTTGCTTTTGCTGAGGCTGGCTTTGAACTCATGATCCTCCTGCCTCAGCCTTCTGAGCCACGGGGACTACAGACATGTGCCACCATGCTCTGCTTATTGTGTTTAATTCTTAAGAACAGATTCCCAGAAAGCATAAGTTCTTAAAGGGCAAGTCTGTGCACACATGCATGTTCACAACTGTGCTAGGACACACATGTAAACACTCACATGAGATTCCAAGATGGGGCTGTGGGGAAACTTCTTGGCCCTCATTAGAATAGAGCAGGCAAAGGGGCTGGAGTAAATGGAGCCCCATGTCTTCCCCTTGCACAGGCTTGCATGCTTAGTAAAAGCAGAATTTTGCCTCCTGACAATGGTCAGATAAATAACAGTAGACTGAGAAGAGGTAATACAAAGCAAACATTAAGGGTATTTTCAAAGACTAATGACCTGGGTCTTGTGATTATATTAAGCAGAAAGGCAGAGAGCAGATGTGCTGCATACAGTACACTCACCATCTGGTTAAAGCTGCAAACACAGCCAAGGAACAGGGAGGAAATGCACCGTGGCATTACAGACAGAATTTTCCTTCCTTGTGGTTTTGTATTTTGCAAATTTTCTATACCAAAGTGTTAGGAGGATTACATTAGCTAATGTAGCCAGAAGATTTAGAACAGAACCTGCTGCCTGGTAGGTGCTGCTTAGGTATGTGCTCTTGTTATAATGATGTCTGCTTAAGATCTAAAATATTTTGAAGAAAAATACTTCTTTCTTTCTGACCTTCTTCACACTGTCTCTGAGAGGGTAGGGAGTGTTCTACAGGACCTGGGAGAACAGGGGCTGGTCCCATGGAATCTTGGGTAGCCCTTCCTGGGCAGCGAGATCCCCATCCAATCTGAACATCCTGCAAAGAAGGCCTTGACATGTCCCCAGGGGATGTTGCTCTGAGAGGCACAGCTGCATCTGGAGGTCCAGGCAGATAGGTATTCTGTTTCCAGTTATTCACGGAGCTCTACCTGGTGAAAGTACCCATGTTGATTTCTTCCCTCCATACCCAGGACCCTGAAAGGAGGAGGAGCATCAGCAGGAACCCAGAGGGGTGGATTTCCCCCCAGCCTCCCACCCCCTTTCAGGTACTGAGAAGGGGACCCTGATGTCCCAGATGCTGTACCTGTGCAACTTTGCCACAAGGGGGCGCTCCAGGCACTAGTAGGCGCTTCAGTGTGCAGCCTGGAAAACAAAAAGAAAAACGTTTTCTAGGGGGTGCAGGGTTGCGTGGAGGAGGGCCCTGGGTCACTCTCAACATGGACTGAGGAGGGGCGTGAAGAGCAGGTTCGGAATTGTTTCTCTGCCTGGGCTCAAGACAGGGACTGAGGGTGCAGAGTCATGGCTGGTCCTGCAGAGGGTGTTTGCCCTGCTCTTTGGAGCAAAAGGCCTGAGGGGTCTTGGTGCTGGGAAGCAGGAGGCAGAGCTTGGGGTGTCCCTAGTCAGCCCCACAGCCTGCAGCCTGGGGGCTCCCTGAGAGCAGACAGTGAGGAGGGAAGGGCAGAGCAGCCACTTGCAGGAGCTGGAAGGCTTGGGGGCTGGAAGGCGAGGGCCCCTTGTCTGCTCAGAGTTGAGGCCTGCCGGCTGGGCTCTGTGCACCTCCTGCCCTCGTCATGCAGCCTGCAGCGAGCGCCTGGGCGTGGGTATGAGTGCAGATGGCTTGGTGCTGGGCCGCACCTGCTTGCATGGACTGCCTCCAAGACCCCTGGGGATGCTTCGGCTCAGGGCTTTATGAGGTCAATCTGGATCTCATTCCTACTGTCAGACACCTAGCTCACGCCTGAGCTTGTGGACAGGGGTGCGCACGCAAGTGGGTACACAGAGATGCCTACACAGGTACGGACATGGACACACAGACGTCCGCGAATGCACACACACAGATGCATGCCCGAACAATGGATCCTGACGCACCAGGGCATGCACACACACTGCTCTACTGACGAGCTGTGATGAGACTGTGGAACGCCTACATGGTGGTTCAAGTTGAGAGGCCAGCTCCCGGTTAACTGCAGTCACCTCCACAAAGCCATGAGTGGCAAAAACCCAGCACTTTGCCCTGTGACGGCCTGTGCCCCTCGAGTCAATTGCTCCTAACTGGAGTTGGCTGTGCTTTGCTGGCAGCTTAGCAAAGGCAGGGGAGCCGGCCCTGGGAGAGAGGCAGCCTCCTGAGGCCTGCAGGGATGAGTTGGGAATTCTGGCAGAGTTGGGGAACCTCCAGGAAGCCCGCAGGGAGGCGGTAGAGAGGGAGGAAAGGTGATGGTTCTACGTGTCACCATGTCCCTGGTGCAACCCGCTCCTGCTGGCTCTGCTCTGGGACCTTTCAACCTTGAGAGGCCCCTAGAGGTCTTGTTTCCTTCTGTGTGTGGTGGGGCCACACCAGGCCCCTGGGAGGCTGCTATGCCAACCTGCTTCTCTGGATTTGGAGACCAGACTTCCCTGCTGCTGGTAAAGTGCTCCCCAATCTAGCTCCCTGGAAGTTTCAGACTTCACTCCCCACTTCTCTCTAGCCCCTGGTTGTATCCCTCTCCTGGCTTTGCACACACATGGTCTCAGTGTGTCCCCTGGGGTCCATAGAAACTTGATCCTCAATGAAGCAGCATTGAGACTGGGGCCTTGAGGTGGTGGTGAAGCCAGGAGGGCTCTGCCTGCAAGCATGGCCCCCACCCTCCCTCCTCACACACTGTCTCCCTGACCCTCCTGATTTCTGTCATGAGATGATGGCAGCAAGAAGAATTGCTGGAAGTGGGTCTCTTGACCTTGTGCTTCTGAGCCTCCAGAACTGTAACAAATAAATCTTTTTTTTTATTTAGTTACCCAGTCCCAGGCATTCTTTTATAGCAGCACAAAGGGACTGTCTTTCTCTCTGTCACTCTCTCTCTCTCCCTCTTTTCCTCCCTCCAAAGTCCTTCTCCATTTGCCATCAGAAACTCATAACACTCCCATCCCACCCCTCCAGACATGGGCATCATCAATCCAGACAGTTTGTCCCCCTCCTGTGCCCCCTTCTTCTCTTTCTGCTGCCCATCCTGGGCAGGCCTTTGGGTAAGAGGGAGTAAAGAGAGGCTTCCTCTCTATGGTCCTGTGCCCAGGACTTGGAAGAGCATTGAACAGCTGAGTTTCCCATGGGCAACCTGCAGGAAGCTTGAGATCTAGGACCTAAATCATGGAGATGGGGTCCTAGGATGGAGGAGAGGGGAGCGAGGGAAGCAGAGGGACAGAGAAAGAGCAAACATGTTGCTGGGAGAAAGGGAAGGAGGCCAAGGGAGGGATCCCGAGGATGTGGATCACAGACGGCAGTTGCTGATGGGAGATGAAAGGGCTGGCACTGTCCTCTGGGCCCCACAGTGAGTGCTAGTGGTCAGCAGTCAGATTCTCCCTCGGGTTCTGTGCCAGGTTGAATGAGAAGCCAAATGCAGACCAAGAGTTGTGCCCTTGACCTGGGCCTGGGATCAAAGCCTCACTCATGTGGCCTCTGGAGAACCCTCAGGATCAGGGGCTCCCCAGGTGCCCTCTGTCCTAGGACAGGAGAGGAGGGTACCAATAGGGGCACCATGTCAATTACAGAGACTAGAGTGGGTGGGGAGCGCCAACCCTGGGGGGTAGCCCTGTCCACTCTGGGCAGTCACGTGGTGGACTTGTGGGCCCAGTGAGTGACTGGACCCATCCTGCAGGCCCCTGAGCCCTCCTCTCTGCCTCCCCTTGGTGCTGGGGAGGAAGCCTGAGCACCTGATGTCATGCTTGCTCTTGGGCTGTCCCCAGAGGGCCCAAGCCCTTGCTCAGTCCGAGACCAAGTCCACACAACAGGAAGAGCAGAGTCAGAATTCCAACCCAGGCTTGATTCCCAACCCGCTGTCTGACCCTATGGCCAGGTTGACCATGTGTTTGCCAGGGAACGTGGTGCTTCCCTGTGCTGGACTTGATATTAGGAGCTTACTCTGTGCAGCTCCCCTGGTCCTTACACAACAGGGAGCCGGGCCTGGTCATATCACTGCTTTATAGACCAGGCCACCCTGCTGTCCATCTGGTGAAGCCAGGAGGGTCTCATGGGCACTGGCTAAAAGTCCCCCACACCTCTCTGCTCCTGTGGGCAGTTTCCTCCAGCCAAGTCACCCTCCTCACTGAGAGCATGGCAGGCAGTTCCCGCTAATCCCCTGAGTCATGGGCCTCTGCTTCCTGGTAGTCTGTGGAATTATTCAAAGAATTCAATCACATCCTCTGGTGGGAATCTGGGGCATCCTTGCCCTTTGGATGCTACAAATCCTGCTTCCTGTGGTCTCTGTTTATTCTGTTCCCAAGTACACCCCATATGGCCCTGCATGGCAGGCAGTGTCCCCCTACCCCAGGGTGGGAAAACGAGTGAATGACAACTGGCTCACAGCCTCCTCTGCCTGGTATCAGCTGTCTGTGTTCTGCCATCAGTGACCTTAGGATGAGACCCCTCCCTCACCAGCAGGGAAGAGGAAGTGCTCAAAATAGACATGTTGGGTTTTGCGGAGGATCACTGAATGGGCCTTGGTGGATTTCCAGGCAGGAGGATGACTCTGAGATGGGCAGGGCTGGACAGTTGTCCCTGGGAACATGGCCTGAGTGAAGGGCAGTGCATCTTGGAGAAGGGGCCTTGGGGACTGGGGACTGTGGAAGTGGGGCTAAAGGAGAGGCAGGAACTTTTCCTTGGCTGGTTCTGCAGAGAGCTTAAGAGAACATCCATTAGTGGTAAAGGCGCTGTCCACTGCACAGCCGTGTTGGGATTTTAGCAGGAAGACTCACCCAGCTTTCCTCTTGGACCTCAGAGTCAAGTGTTATTATCCCCATATTCCAGATAAGGAAGTGGAGGCTGAGAGGTCAGTTCTCCACCCACAGACACAAGATGAAGGAGTCGGTCTGAACCCACAGCTGTCTGGCTGCAGATGTGTCGTAGCCAAGGCCTGGGCATGCCACAGCAGATGTCAGGGGACAGTGCTGTGGGGCAGGGGCTGGCCTAGGAGCTTAGCCGGCCCATTCCTGGGATGTGGTGGTGGTTCCATGTTCTTCTTTTCCCCAAGATTGGAAAGAGCCTGTAGGGAGAAGTCCTCATCAGAGGCCTTCAGTGGGCCTCTCCCCTGAGCAGCTGGTGTGCTCTGATGGGTATCAGGTCTGAAGCCCTGTGCTCCTGGAGGCCTGCTGGCTCCTTTTCAGGGATGGTAATTGTTAAAGTGACATTTTCAACCAAGAGGGCTGGTGGGCTATCCAGACAGTCCACAGCCTGTCTGTATGGCTGCTGCCCCTGGTCAGGTCCCAGGGCATGTGGAGGTGGCAGAAGCTAGAACTAGGTTTCTCTTGCTGCTGTTGGACAAGCATGGCCTGGAGAAGAGCTGACATCAGGGCACCACTGAGGGAGCTTTGAATTTTCATAGTTTTCTGTTCATATTTTCTAGTTTTTCCAGTGTTGGAGAGGTTCCACATGCCATCAATATTTCCAACATATTTGTAGGTATCAGCGATGGCTGGGCTGGCATCAGAGCCCAGGCAAGACTGGGGAGCAGCTGGAAGCATCCTCGGCATGGTTGGTGATGTCCTGACACTTCCTTCATCCTGCTAGAGAGGTTGTCCACTGCCAGACTTGGGGTCTTGGTGGGGAAGAAACCAAGCACCTGTTGGTCTACTCCCAGTTTTCTTTTTTTTTTAAC
Organism: Sciurus vulgaris; assembly: GCF_902686455.1. Lineage (NCBI taxonomy): Eukaryota > Metazoa > Chordata > Mammalia > Rodentia > Sciuridae > Sciurus > Sciurus vulgaris. Next base: position 75,599,377 of record NC_136477.1, read on the forward strand.
CTGTTTTATTTCCCTTTTCTAAAGTGAAATCCAGTGAGCATATTAATATACTTATAGTTGAAAGAATCAAATGGTAACAAGAAATTATAGTCCTGGCCCTTCAAACAAGGAACCTGTCTTGTTCTCTCTTCAGATTACCTGAAAATTCAGGCTGAATTCTGAAGGCCAACTTGAACAGACGGTGTCCATGGCAACCACCATGCAGCCACTGACCCAGCATCTTCACATCACCTACAAGAAGGTGACACCATAGCCAGAATTCCAGAGCCTGGGCCCTGCAAGGCTGCAGTTGACAGGCAACCCTGTGCAGATGCTCCTGGAGTGATGTAGAAAAACCAAATAAAAGGCCTTTATTTTTATGACTGATAATGTTGCCTGTTACCTCTTGTGTTGATGGCATGTGTTTTTCTCTGCTACTGCTGATTTCCTCCCACAGTTTTCCTTAAAAACTTGGTCTTGGGCTGGGGTGGAGCTCAGCAGGGCAGCTCCCACTTGGTCCAACCCTTTACCTGCAAGAGAAAATTTAGGTAATAGGCAAGTTCCTCTCTCTTCCTGCAGTTTTTTAACAAGATCTAAAGTACCTATCAGTCTTCAATAGAGTGGACTACAGTGTTACAGACAAAAGATGGAATGCAAAGGGTCACAGCACTGGGCACAGTGACCACACCTGGGGTCCCAGCCACTCGAGGCTGTGGCAGGAAGGCTGCCTGAGCCCCACTACCACCCCCCCACAATGTAGTGAGACCTTGTCTCCAAAAAGAGAAAAAGAATGAAGGTCATTTCCATCACCTTTAGGAGCAAGAGACTAGGCCTCTTCCCCAAATCAGGAGCCCCAGAAGCCAGGTGGTGGTGACCACCAGCACTGTGTCTGTCCTGTGCATTACCCCATGACAGCTTGATTTCATTGCTGGTGACCCCTCCTGGCCATGCAGCTCCAGCCCAGGGTCATCTCTGCCTCTCCCACTTGCTGCTGAGTGCCTGGAAGTGGATTCAGGTGTGGCAACAGCCTCCAGGACTGCCGAGCCTTGGCATTACCTACACACCAGGAGACCCCTTTTCCAGAGGCCTCCCCTGGAAGGCAGATCTGTCAGGGATGGGAAATAGGCTCAGGCAGCTGCAGCCCCAGGGCATGGGGACATCTCAGCTCAGGGGAGAGCCTAGGACTGTGTCCAGCCAGGGGTGGGTGTGGCCTGTGGCAAGGACCTGAGCTGACACACAGCCCATGTTGGGGGACTTGGAGGCTGGGGCTGTATCTGACTCTGCTGCCAGCACCTGGGAGTGCTTGCCAGGCCCCACCCCTGGGCACCCCAGGCTTCTGCCTGCTCACAGAGCAGGTGAGTGGCCAGCAGCTTCCTGGGACATCTTACAATGTACAAGAAGGCCCTGTGCTCTGCTGGGTGGACTCTCTTCCCTCCTGACAGTGTCAGGCTGTCCCAGGCACCCCCTCCCTCTTCCCCTCAGGTGTCATTTTTAGGGTGCCCAGCCCTCCAGCGGGCTCCACACCGACCCTTCTCCATTTCAATTTGGTCCAGGCTATTTTTACTCCTCTCTCTCTCTCTTGTGACCTTTAGTTGGCTTGTTTAGATTCAGGGGAAGGCATTCTGTTGCTTTTATAAGAGTTACATTTGATTTGTGGCTTTTTTTGTGGGGTGTCCAAATTTGCCACCAAGACACATTTCTCTTTGCACCTGTTCATGTCCACTTTGGGGCCCTGAAGATATCCCTAGTTTTCTTCATCTTGGGCTCATGTTGCTTGTTCCACTGATGCTGCATCTGTCCCTGCCCTGATGAGCCATCCCTTCCTGGAGCCAGACCACTGACTGATCTCTGCTTCTTCAACCTGCCGCTTCTCTGGGCCCTTGGCATGGAGAACTTCCTGTGCTGGACTAGATCACAGCCTTTGCTCCAGGAGGTGCAGATGGGAGCCCAGCAGCCTACAGAGCCACAATACCTGCACCCTTCACTCAGGCTGCTGTCCCTCAGGCAGGTGGATTCAAGACCACCCAGATGGTGGTTATGCAGAGCAGTGTCCACACTGAGCTGACTTCACATGGCTGTCAAGAGGCTTCTGGGACCCTGTGCACATTGCCTGGGGCTGGTGGATGTGAGAGAAGCAGGTGGGGACTTCCCAGGAGGGGGAAGGAGCCAGGACAGCAGCAGGGGCACCAGGGATTCATCAGGGTAGGGTGGGCTGTAGTATCCTGAGGGCCAGGCAGGGCTAAAAAACCTTGGTGGATGGTGTCTCAACCCTGTGATGTGTTCACCTTCCAGCAGTGTCCCATAACCCATCCTGGAGTTGGGTGGGCCTTGGAAGAATGTCCCTGCCTTGGAAATTAGGCCCTGTGCTGGCCTGGAAGCAGATAGACACAGGAGGATAGAGTGAAAAGAGCTGACTGCAGCTGTGGAGCAAACTGGCCTTTGTCCTGGTGTGTGTGCACATGTATGAGCCTCTGGTGACACAGCAAAGCACAGCATCCCTGGGAGGGCTCAAAGGGCCTCACTGTGGTCCATTTGATTCAGCCACCAGGGTCCCCAGGAGCCTCTGCAGGCCTGTTGGAAAGGACGGCCAGCTCTGCCCTATAGGGCCCCATGAAGGACCCCAGGTGTGCAGTAGAGGTGCATGTTCATGGCTGTGGTCCCTACAGGGGTCTGGCCAGTGGCACCACCTCACCTGTGCCTGTGGAGATGGACTTGGGCTTGAAGACCTGAGTTGCCAGCCCTGGGCGAGGGCCTTGCTCTGCAGGAGTGCCTGCCAAGGTCCAGGCTGCCTGTGAGGCAGGGAGGGAGGACACATCACTCCAGCACACCCTCCAGGCCTCTGGGTTGCACACTAAGTCCAGAACCTCTGCTTGCCTTGCGGACTGTGCTCCTTCTCCCACACTCACTCTGCATTCTATGTTCCCAGTGGTCTACATGAGTGAGGAAAACTACAACAGTCCCTCAAGGTCCCATGTGAACTTCAGCTCCAGGGGTCTGCAGGGCTGATGTCTAGAAACAGGTGGTGTGGGAGAATCTGCATCCTCTTGCAGGGCAACTGCCTCAAGGCCATGCTCTTGGACAGTTAGACAACTGCCTCTCAAGTGTGAAGCAACATCCACTGGCCAAATACCTCCACAGGATCCCAGGTTCAGTGTGCCCTGCTTCCTCAGGATGCCACTCCTTCCCAGCCCACACCCTCACAGGGCTTGCCCTGCAAGGTCAGACTCTCACTGGTACTGTGATCCAGCTCCAGAGGAATGAGGTCCTGGGCCCAGTGGTTGGGTGACCCCACAGCTGAAGGAGGGCAGGCACAGCCCTCTGGTTACCTGTGGGGCCTGACCCCTGTGCTCCTCTTCCTCTGAACAGCCAGGAAATCCCATCTGCTCCTTGATGTTCTGAGGTCACCTGGAGCCTGGGAGCCTCCCATGGCAATGTCCCTGTCCCTTGTATTTCTACTGCCACATCAAACCCTGGACTGTCAGCAGCTTTGACTGGGAGAGGTGTTTGCACATTTTTGTCTTACCAGCATCCTCCCACATCACTGAGCAGGCGACTGCACCCTCCCAACCTGACCAGACCAGAGCACCTACTACACCTCACACAGCACCCTTGCATATCACTGAGCAGGCATCTGCACCCTTCCACCTGAACAGACCAGAGCCCCTACCACACCTCACACAGCATCCTCACACATCACTGGACACAGGGCAACTAAAATGAAAACCTCGGTTTGGACTTTATTTCCAGTCTGTGTCCCCCAATGGGACCTGAAGGCCACACAACCCTGAGGCTGCTTCCTGTAGGGCCTTCTCTGCCAGGTAGATGACCTGGCACATGGTCTCCCACTGGGGCCTGGGGGCAGGTGCAGCTACAGGGTGGGCAGAGAAGCCAGAGGGGAGGGCCAATTCAAGCAGCCATGTGGGGCACTGGGCCCTGCTCAGCAGGGCTGGACTGGGCTGCTGGGACTGCAAAACTCCTCCTGGGCCAGTCTCGGTCTCTAGTGCACCCTGGGGGCTTGGCTTCCCAGCATCGAGTCCTCAGGGGGCCAGAGGAGGGAGGTACAGGGAAAGCAGGGCTCACAATCATTTTCCACAATGCAAAGCTCAATGGGTCCTGCTTGCCCATGTGATCAGAGGTCCACTGGTCAGGACACTGGCCTGGAACCCACCAAGGTCAGGGACACTGCCCCCCTCTAGAAATGGGTGAGGCCACCAGCATGGGAGCCTTGTGCTGTTGACCAGGCCAGTAGGAGCTCTTGATTCTCTGGCTTCAGCAAACCAGTCTCTTTCAGACCAACTGAGCAGGGCCTAGTGCCCACAAGGACCAAAGCCAGCTTGTGTCCTGAGATGGCCCTTCCAGGGCTGGAGGCATCAGGCAGCATGTGCTGTAGGGAGCTGACCCTGACTTCCTGGAAGGGTTCCACGAGAGGGCCTGCAGCTGCACTGAAGTCAACCCCTCTCCACTCATCCCTCCCAGGGGTCTGGGTCTGCAGAGGAATGTGGCTCAGAAGGGAGAGGTAATTCCCAGGTGCTGCTGGCCTCCAGGGGTGGACACCAGGGGCCAAGCCACAGCTTCTGTTCAGCTGGGCAGCTCATCTCTCTGGCAGCAGCACGAAGAAGACAGCATTCAGGAAGCAGCCAAAACTGCAGAGCACGGCCACCAGCCAGTGTGCACAGAGGCCAGGGTCCGTGCTGACCACACACCTAAGGATGTCAGTCTGTGAGGGAATATAGAACTGTCAGAGCAAAGCCCAGCCCCAGCCCATGCAGTCAGCACCAGGCTGCCTGGGGAGGGGACAGGACTGGACTGCAGGCACTTGAGGATCTGGGAAGCAGAAAGGAGGGCTCAGGTTGGAGAAGGAGAGAGGTCACCTGCACCAGGGCTCCCAAATGCCCCCTGCTTGCTGGCCATCCCAGAGGAGCCTCAAACAGCCTTCCCACAGGGCCACTGAACAGCTTTGGACCCTTGCTTGGAGTGGGAGCAGAGGCAGGGCTTTCCAGAAGCCAAGGAACCCTGGACTTGAGGCCCTTCAGGATGGATGGGTGCATGCACCACTTCCTGGACTGGCCTCGGTGCTGCCCAGTGTACTCCCTTCTGGCCTCCTGATCACTGGGGCCTGCCAGGGTCTGCAGGGAAGAGGCAGGAGGTCAGCAGCCTCAGGTCTCTGCTGGGAATACACCCTCCCCAAGCAGCCCAGTGTCCAGATGGGACCAGAGGCCCAGTAGCAGGGGGACTGAGTCCCACCACCCACTCTACAGGTGCAGCCCACCTTCATGCCCAGGCCCAGCAGCCCTCACAGTGTGCCCAGGCCCAGGTGGTCAGTGGAGCATGGAGACAGCGGAGGGTCTGCCTCTGACACCCACCCCCAAGGCCGTGCAGCCCCGCTCCAGTGGGTGATGCTGAGCTCCAAGTAGGAGAGGGTTCTATGGGCAGGACTGAGGGTGCCAGAGTCCTACCTCTCCCAAGACCAGGGGCCTGCTCTGCTGGCCACCTTCTAGGGTTCACAGGTCTTTAGGTGGAGCAGGGTATGATGGGAAGGGGCAGGAATCAAGTTAGTGCAGGATTCAGACAGCAGGAGCCAGCTGGGCACTTCCCCAATGCTATCCACTCTCTCTTGACCTGTGTTAGTGCCATGGCTCCTGGCACTCCAAGCCACCCCCACAGCCCTGCACCCAGGGGCTCACCCATCCACCACACCTCCTCAGCCAGGCTGCCAGGGTTCTGTGCACAAACTCCCCCAGGCAGTCCACCAGGGCATGTACCATGGTGGGCTGGGCCTGCCGAACACAGTCCATGACCAGTCCTGTAGCCACTGCATACAGAGATACCACCTTGCCCCACGTGATGCCTGCAGAGAGAGTTGCTGGTCAGGCACTGGCAGTGGGAGATGCCCAGGTGGTGCCCAGGAGCCAGGTACCTCCTGCAGGCCTCACCCCAGTGGCTCTCGGCCAGCCGACAGCCTGGTGGGACCCTGCCACATCTCCCTTAGGTCAGTCCCACCCACCCTAGGGCAGACAAGGTGCCCAGCCCAAGGACAAAGGAGGCCCCAGGGAGTTACCTCAGCACAGGGCCCAGCAGACCTGGGGTTGGACGAAGGGACAACAAGGGCTCCCTGGGCACACCTGTCCCTCTGCAGCAGGACAGCCCTGTCATCCTTCATGAAGGAGCCAAGGCCCATGGAAAGAACCTTTCCCAGACAACTGACCAACTGAGCAGCAGAACAGAGCTGGGGCCACCTCAGGGAAGACAGATCACAGCCCTGGACAAGTGCTCCTGAGCCCTGGGCCAGCCGCTTTCATAGCCCTCAGAGCCTGGGCTCCACCCCAGCACTGAGAGAAACACATGAACAGTGGAGACCTCAGAACAGCCAGTGAAAGGAGCCAGATGCACAGCACGTGCACTGGGCAAGACCATGTGTGCAGCATCCAGAACAGCACCTGCAGCCAGAGCAGGTCAGTGGCTTGGTGGGGTGGGCCAGGTGGGGGTCTCCACACCAGTGTACCAAACACCATCAAACTTCCACTTCAGGTAGGTGAAGCTGCTCTACTCTTCTCGCCTCCACACAAAGAAACAGCCCTGAGCTCAGACCATGCACTGTACAAAATCCTCCCCTGTCCAGCCACACCCAAGCCTCAAGCCTGGCTAGCTGGCCCCATGGGCCAGCTGCCAAGCAGTCAGCATGCCTGCTGGGCCCTGGCCCTCCACTGCTGAGCTCCTACCCCAGGGCTCTGCTCAAGGACAGCAGGGCAACAGGGCCTCCTGACCTTGCCCAGGCACAACTCCAGACTGGACCTCCTGTGCCCACTGAGCCCCAGGCCTCCAGCAGACACCAGTGGAGGGTGAAGGGGAGGATTCCCATGGGGCCCAATAGGGGGACCCGAGGTCATCCTGCAGAGGACTGAGCACTCTGTTGCAGCCACATTGGCACAGCTGAGCCACAGGCATTTGCAGGAGTGCTACCCAGGACTGAACATAAACATTAGAAGTGGGATAATGCCTCCTGTACATCCACACAGTCCACAACTCTCCAATTCCAGACCATGCCTGTATCCCCTGACCAACTGGTCACTCCTTACAAACTTTTCCACCTGGAGTGTGGGATATTCCTGTCCAAAACACCTCACTCAGCAGGGTGCCCAGCATGGTGCCCAGGGTCCTGCCACCCTGGTGCAGGGTACTGGTCACTTTTGTCCATGGCTGAACAGTGCTCCTTGTCTATCTGCCAACAGAGGAACCTGTGGGCCGTTCCCACCTCTTGGCCAGGATGAAGAAGGCCACTGCCCATTTCCAGGTCTCTTGGGCCTCTGCCTAGAGCTGCCAGGTAATATAGAAACTCCATGTTTAACCCCAGGGACCTGCCAGGCTGTCTGCTAAGAGGCCACATGCCTGGTCAGGTTCCGGTGCTCACACAGCCTCCATGCTTGCAGTTGTGGGACTAGCCATCCTGGAATGAGGAGGTCCAGCCCATCTTTGCCTAACAGCTGGTGGTGCTGGACAGTGGTTCGTCCTGCTGGCCTGCATGTGTGTGGATGAGGTGGAGCCCAGGACCTGGAGGGCTGAGCAAGTTCTGCCTGAGCCGCACCCCAGCCTGCTTGTGGCCATTTGGACATCGTCCTTGGAGAAACAGATACTGCACTGACCTTTATTTCATATGCATGCACATATGCACACAGGCACTAGGGACTGGGCCACCTCCACAGCCCTTGCCACTAGGCCTTGCCCAGGCTTGCTGGGAACCTGTGGTCCTCCTGCTTCTGCCTTCGAGTAGTGGGGATGGAGTGGGAGGCATGCCCACCACACCCAGCTCCTCTGCCCAGCCTTCACATGGGACGGCTGGTTAGTAAAGTTTTCTAAGAGTCCTTCCTGCACTTCTGTGTGTTCTCATCTTTCTGTGGTAAAATATATTGCTCTTATAATCAGGAGAAATAAAACCACTGCTGACTTTTGATCAGAAGTGAAAATGAGCCTGATAGCACATTTAATTTCTGTAGAGCGCCGAATGTGGCTAAAACAACTCTTCAATGTGCAATTCATTTGTAGAGTAAAATATCTGTTATATGAGGGGATCTTTAGAAAAGTTTTTATATTTTTTGATATGTTTACATTTTCTGTTAATTAAATGTCATCATAATTTGCACTGTTGGCTTTTTAAAAATCAAAGCCACTCATGTTCTATGATTGCAACAAGAGTTGAGCATTGTGTCTAGTGATGAAAATGTGTTCTGGAGAAGCATAATAGATCCTGGTTTTAGAAAATATGAAAATATAATAGCTTTTGTATAAAGGTTTTCTTTTGTTATAGTGAAAGTCATGGATTTTTTTCCTTGCTCTTATGGAGAAGTAAAAAGAATTGTCTCCCTCTAAGCGTATTTTTTTTTTATTATCATAGCAATAATTCACTATTATTGTTAGGGGGTAAATATGCCTTGTATAGGAAAACATAATTTCTTCTTGGGAGTTCCCTTTATAACTTTAGTATTTTCTTTTACTTGAGAAAATTCCTGTATTTCAGATTATTTCATCTTGAGCTTTTTTGAGCTTTGCAATGTAATATTTTATTGATCTGTCTTTGTACATTTTCATTTCATAATGTCTGTCTCCCACCTACCTGTCTGAATCAGCTATAGCGAATTTTGAATTTGTTGGTTAAAAGTAGTTTTATATGTTTCCTCACGGGTTTGTGTTAGTTTTGCATTTTAATCTTCTATTTTGTTAAATTACTCTGAAAGGCAGTATTCCCTTTTGAATCCTGCCTTAGTGTATTGTTATTTTTCTGTGGTTTAAGAACAGATCAAACTATTTTTGTTTATTTTGACAAACAAGCTATATTCCTTCTCTTTTAGAGGAAGAATTATATTGTGTTACTAACTACTCTTTCCTTCAGTCATATATCCTTAAATCAGTCTGGTATACACAGGGCTGCAACTTCGGGGTTGTTCTGAGCTACTCTTGTCAACTGCTGTTGTACATACTGTTATGTGTAAGGGCATAAATATATTTATTATGTTTGTAAAATTCATTCTGTACAATTGCAGATCAAGGTTGCTCTTCTGTGATATATAGGATATTATGTTTTAAAGACTATCTTGGAATACAATTAGAGAACTTAGTATTTTCATGTTCTAAGACCTATTTTAAGTATAATATTTTACCTTTGCAAAAACTTTAATTAAAAATGTTATTTAAAAAAGTAAAAAAAAAAAGAAATGGAAATGAGCAGGGGTGAACTCAAAGCCCTCAGGGAAGCACAAGGACCAGCAGCAGTGGCTGCTGCTTCCCCGGACCTTGGTTGTCCTGTCACAGGGGGCAGAAGCCTGAAAGCTGCATCTCAGGGTGGCTACAGCAGAGGAAGCATGGGTGGCAGCCTCCCAGCAGGGTGGAGCCTGGCAGGCTGCACTCCTGGAAAGCCAGCTGGAGGGCCAGTGTGCAAGGCCAGTGTGGGCACAGCACAGGCAGAGAGGTCAGGATGGCCCAAGCCAGCAGACCAAGAGCCCAGCACCCATGAAGACTGGGAAGGGCTGGGGTTAAGTGTGATACGCAGGCACAAGCAGGCCTGAGGGGTGTCCTGAGAGCCAGCTGGCCATGGGAGGGGCAGACAACACCCTCTGTCTCCCAGGATCAGAGAGTTCAAGAAATAGCTGCAGGTCACACAGTCCACATGGGGCCGAGGACACTAACACAAGGGCCTGAGGCAATGGGTGGAGTGGGGGCAGCTGGCTTAGGTTCCCCCTGGACCCTAGGAGGCAGCAGATTCCTGGGGAGAAAGGCAGTGCTGTGGAACCCCCTCCCATTCATCTCATCTTTGCCCCAGGACCTCCCAGAACCACTCTCTGGCTGCTGCTTTCCAGCTCAGGCCAGTTCTGCTCTGCTCCCAGCCCCCTCCTGTGCCCACACCGACCACCATGCAAGGCCCCAGTCCAATCCCTGCTCATGGCAGACACCAGCAGGCAAGAGTCTGCTTTCATGAGAACAAGGCTGAGGGGCATTGGCCACAACCCAGGGAGTGGGGGCGGGTGGGGAACCAGGGACCCAGGCTCAGGTGTCCCTGCCCATCCTGCTGTTGGTGTCCACATCAAGGCCTTGAGGAGCAAAGGTTGGGAGGGCCTGATGGTGCCTGCAATTGGTCCAGGGCCTGTGCCTTCTGGAGGACCTGCTGGACTTCAGCAGGTACACAGGCACACTTTACCCACCTGCCTTGTCCAGTGCTGACCATGTCCAGGGACTCCTCCCACTCTCCCTGACACAGGCCTGAGCACCTTGCCTTGTCTCTACTGAGCTTGCCCACCTCTCCTGCCATCAGCCCTGTGTGGGGGGCTTCCTCCTGCTTGCCTCTGGGTGCTTCCCTGACCATGTGATGTCAGAAGTAGTTCCCCTTGCTCTGGCAACTCTGTCCTGCCAGCCCTCAGCTTCCAACTGCAGCCTCTCCCCACCTGAGCACCCAGGCACAGCTCCTGTCATCAAGACTTCACTTAGGCCCAGACACCTTGTGTCACAGAACTTAGATGGGACAGAGCACAACTCTACTCTCACCTGGGGGCAGTACACTTCCCTGCCTGATTCCCACCAGCCCTGTGGATCAGCTGGGCACTAAGCACGTTGTGGTCCTGGGCAGCCTGGCTTCTGAGAGACCCACCCAGCTGAGGCCTCACCCTCAGCCCCCACCATGCCCACAAGACCCCCAGGCCTTGTCACACAGTTTCCTTCCCTCCTAGGCCCACCACACTCCTCCTCTGCACCCCCACCCCCATGGGCTCCTGCATCTCGTCTCCCTGCTGTACATCATGTGCTTGCGGATTCCTTCGGTGAGCCTCTGCTAGCAGTTAGGAGGGCTGCAGCAGAAACTCCTGGGTCAGTATCTGACCTCAGGCCATGCTACAGCCAGTGGGCACCACTGGCCCTGACTGTGGGGCTTCAGGCCTGCCTTATCATGAGACCAAGCTCCTCGGGCTGGTGGACGTGATAGCCATGGACAAGGGTACGTGACTCACACCACAACAGGAGGAGCTCTTTTAGTTTGGAAAAATCTTTAGAAATTGGGGCATTTTATCCCAAAACCAATATTTCTGGCTTTTCCTGGCAATCAGAAGACAAGAGCAGCAAGTGGCCTCCTCTGGTCATGGCCCTAGCACCCTGGTTGCTGGGTCACTCAGGCCCTGGGTGGAACCCCAGAGCCTGGACACCTAGTGGCCCTTAGTGTAAGGTGGGAGACTTACTTTGGACATCTTTGACTTGAGCCCTGTCTCCAGCATGGTCTCCAGCCATGGTCTAGGTCACTGGGGTGCTGGGAATTCTTCTGGCACTCAGCATGCCTCAGGGACCACCACTTTGTGTATGCCTGTACCTGGCCTCTGCCTCGAGGCTTCTGTGTGGAGAAGCCCCCACAGCCCCTCAGTGTGGCCAGACCTGTGTGGTGTGTGCTCAGGTCTGTTTGCTGGCCCAGCACCTGGCTCCTGGCTGTGTCATCTGGGCACCATGTCCACTCACCTCTCATCAGTCATGAGGGTGATTGCCCATGGTGGTGATGAAAGCTAGCTCCTGGCTCTGGTGAGGAGGTGTGGTTCTCGTCCCAAAGCAGTGCTGGTCTGCCTGCTGTTCTCAGTTGTGTTTCTGAGTGTCTTGGGTGCTGCCCCGTGACCCCTGTGGGTGGCATTCCTGCTGGTTTTCCTCCTCCTTTTCCAGCTTCTGCCAGCCTGTGTCCTACCTGTGTTTTTTTATTCCCCTGAGTTCCTGCATTCGGGTGATTGGTCTTCCTTCACAGAAGTGGTTGGACTCAGCATGTGCACCTGCAGTCCCAGCAACTCAGGTGGCTGAGGCCCTGTCTCAGAATGAATAGATCAACCAGGGGTGGACACTCCCTTTGCTCTGAGCATGAAGGACAGCATGTGTCTGGGACCAGTGGGTTGCTGAGGGTCAGTCATGTTGCCTTGTGAGATGCTGGCCTGCCTTGCACCTCAGGAGATGTGGAGACTACCCAGCCTCTCTTCTTGGCAGCCTAGAAGGCCACAGGGGCTGTACCCACTGCCTGCCCACTCTTCACTCCTCTGGTGAATAGTGGCCACTCACCTGCCTCCAGTGGTCCTGGCCTGGTTCCCTCCATCTTCCAGCCACACCTTGGATCTTCCAGCTGACTCCCACAGACCCCATGTTCTGGTGGCTGTGGATTCTATCAGTGACCTATTTTGCCTGGAAATCAAGCTCAGGGAAAAGCTTTTGTCATAGCATTCTTGTTGTTCATTCCAGAAGAGGTGGAGATCATTCTGACCTACATGGTCATGTACCCAGGAAGACCATAGACAGACTGAGGAACAGAGGAGCAAGATCACTACCTCTCTTCTGCTTCTATCTCTAATTTGTGGACTGTTTTCAGATGCCAGTGTGTCTCAGGCTCGGTCTTTATCGCCCTGTCTCTAAGTAATGCCTTCCAGGCTTTGGGAACAGGTCTCACTCAGGATTCTGGCCAGCTGCAGCATGACCTAGTGCTGGATCAGAGGGACAGAGATGAGGACTGCTGGGTGGGATGCTTGCTAAAGAGAGTGGCCTCAGATCTGGGGAAGAAAGGATCACGTCCACCAAGGTGTGGGTACCTCAAGAATTATACAGAGATAAGTGGCTAAAGTCATATACTTGATCCCTCATATATTTGGTTGCAATCAATTTCACTCAGAAAAATGTAACAATTGTTTACCAGTTCTCCTGTGACATGAGAGCCATACATGGGAACTCTCCTCTAATCAAAGGGGAAGGAGCAGGCATTGGTCAGCTAGGTTGTGAAGGTCACAGTGTTTTGAGGCTCTGGTAGAGGAGGTCAGTTGATTGCACTCCCCAGAGTGTTTGTAACAATTTGGACAACAGGAATTTTCATGAGTGTCTCCAGTGACATTGCACCTGCACTCCAGATTTCAGCTTATGTCATAAAGTAGCAGTATGAGAACACGAAAGCTTCATGGTTCCCATGGAAACCTGACAACTTTCAGCTGCTGTCTGATTCAAACCCATATTCGAGATATGCTTCAAGTCAGGAGTGCAGGTACGAGGATAGATGAAGGGAGCGGGTGCCTGGGTCTTGCGCTTTTGAAGAAATGATTCTATCGTTGTTGCCCCGGAAAATGAGGAAACAGGCTGTGAGTGCTAAATCCCCGCATATTCAGGCAGGACAAGGATGCCATTGAAGTATGAGAACTCACACTTCCACCAAGGTCCACGAGGTGGCGCTGAGCTCCCTTGGCTGCACCATTTTGGCAGGCAGGCAGCTCATCTGCCTCCTGATGCAGGCTATTAGCCCCCACCTCCTGGCTTAATATTAGACCATGTGATACAGTTGGAAAGTGCTTTGGCCTGAAAGCCCCTTCACTGGCAGAGAAGATGGCAGTGGGTCCAAGAAGCAGGGAGAGTGCCAGGTACAATGGCGGTTGTTATTTTGAATTTCCTGAAAACCTGTGCACAATGCACAGGTGAAGAAGGTGCAGAAATATTATTCGCATTAGCAAACTCTTGAGAGGCCATTGATCTCTGTCCTAAGGTGTGTAGAGTGACTTCATGGAACAAGTCCTCTGAGGAAATGCAGGTGACTGTTGAGCACTGCTCTCTTGGAGCACAGTAGCCTGCTGAAAGCTGTTGGTGCACTTGGGTTGCATGAGAAATTGGTCCTGTTTTAGAGTGCTGATTCCTTTTGTCATGGGAGAAGAAAAGAAAAGGAAAAGAGGAGGGAAGGTTGGGAAGCTCAGATTGGGTTTCCTTTGTTGTTTCCACAATCCTACAGTGCTGGGAACTCGAACCCGGGCCTCAAGCATGCAAGGCAGGCACTCTCCCAGATGGGCTATAAGGCCTGCACTGGAATGGCTCCTCTGAGATACAACACATGATCATCTAACATCTTAATTAGTGAAATTGTATGCGGAGAAGCAAACATGCCCAAGCAAAACAATGTCTAAGGAATTCATAATTCTCCTGTATGAAACAATCCACTATGGATCCTTTTGGCTGGTCAATACCCAAGCCTAGCCCTTTGTCGTGAGGGAAAGATATTTCCCCTCTTCATAAAGTATGGAAATTGAAGGAGCTGATTGATCCATGAGCAGGAAAATATATCAGTGAACCAAGAAGGCCATGAACAGGGGCAGAGGCAGAAATATGTGGGAGTGACATGATGCTCAATTGGTGAATATGAATGGAGATATTGGGGATCATTCACACATGAATGCCCTGCAATTACATTCAAAATTAACTGACACTTTCCTAGATAGAATTTTTTTTCCTATTTATCCTTTTGAACATTTATTGAAAATTTCCAAAGAGCAGGGAAAAGTGCATAATGCACAAGCCAGTTCAGGAGGTGGATCTTCCCACCATCTCAGGAGTTTAATGAATCAGAGGAAGTTGTGCATCCTGTTCTAATCCTGTTTCGCTCAGGAAAACTGCTTCAGCAACTTAGCCAGACGCTACTGGGAGATATAAGCAGGCAAACGAGGTGGACCTCCTTATGATTCAGTTTTTACTCTCAAGATATATTACAGAGAGATAAGTGGCTAAATTCATATCCTCGATCCTTCATTCAATTTTTTGCATTCAATTATATTCAGAAAAATGTAACAATTGCTTTCCAGTTCTCCTGTGACATGAGAGCCATACATGGTAACTCTCCTCTAGTTAAAGGGGAAGGAGTAGGCATTGGTCAGCTAGGTTTTGAAGGTCACGGTGTTTCCAGGCTTCGGTAGGAGAAGTCAGTAGATTGCCCTCCTCAGAGTGGTTGTAAAGCCTTGGGTAACATGAACTTTCACGAGGGTCTCCAGACACATTGCACCTGCACCCCAGAATCCAGCTGATGTCATACAGGAGCAGACTGAGAACGTGGAAGCGTCAGTGTTCCCATGGCAACCAGAGACCTTTCACCTGCTGTTCTCTGCAAACCCACATTGAAGACATGCGGCGGGTCATATGTGAGGGCAGGAGGATAGGTGAAGGGACAGGGTGCCTGAGTCTTGCGTTTTTGAAGAAATGATTCTATCGTTGTCTCCCTGGACAATGAGGAAACAGGCTGTGAATGATAAATCCCCTCATATCCAGGCAAGACAAGGAATCCCATTGAAGTGTGAGAGCTCGCATTTTCACGCAGTTCCATGAGGTGGCGCTGTGCTCCCTTTTCCGTACCCTTTTGGCTGGCAGGCAGCTCATTTGCCTCCTGATGCAGGCTATTAGCTCCCACCAATTCCAGTGCAACAGGCTGGGACAGAGAGGTGATTGAGGGCACATGGATCAACCATCTTAGCACCGGCACCACTGAATTTGCCCTCCGACCCCACTCCTCCAGGACCAGAACAAGCCGGGATTTCTTCAGACTCAGGAAACTCACCTAGAGTCCTACCAGCCTCATGGAGAGATGGGTGGTAAGTGCTTAGCTCAGAAGAGCATGCAGTTCATCTCCATAGTTTAGGGGATCCTTGATATGGGACACATTGTTTTCCATCAGTCTGGCATCTCCTACTGTCCTACGATGTGTGGACAGGAGACAGGTGGAACCTGGGATGTCCATGTTCCATGTGAATGTGAGTGTCTCCTCTTGTGGCACATGAAGAGAGGAGGGAGTCATTCACACTGCCTGTTCGAAGGAGCCAGGACGATCCTGACATCAAAGGAGAGTTGTTCTGTGCTCACTTCAACTGCCAGTCCCCTTCACTTTGCTGCTGCCTTACAACTGTGCTGCACCCTGAAAGTCACCTCCTGGGATTTTTCCAGGATCACATCAAACCATAAAATGATGCAGAGATGACTTGCCAACCTGTATTCACAAAATGGTTGGTCTTCTTGAGAGACCAATACCTCTCTGTTGCCAGGGTCTGTGGGATATTACCAGGAGATCTCTAACCAGCTCCAGGTTGGAGCAGACCACAAGCTGGTGGATCAATTATCAGCCTGGTGATGGCATGATGGGCACAGTTTCACAGGGTAAAACGCCAGGCTTGAACATAAATGGTGCTGAAAGTGGAATGGTTCACAACCTCCAAGCTGAATATTCAAAAGAGGAGAGCAAGTATATTTCTGGGACCAGGAAAGCTGAATGAGGTTGACACTGGAACACAACTACAGAGAAGGCACCCAATGGAATTCGCCATCGATCATGGTCAACCCTCAAACTCCACAGCATATTTTCAGGTTCTTGTACTGAGAAGGGAGCAGTGTCAGAGAAGGAAAGAACCCGAACCTCTGTTCTTCCTTCGGGCTACATTTCTGGTAAAAGAGAATGTGAACTGCCAAGTTTGGTGAGAAAGTTTATTATTCTACCCAATTTCACTTCCAGGTTGACATAGTTCTGGCTTTCATGGGTGAGTTCAAAGCCATCTCCATCTGTGTCTGATACAGGAATCCTGGTGTGTATTCAGGGGAGGAGAGGCAGAAGAAAATAATGGAAAAATGGAGACACAGACTGACAGTGTCAGTACCTTCACTGTGTCAGAAAGGTTCACAGAGTTCTGCTAGCCATACATTTTATAACAAACAGTTGAAAATAAATTGTTATAGGTTCTAGGCAAATACTCTACCACAGAGTCAAAATGCCCACCCTGTTTGTTGCCTTTTACATTGATAATTTTACTCATCAATTTATAAACCAAAGGCTTGGTTCCACACAAAAATTCATGACCAACACGTGAAATGGTTTATGACACACACACCTATCCTGGGTTAGAAGAATTTCAAAAACCTAGGTCCTTTTACAACTGAATCTCTTTCAAACTGAATACTGACATGCCCAAAATGCACAGACAAAAGTCATTAGGTGAAGGTTGACATTATTACAAACATGTACAATCCAACTATAAAAGAGCATTTAAAATGTATATAGTGATCCAACATAAAACTTTATACTGCACTTATAAATCTATATAGCCCTGCTCAAAGATTTTGCCTCTATTTGTCCATTTTCAGGAGGAAATGAAAGGAAGTAATCACTTTTCAGAACCCTTCCCTAAACTCTGCTTTAAAGCACTGTGCAAGCAGGTGTTTCTCTGAGGAAAAAAAAAAAAAAAAAAAAACACATGCTATTTGTTTCAGAACTTACTGGTTTGGAGACCTCATCAAATGCATTACCAGGTTCTTATTCTCTCTGACCTTTATCACTATCTCATGATGGCATAAAGGTATCAGGTCCTCAAACTACCTTCAGATTTTTAGTGAAGAAGATGAAACAGGGTAGCTACTACTACCTCAAACTGAAATTTGGTATTAATAATGAAATATAAACTTTTTAAAAAGCACCTATAATTCATTTCTCATTTCCAATCTCTCAGAAGATAGACTTATATTTTAAAAAATCCTGTTAAGTGCTAAGTAAAAATTCTAAAGGATTTCTTACTCAATTTGCTTGTTGCTGATTGCTATATAAATCTCAATGAATCACTATTGTCTAGTAAATGAGAATGGGAAATAAATGAAAGCTTTTCATAGCTCAGTTCTCAAATATTTTCCTAATCCCTCACTTACCTTACTCCATTTTAAAGTAAAATACTGGGCTAATTTTAAAAAAGTGAAGGTCAGAAGTAAAATTGAAAAGTTACTTACCACGTGGGAAATGTATTATTTTAATGGCTATGATAATACACTGTCCCCTTTCACAGGAATGGTAAAGTCAGAGTGACCCCCAGAAAGGAAAATCATCTTTATATATTAAGGTAAGTTTCTTCCACAAGGAAACTATCTTATGTTTCAACTGTGTCTCATTAATCTTTATAGAAATCCACTTTTAACAACTGAAATGAAGTTATATTAGGCCAACAGATGCCATCACAGAAGGTGTATTTCAAATTAAATAGAGTAAGAGTGATGACCCATACTTAAGTATTATGGGTTTCTTACAGTTTCTTAGAGTGGTGGAAAAAGTATATATTAAAACATTTATACAGAAGGGAAAATTATGATTGATTTGAAAAACTGTGCAGTGGGGCTCCTTCCTTAAAGAAATTTTGATCTACCTTCAAAAATGACCAATGTTTCAGATTTATAATCAGCAACCATCTCTTTCTAGTTTTTTTAAATAACAAACATTTATTGGTGTCACTTATGGTAGAAAAAAGTTCCTGCACCAGATGTGCATGACCCAATTGTTGTAATCATAAATTTACATAGAGTAATGTTGTTTGATTCATTCTGTTATTTTTCCCTTCCCCCACCCCTCCCTCTCCTCTTTTCCCTCTATACAGTGCTTCCTTCCTCCATACTTGCCCCCCTCCCTAACCCTAAATCTGACCCTAACACTAACCCTTCCCTCCCCTCATTTTGTGTCATCATCCACTTATTAGCGATATCATTCATCCTTTAGCTTTTTGAGATTGGCTTATCTCCCTTAGCATGATATTCTCCAATTTCATCCATTTGCCTGCAAATGCCATAATTTTATCATTCTTTATGGCTGAGTAATATTCCATTGTATATATATACCACAGTTTCTTTATCCACTCATCAATTGAAGGGCATCTAGGTTGGTTCCACAGTCTGGCTATCATGAATTGAGCAGCTATGAACATTGATGTGGCTGTATCTCTGTAGTATGCTGATTTTAAGTCCTTTGGATATAAGCCAAGGAGTGGGATACCTGGGTCAAAGGGTGGGTCCATTTCAAGTTTTCTAAGGAATCTCCACACTGCTTTCCAGAGTGGCTGCACTAATTTGCAGCCCCACCAGCAATGTATGAGTGTACCTTTCTCCCCACATCCTCGCCAACACCTGTTGTTGCTCGTATTCTTGATAATCGCCATTCTAATTGGGGCGAGATGGAATCTTAGGGTGGTTTTGATTTGCATTTCTCTTATTACTGGAGATGTTGAACATTTTTCCATATGTTTGTTGATTGCTTGTAGATCTTCTTCTGTGAAGTGTCTATTCATTTCCTTAGCCCATTTGTCGACTGGATTATTTGAATTCTTGGAGTAAAGTTTTTTGAGTTCTTTATAGATTCTGGAGATTAGTGCTCTATCTGAAGTATGAGTGGCAAAGATATTCTCCCACTCTGTAGGCTCTTTCTTCGCATTGCTGATAGTTTCCTTTGCTGAGAGAAAGATTTTTAGTTTGAATCTATCCCAGTTATT
Organism: Sciurus vulgaris; assembly: GCF_902686455.1. Lineage (NCBI taxonomy): Eukaryota > Metazoa > Chordata > Mammalia > Rodentia > Sciuridae > Sciurus > Sciurus vulgaris. Next base: position 75,618,432 of record NC_136477.1, read on the forward strand.
GATTCTTGCTTTTATTTCTTGTGCTATGGGAGTCCTGTTAAGAAACTCTGGTCCTAAGCCGACATGTCAAAGATCTGGACCTACTTTTTCTTCTATAATCTGCAGGATCTCTGGTCTGATTCCAAGGTCCTTAATCCATTTTAAGTTTAGTTTCATCTAAACCTCTAATCCATCTCATTACCCAACATTAGACAAATTAATATGAAAAGGGAAAAACTTCTGATTTTCTTACTTTCTGGTAAAGCATGTATTCTTGAGCCCCAGACTTTTAAAGTATGCATGCTTCATGGCCTCTTCTGCTGAAACCCTTTTACTAGATTCAAACTGTAAAAAGCAAAGAACTGCTTCATTAACCTTTATTCTCAATTACTATAAATGTTGGAAAATGACAAATCAGTATTTAGGAAGCTTTTTTAAAAATCTTGGTTGTTTAATATGATAACTATTTTCAAGTACTAATTTGGAGTATTCCAGATACACTTGAATTTGAATTGCTGTTGAGATTATATAGTATTAATTATATATCAGTTCCACATTTTCAAGATAAGTCTGGATCTTAAGTAAAACTTTAGGTTCCTCTATTTTCTGAAGGGATGGAAATTAAAATATTCAACTACTTCTTTTACTTTTCTTCATGAATCATGAAAATCTGGGGACAATATACTCAGTGTCCTTATAGCAGATGTTCTTAGTAACCTATCAATACCCCCTGTCCCTTTTCCTTGTTAATTGACAGATCATGAATCAGGACTGTTTCTAACTTTAGGCTGATTACAACAATTCTGCTCCTAATTCCTAGTCTCTCTTACAATCAATGTGCTGGCCAATGAGAATTGGGTAGAAGATTTTCAGTGCTTTCTACTAACAGCCTTGCTTTCAAGATATAAGGGTAAATGTGGTTGTTACTACCCTTATCCTCCCACTTGTTCCTTCTTGTTGGAAATGTGAGTGGTATCTAGGGCAGCAGTAACCTGAAAGGCATTAACTATAAGGAAAAAAAGAACATAAGAGATCAAAAATTTAGAGAACATGGCCTTGATATAGTTGATCAATGCCAGCAGATGTTCTTGGTCAAACTGAGAGATCCAGATCATTAAGAGGAACTATGTAATAAACAACATATATTGTATTATGTCTTATATATTACATATATACAATAAACATATATATATAATATGTTTAACTTAATCATTTTCCTGAAACATTGTGGATACTATTATAAATAATCATTATCATTCTACATTTGAGGAAACTGAGGCTTAATGACTTTTAAGAATTAACAACTCAGTTCCTTCAGAGTCTAACCTAGATATAACAATAAAAAATGTGGCAATTTTGATCTTAGTTGATAGAAACATTTCAGCTAAAACTGTTTTCTAAGTGTTTTTGTTTCCTAAATTTAAGTGCCCTAAAACAGATACTCTTGTTGAGTTCAAATAAACTCAAAACTATTTTAGTCTAAAGAGGCTTATCTTTCATTGCCTTAGGAAGAGACCATAAATAACATCAATTCACATTTTCAATGTTCATGAAAAATATCAGAGCTGTTGAATTTGAGTCATCATTCTGTCTGTCCTCTATAATAAGAGAGCTTAATGACTACATCAATTTTCACAGTACTGAAATGAAGGCAAATGCATAAAAGCATCATTTTTCTATCATATGGGTAAAAACACAGAAAAGTGACCCCAAAATATATCAGTGTGGTTCAACACAAACAGAGACAAGCCGTTCAATAAATTTTTACAGCAATGGGTACTAGAAGGTACCAAGCTCGATTTAAATGTGACATAACTTCATACAACTTTATTAATCAATACCACCAAGCCAATAGTTAATAAAGAAATGTAATTATAGTTATAAAATTAAAATAGCTAGGAGTAGTGGAGGTAGGGATTATTTTAATGAGATTATCTCTGGTTGAATAAGCACAGGATCTATCTTTCACTGACTTTCACTGACACAAGTACCACTACAAGTAGAGAAATATTCTCCCCTGAGTACTATAAGTAGGTTCTGGGGATCCTGCAAGCCTATACATTCTCCAGACTCTTTCAGTCCTCAGCACTTTACCATTCTGCTACATATCCAGAGGATCCTAAGCACTGACAAGCTTGGAGCTAAGTTCATGTACGATCTGCTTCACAGGACTTCAGGCTTCTACACTGAGCATTACCATATGCAATGGTATATATGTTTACACGTGTGTATGTGTGTGTGTGTGTGTAACAAAACAGTAATTATACTACTACTTTGGAGAGACATAAAAATGTCCAGCATACATGGCTATTCTTTCTAAGAATGTCTAGCTGAGAATATCAGCTGTTACACTAACAATAAGAATATCAGCACATACAAATATTTAAAAATATTTCTGGTATCAGAAATGTGTTGCTATTACTTCCCTAGTTTGAGAAGAAATGGAAGTACAAGAACTTGTTATGTTGTAAGCAATGTGAATTTTTTTATTAACGTATACAATGCCCTTAATTTGGTATTTTGGAGACTTAAAAATTTTAATGGAAAATAAAGACAAGGGGTTATTCTATGTTACTGCAAATATATGTTACTGCATTCCACAAGTCAAAATATTCAGACCAATTTTACTGGGAGTTCTGGACTAATCTAGATGTAGCTGTGAGAAGAAACTTCAACTGAACTGCTGACATTCAAGACATTACATTTTGCTGTGAAGTCACAGTTTATAGTCTTCAAGTACAAATTATGTCAGTAACTCTGAACAAAATACTTATGGGTCATCTGATCTATGCATCAGAGTCAATATTTTACTTATAATACTTAAGTGTTTTGTGAGTAAATAGAGAATGATTCTATAGAAAGCAAAACAAAAATTGTACCATGATCTTTATAGTACAAAATAAGGCATTAATCAATGCTTTCTTTCTGGGAAAAGGAGCTACCAAGATAAATTCTAGAATTTTAATACATAAGTTCTACAATCATTTAAAATGCAATGCTACTACATGCTTTACTAATTTTTCTTTACTGAATTATAAAACAAATATGACAAAGGATGGGAGGAATTTAATTATATTAGATCCCAAAATATTTAAGAATTGTGTATATTATTTGTATGGAATTTTTATTGTGGCAAATACTTTGAGAAATTAAAAAGAATCATATAGTTTCTCCCCTTCTCACTTAAAAAATAACCTGGGTGCATGGTTAAGTAGAGGCTGTGGTTTATATTTTGGAAAGTTGTAGTTCTTGAATTCATCATCTGAGGAAATATCTGGCCAAGTTTTCTGAGATGGAGTTCCTGAATTTAAATATATATATATATATATAGAAACTTATACATATTCATGTAAATTATACTTATGAACATATATGTAGGCATTATGAAGAAAGTGCCTTAGAGAACATATTACATTTATTAGATAATTTATTTCATCTGAAATTAAAATGATGAAAATTATAAGTACTTATGGGCTTATTTTTGGACTGTGTAATGATGCTATGGATACGATGGTGTCTGGTCCTTTTTCTACCCAGATGACACCACCTAAGCTTGAAATATTCCTTAATAATACACTGAAGGTCAATTTTCAATAATATTTCTCCTCTCTTCTTTCATAAAATCTTTATTGCAAAGATGAAACTCTGTAAATATAAAGAAGTTACCAAGATTTCTTCACAATAATTAAGCCAACTGTAATCCTTAAACATAACAGCTATTTACATTTGTCTCAGTAATAAATTTTTAAAAATACTTTTTAGAGATACAGCTTAATCCAGCTGGTCAATTGCAGGTGTAAATCACTGGAAAAAGACTCCTCCTGTTACATAATAGTCAGAAAATTAAGTGCAGTTCATCTTCCTCAGTTTTTCCTGGGAACAGAGGTCTTCCAGAAGCCACTTCAAAGAAAATGCATTTGACACCCCTTCAAAATACATCACAGGGTAAAAAATGAAAAATCCATTCTATACTATGAAGCACAAGAATTTCTCCTTAAAGAGTATGTCTCTGGAGGATTTTGTATTAGCCTGCTTATAAATCTCCTACAGAGATTTTTTTTTTTTAAGATCCAGGTAATTTATTAACTTTTACCTTACTCATCTCAAATTCCATATGGCTCATAAGGTTAAATCATTTTTGTACTTAAAATGTCTAGCTCCCCGTGCTAGGAAGGAATGATATAATAGCTAATAGTGAATGGATGCTTATGTGTTTGAAGTTTTCAGAGTTGAACTCTTTTCTCACTGAATCCTTGTGTGACCATGCACTGAAAGGTGCAAAACAGGAAGGAGGACCAACACATGAGATTGCTGTGGTAATTTGGGAGATGATGGTGCTGTGTGGAAAAGCTTAAGGTAACAGGGATAAAGGGAAGCAAATAATTCAACACTTTCTAAAGCATGAAGCAGAGACAATATGCAGATGCAGGGTGGTGTGTTTGTGCATGTGTATGTGTGTGAGTGTAAGGGAAGAAAATGAAGGAGTTTCAATGTATTGACACTACCACATATGAGCTGTGTGAATACACAGGAGCTTAAGACAGTTCTTCCATTAAAATCTCACAATCTAGCAAATATTTAAAAATTCTGTAAAATCTAATTTTAAGTATTACAATATTATACAGAAAGTAAAATGATATGATTGAAATGGAAAACTGTATAGTGGTTCCTCAAAAGTTAAAAACAGAATTACACTGGGCAGTGATTCCACTTCCAGATCTAAACCCAGAAGAAGTGAAAGCACAATCTTGAACAGATATTTATATGCCCACATTCATAGTACTATTGTTTACAGAAGTTAAAATATAGAAGCAACTGCAGAGCCCTTTGATAGAGGAATCGATAAACAAACTGTGGAACATATGTAAATGCCTGAAAAGAGAGTCCTCATGATGCAATCTACAACATGAACAAATACTGAAGACATTATACTAAGGGAAATAATTGAAATAAGACAGTTACAAAAAATACTGTGTAATTCCATTCCTATGAGGTAGTCAGTAAATTTCAGAGACAAAAGAATGGTAATTTTCAGGGGCTGGAGAAAGGGGTGGAATAGGAAGTTGTCAAATGGGTACAGAGTTTCAGTTTTGCAGACAGATAAAAGTTCTGAAGACAGAGATAGGAGGACAATGATGTGAACGTATTTAATGTCTGAAAACTGTACACTTGAAACTGATTAAAATGCAAAAGTTCATGTTATACATATATTACTGGAATTTTATAAAGAGAAAAATATGTTACACAAAACAAGATTTTATAAAATTGCTCAAGACAATGATAGAATTATATAACTTAGTACATAAATACAGAAAATAAATTCGACCTCCAGTCAGAGGAAGGAATTGTACCCAGAGGCTAGGTTGTATTCAGGAGAGGATTTACGAAAAACTTTGTTTGGAAGGTTACAAGGCACAGGCCCCAGTTAAAGCAACAGAATAGGCAATCGGGATTGGTGAACTGATATGAACACAAAGAGCAAAGATGGGAAAACCCAGGTTATTCTGAAGTACAGTGAGTAGGCCATTTAGCTAAAAGGGGATATTTTCATTGAGAAATAGTTTGAAATATTTGGAAAAATTAGTTTACAGACATTTTATAGAAATCTCTAAGTACTGGATTAACAAATGCACTTTATAGCTTCATGAGTGCACTGGCCACAAAGGTATTTGAGTAAGGGAATATCAAGGTCAAGGTGATGTTTGAGAAGGATGGTTATGGAATTTTTTTGTTTGTTTGTTTGTTTTGGTGGTGCTGGGGATCGAACCCAGGGCTTTGTGCTTGCGAGGAGAGCACTCTACTAACTGAGCTATATGCCCAGCCCGGTTATGGTATTTTGATGATTGTTTTCAGAACAACTTAAAACTGGTAGATTTTGATGAATATTAAATAATGATAAAATAATTTTGCTTTCAACTATACTGTCAATCAATACTTTTCTAATTTTTAATGTGTTAATTAATTTAACCTTAACATTATGTACAAAACATTAAAGTAGTTATTGTTAAGTATTCCCATTTACTTAAGTGTGAAATCTAAGGCACAGGCCAGTGATTTAGATAATGGAATTGGTATTTAAACATAGATAATCTTGATACAATTCCAGAACTCTTTTTCACTACTTATGCTGTGGCTTTTTAATATAACTTGTAAGATCACTATTATTATGCCCTGTGTTATCAGCAACAAGATTTCAAAATTATAAATACAGTAATTTTTTATCTGTATATATTTACCACTTGTCAATCTGCATTGAGTACTCTGCGGAAACAAGAAGCATATCGGGTGCCTGATAACATAGTGTGACATCACTTGAGTAGGTCCTGTGGGAACTAACAGGGATCTGGCTAGTCCTTCATAGGGAGAAGGAAACAAAGAATTAAATGTACTGAAATCCATTAAGAATTTAGAGAATTTCTTAGTTCCTATCATCACCATGACTCCATTCACAAAGATTCTTTTTTTTTGGTGGTGCTGGGGATTGAACCCAGGGCCTTGTGCTTGCAAGGCAAGCACTGTACCAACTGAGCTATCTCCTCAGCCCCCACAAGGATTCTGAGATGGCTACTCCATGGCTTCTTGAAGCTTCAACAAAGTTGGTTTTATTAATTCTGCTGAGTCCACGTGGTCTTGGGCCAGCATATCATTATATAATTTACCTGAGTACAATAATTCTACGACTACAGATTTTTACTTACTTTTATGTGCTGAATGTATCTGGCATAATGTGTAGAAGTTTAGTTTATCTTAATCTAAGTTAAAGATGTTTTCCTTTTGTCCATAAGTCATGATGCCAAAATTAAAATTGAAATTAAATTAATCCAAAATAGGTCAATGACACTGAAATACACAATTTTACTTGCCACAGTGATGAGATTTTATCACCTTTAACATAATTCTAACTTTCACTTATTATACCATTTTTTTATTAAAAATCCTGGTCATTAGTTTAAATTCCAGTTGAGTTTTACTGACAATTTCCTTGCAGAAGTTCATTAAGAAAAGGTATCCATAAAATATACCATCCAAAAAGAGCGAACACACTTTCTTCTTAGCAGCACATGGATCCTTCTCTAAAATAGACCATATATTATGCCACAAAGCTAATGTTAGCAAATACAAGAAGATAGAGACACTACATTGCATTCTATGAGATCATAATGGATTGAAGTTAGAAATAGATGAAAGAGTAAAAAACAGAAACTACTCCAACACCTGGAGATTAAACAGTATGCTATTATATGATGAATGGATAACATAAGACATTAGGAAGGAAATTAAAAAATTCTTAGAGGTAAATGAGAACAAAGAAACATCATATCACAATCTCTGGGGCACTATGAAAGTAGTACGTAGAGGAAAATTTATTTCATGGACCACATTCAATAAAAGAAGTAAAACTCAACAAATAAATGACCTAACACTACAGCTCAAAGCCCTAGAAAAAGAAAAACAGACCAACACCAAAAGTAGTAGAAGACAGGAAATAGTTAAACTCAGAGCTGAAATCAATGGAATTGAAACAAAAAAAAATACAAAAAAATTGACAAAATAAATAGTTGGTTCTTTGAAAAATAAACAAAATTGATAAACCTTTAGCAACACTAACAAAGAGAAGACGAGAGAAAACCCAAATCACTAAAATTTGGAATGAACAAGGATATATAACAACAGACACGAGTGAAATACAAAACATAATTAGAAGCTATTTTAAAAATTAATATTCTAACAAAATAGAAAATTTCAAAGACATCAACAGGTTTCTAGAGACATATGAATTACATAAACTGAAAGAGGAGGACATACACTATTTTAATAGACCAATTTCAAGTAAAGAAATAGAAGAAGTCATCAAAAGCCTACCAACAAAGAAAAGTCCAGGACCAGATGGGTTCTCAGCCGAGTTCTATAAAACCTTTGAAGAAGAGCTCATTCCAATACTTCTCAAAGTATTCCATGAAATAGAAGAGGAGGGAACCCTCCCAGACTCATTCTATGAAGCCAGTATCACCCGGATACCTAAACCAGACAGAGACACGTTGAGGAAAGAAAATTTCAGACCAATATCCTTAATGAACATCAATGCAAAAATTCTCAACAAAATTTTAGCAAATCGCATGCAAAAACATATTAAAAAGATAGTGTACCATGATCAAGTGGGTTTCACCCCAGGGATGCAAGGTTGGTTCAACATCAGGAAATCAATAAATGTAATTCACCATATCAATAGACTTAAAGTGAAGAATCACATGATTATTTCAATAGATTATAAAAAAGCATTTGATAAAATACAGCACCCTTCATGCTCAAAACACTAGAAAAAATAGGGATAGTGGGAACATTCCTTAACATTGTAAAGGCCATCTATGCTAAGCCCATGGCTAATATCATTCTAAATGGTGAAAAACTGAAAGCATTCCCCCTAAAAACTGGAACAAGGCAGTGATGCCCTCTTTCACCACTTCTATTCAATATCATCCTTGAAACTCTAGCCAGAGCAATTAGATAGACCAATGAAATAAAGGAATATGAATAGGAAAAGAAGAACTCAAACTATCCCTATTTGCTGATGATATGATTATATACTTAGAAGAACCAGAAAATTCCACCAGAAAACTTTTAGAACTCATAAGTGAATTCAGTAAACTAGTGGGATATAAGATCAATGCACATAAATCTAATGCATTTTTATACACAAGTGATGAATCTTTGGAAAGAATAATTAGGAAAACTACCCCATTCACAATAGCCTTGAAAAAAATAATATACATGGGAATCAATCTCACAAAAGAGGTGAAAGACCTCTACAATTAGAACTACAGAACACTAAATAAAAAAATTAAAGAAAACCTTAGAAGATGGAAAGATCTCCCATGTTCTTGGATAGGAAGATTAATATTGTCAAAATGGCCATACTACCAAAAGTGCTATACAGATTCAATGCAATTCCAATTAAAATCCCAATGACGTACCTTACAGAAATAGAGCAAGCAATTATAAAATTCATCTGGAAGAATAAGAAACCCAGAATGGCTAAAGCAATCCTTAGTAGAAAGAGTGAAGCAGGGGGTATCGCAATACCAGAATTTCAACTATACTACAAAGCAATAGTAACAAAAACAGCATGGTATTGGTACCAAAATAGAAAGGTAGATCAATGGTACAGAATAGAGGACATGGACACAAACCCAAATAAATACAATTTTCTCATACTAAACAAAGGGGCCAAAAATATGCAATGGAAAAATGATAGTCTTTTCAACAAATGGTGCTGGGAGAATTGGAAATCCATATGCAACAGAATGAAAATAAACCCACATCTCTCACCATGCACAAAACTAAACTCAAAATGGATTAAGGACCTCGGAATCAGACCAGTGACCCTGCAGATTATAGAAGTAATATTAGGTCCAGATCCTTCAACATGTCAGCTCAGGATCAGACTTCCTCAACAGGACTCCCATAGCACAAGAAATAAAAGCAAGAATCAATAACTGGGATACACTCAATCTAAAAGCTTTCTCTCAGCAATGGCTACTATCAGCAATGCAAACAAAGAGCCTACAGAGTGGGAGAAAATCTTTGCCAATCATACTTCAGATAAAGCACTAATCTAAAAAATCTATAAAGAACTCAAAAAACTCTACACCAAGAATGCAAATAATCCAATCGACAAATGGGCTAAGGAAATGAATAGACACTTCACAGAAGATCTACAAGCAATCAGAGAGAAATGATTCAACATCTAATAATAGAGAAATGTTCAACATCTCTAGTAATAAGAGAAATGCAAATCAAAACCACCCTAAGATTCCATCTCACCCCAATTAGAATGGTGATTGTCAAGAACACAAGCAACAGTAGGTGTTGGCAAGGATGTGGGGAGAAAGGTACACTCATACATTGCTGGTGGGGCTGCAAATTAGTGCAGTCACTCTGGAAAGCAGTGTGGAGATTCCTTAGAAAACTTGGAATGGAACCACCATTTGACCCAGCTATCCCACTCCTTGGCCTATACCCAAAGGACTTAAAATCAGCATACTACAAAGATACACCCACATCAATGTTCATAGCTGCTCAATTCACAATAGCCAGATTGTGGAACCAACCTAGACGTCCTTCAATTGATGAATGGATAAAGAAACTGTGGTATATCTACACAATGGAATATTACTCAGCCATAAAGAGTGATAAAATTATGGCATTTGCACGCAAATGGATGAAATTGGAGAATATTATGCTAAGTGAGATCATCCAATCTCAAAAAACCAAAGGACGAATGATATCGCTAATAAGTGGATGATGACACATAATGGTGTTAGGGTTAGAGTTACGGTTAGGGAGGGGAGCAAGAATGGAGGAAGGAAGGACTGTTTAGAGGGAAAAGAGGGGTGGGAGGGGTGGGGGGAAGGGAAAAAAATAACAGAATGTATCAAACAACCTTATCCTATGTAAATTTATGATTACACAAATGATATGCCTTTATGCCATGTACAAACAGAGAAACAACATGTGTTCCATTTGTTTACAATTAAAAAAAAGATATTTTAAAAGATAAAAATAAATAAGTACATTGAAAACACAACGAAAAGGTATCCATGGAATATAAATTACAATGTATTCCATATTCTTCTTGTTACATGGATAAATTTAGACTAAGAGAGACCTCATTGCTTTTGAGTATTACTAATTGCTGTAAATGATGCAAAACATTTGCCATCCCTTTGCCAATTTAATATGGAATACACTAATTATCCAGAAATGAAGACTAGAGGTGTTATCACTCTAAGCTTCTAAATCTTGATAATTTTTAGAATGAGCAATTTTGAAAGGTACCTTAAGTAATTAAATTAATTTTTACCCTGTATTTTATTTCAAACAAGAGAGAATTTATTTTAGGCTGAGATTACTACTACATATAACTTTATATTACACATAAATTTATGTATCTGATTAAGATATAAAAAATAACAAAAAGGTTAAATAATACTTTATTACATTGGATAAAAATTGCATAAGCAATACCAAAATGTTAAATCTTGGCTAACAGTAAATAGAACAATGCTGACATCAATTTATTTATTATCAATTTTACTATTAATATCCCAACTTTGAGAAATAAGGACAGCAAATTATTTTCTATAATTTTTAGTAATTAAGATTGAGGGCAGCTTTCTAATTAATCTTTCAGGTGCTTAGACTGAGTTATAAGGAGGTAACAGACAGAGCTATAAATCTGCTTATCCTATAGCTTTGCAAGTTGTCAATTGTAGTTTACCCAATACTTTACTCTCTTGCTCATGAGAAGATCATGAACTAGCATGCTTGTCCAAATAGGTTACTGTTCTACGATCAGAATTTTGGTATTGGTATGAAACAAAATAAACAGTCTCTCAAACTCAACTAACTAAATATCACAGGATTATACACAAGCAACTTTTTATCATTAATGAAAATGACTATAATATAATTCCTAAAACTCTGATTTTCACTGGTCATGAAAAAAAGGTAGAATTTTCATAAGGATCAATAACAACTTACAGTGTAGAGACTCAAATTTAATTGGCCCTCACTTGCTTGAAGCTCCAAGTGTATTTAGTATGTAATAAAATATATAAATAATGAAAGCAACAAAGGTGATTGCATTATCTCATGAGCTAATCAAAATTTCTTTTCTCTCTTTTTTGTTTCTTTCTTTTCTTCTCCCTTTTTTTAGTACTGGAGATTTAACCCAGGGCCACTTTACAATTGAGTTATTATTTTGAGTTAGGATCTTGCTAAATTGTTTAAGGGCTTTGCTAACTTTCTGAGGCTTGTCTTGAACTTTCAATCATCCTGTCTCAGTCTCCCAAACCACTGGGATTGCAGGCATGCATCAATGCATCTGGCAGTAATCAGAATTTCTTAACAGCCTGTGAGAAGATAAAATTTGCTTTGCTTGCTTTAAAGAAGTTAGAGCCAAAATTTAAAGCACTTAGAGTATTCCCAGATAAAAGTGGATTTTTGATGGTCCTTGACATTCTTTTTGCATTTTGAATACTCATGCATGGTTTGTCTGTCACACCCATTGATTTTGCAGTTATATCAAAGAGCAGTAAAGGCAGTTTGACAAAGAGAGAAGGGAAATAATAAAATAAACTATGTTCAAGAAGAGACTGTATAATCTGTGCAAACATATGTAAATAACTTGTAATTTTTTGTTTAAACATAGGTGGCCCACTCATTTTCTTTTTAAGAAAGGAAATATAAATAGGAATTTATGCTTCAAACAAATAGCAAAATAGTAAGTGAGAAGAAGTATACAAGTTGCCAAAGACAAATTCACCATTTAAAAAGGAAATTTTTAATCCATTACTGGGTAATAACCTGAAAAACTCATACTTATAAAATTTAGTGAAATTTTCCAAATGTGAATCTATTGTAATAATTTGTGAAAAATTAAAAATGCTATTTTGGAAAACTGCATGGTTTTTTTAAAACTAAGTTCTATGAAAGCATTCTGACAGTAACAAAAATTTCAAAGCTACTCTACAAAGTTCTTTCTTCTTCTAGTAGAAACAATTTACTCAAAACAAAAAGGACATCTAATTTTGTCTTACTTTCAAATCCCTTAAAATCAGATTACCTAAAATGATATAAGTAAAGAATTACCAATGAAATTATCAAGCACATAATAAATGCAGTCATGGTTGCAAGCATATAAGGGACCCCTTTTAAGAGGCGGTTTTTAAATTCTTGGGTCTTGGGACTTATTTTAAGTTCTTAAAATTGATTAAAAACCCCAAGTATTTTTTCTTATATTTATTAGTGCTGGTGTTTGCCATAAAAAGAAAAAAATTAAAGCATTTAGTTATGCATTAAAAACACCTCTCATGTTAGCACAAATAACATTTTTATGAAAAATTTTTTTCCAAAAAAATTAGTTAAGAATGGACTTATTAACATTGCAGTAAATGTGTTTGGAGTTTATTTTGATAGAAGAGAGCTGTATTCTATATTTGCTTTTGCTTTCTATCTGTTATGATATGTTGCTTTACTCCATGTCACAATATATCATAATATACATAGCTATAAGAAGAAAATAAAATCTCACAGATATGATGTTTGAAAGGAGGATAAACTTTTAAAAAGTATTTTCTAATTGTGGATAGTGTTCTTTGATATATTAGAATTAGATTAAGAGTTTTCTCAAAGGTTATATTGTAACTAAAACTCTATCAATAAACTATTAATACTTACATTAAAATTCACTAGTCTACCTTGCACTTTAAATGAACATTTTACCAACATAATTCTATAATATGAGGTGGTGATAACTGGAGAAATATTTGTTCTTGAGTTATAGATTAAAATTTTTATATAATTTCATCAAAATGAGAAAAGGAAAACCTTCGTTAATATCACCACTGATTCATCAGAAAAGTATCTAAGTAGTGGGAAGATATTAAGCTTAAAGGAGCAGATCTAAATTTTCAGAATCTAATTTGTATTTGCAAACCTTAATTTTATTATTGGCATGGACTACCTGCAGTTGATTTCCTTGAAGTGACAAGTTTACTTCATACACTTTCAAGAAAAATCTGCCAAATATCTAATTCTGAATAGCCACAGTTTGTCCGTTGGTCACTTATTCTAGTAAAAATGATATTCCTTGAAAAGTAAATTAAAAAAAAAGGTGGGGGTTATTTCAGCTTGTAGGCAATCATCCAAAAATTTTTCCTTGAGATAACTATAGTATTTCTGTGTGCAGTCCATGTGTTTTTTATATAATTCATATTTCATTATACATACACAACACAAAAATACTAGTCATTTACTCAAGAAGGAAATTTAATAAAATTAATGCATTTTACTGCTTTGCAAAATATTTTAAGTGTAACTGAGACTTTTTTTCTCAGTGGTGAAGAATACCATGATATACTTTGGTGGCACTGCTTGAATGTATACCAGGAAACAGAAGTTTTATCCTTATTGCTTCTGGATCAACAGTGCAAATATTAATAAAGGGAAAAAAGCAAATAACATTTAGTGCACTTCTGCTAATATATTTTATACCTCTGGACAACCCCTTAAAGGGTATCAGAAACCAGGGTTCCATGGGCCACACCTGGGAACCCACAATCTTAAGTATTTGTTGCTAACAATGAACATAAACCACCCACAAATTTCTGTCAAATATTGTTCAGTGGGCTCAGAGAAAATTTCCAAAATCACATGAAAGTGATAACACATTGTGACAATGTTTTTTTTTATACCTAATCACCTGGAAGTATTGATAAATATTTAATCATTCCATACAAAGATCTGCTAGGTTTTATTCCCCTTTTTCATAAATTAGAAGGTTCTGTGGTTTCAAGTCTCAATGCAACACCATTCTTCTGTAGTAATAAGTTAACCCACATAGAATTTGGTAGAGAAACAGATACAAAAGCAAACAAGTAAAAATTAGTCTTACAGATATCAAGATATAATTTGCTATTAGCATAAGCTATGGTAAGAAGAAAAGCAACTGTTCTAGAATAGTAAAAAAATTTATATCATTTTAAGGACAATGCCTTTTCTGTTTTGAGTTGTTTTCTCAATTTGAGTTCATTGTTCAATCTGAGGCATCTATCATTTTTGTCAACAGTGTCTATGAAAATAAATATTATAAATATAACAAAATTTTGTTTTCATAGTGATAGCTCATTTATTAGAGAAAGCAGCCTAAACAGATGTATCCTCTATACTGTAAAAGCTTATAGTTTGATTATAAAATTACAGTATATCAATCAAACACAGGCACTTCCTTCCTTAAAAATATAAAACTTCTGATTTGGGTCAGTATCTTTAAATATGGCCTTGAACTTGGTGGCTTTATGTAAAGTCTCAGGTATCAGAGAGAATGGGGCTGCATACCCTGGCAAATTACCAGTTATAAAAATAACTCCATCAGCTTTTAACACCTACTTCCTGGATACTTTACTTTTAGCAACTCCTACTCAGTTTTAAAATCAGCTGTCATTCAAAGAGGGGTAATGCACTCTAGTGCTCTGAAAAAAGCAATTCCTATAAGGCTAATGTTAGAGGTTTTGTTGTGGGTTGTGGTGAAAAAAGAGATGTGGAACACATCTTGAATTTCTGGGGTTACCAAAAAGAACTTTAAGTACTGAAGATTCAAGAGGTAACTTGGTTCACTTGTAGATAAAAAAAAAAAAAAAAACAGTATTTGAATACCAAGAATAAGCCAAGGCAGCAGATGATTAATGGCAGGAATGCCTTTGGTGGTTTTTTGGAGGGGGTGTAGTAGGGATTGAACTCAGGAGCACATTACATCAGAGCTATGCCACCAACTATTTGCATTTTAATTCTGAGACAGGGTCTAATTAAATTGCTCAGGCTGGCCTCAGATTTGTGGTCCTACTACCTTAGTTTTCCAAGTAGCTGGTTTATGGGCATGCACCACCATGCCTGGCCTGAATAAATTGTAAGCTGTGAAGTCTTCAGATACCACATATTTATGTGTATTGAAAACTCTAAAGTCACTACTTTATTATACTCCTGGTGTGTTGCATTGGGGTTACAGTGGTAAACACCAGTACCTTTCAATATATTCCTATTAAATTTTACATTTGGAAAACATTAAATGTGATTTTAACAAAAAATAAAATACTTTGCAACAATTTGACCTAATATAAAAGACTTCTCAAACCTCTGTCAAATTATAAGTATAGACTATTTTCTTTCCAAATTATTGCTAAAATAAAAGCAGAAAAAACACAATTTTAAAAACTGAGATCTACAAATAGCCTTCACAACAACTTGCAAAGGAAAATGTAAACAACCACGATGAAAACAAACCTCATGGAATGTATATGGAAATACTTTTAAAGCCTTGTTCTAAAATTCTTAGCAATGTGCTAGCAATATGTCCAGACCTCTTTTTCATTAACAGAAACTGGCTTTCCTTTATATTAACCAAATTCACTATTTAAAAAAAAAATGCAGGTTTGAAGGTACTGATTTACTATCTACAGAATTATAAAGGTCTCAAACACACCAGATGGGACACTTTATTTTCAAAATAGGTATCTATAAATTGTTGGTGAACTTTGCAAAAATAAAATCTTTGAAAATTAAAATATATCACTCAGAACAAAGAAGTCTATAAGAACACAGGTATGTCAGGTGCTTTTATTTATCTGATAACTTGTAGATTTCTTTTGGATCTGATAATTATAGAAAACTTCTTTAGCATTATTTGAATTCTTAGATGTACTACAAAAACACAATTAACTTATGATTTCTGCTAACAATAAAGATAGTTACTTCAAGCAAAGTAAACACAATAACTATATGTTTCTTGTCTTACATAATGCATAACCCTGAAAATTCACTGTTATTTTATAATTTAATACCATTTTATATATATTAGGGGAGTTCACCATTTAAAGGTGGCCTTTGGCAGAATGTATCCATCATTTGGATTTTACATCAGAAAGTAAAATATAACCACAGATTTATTCTACACATATAGGACAATCAGTTTTAATGTGAAATAAAATATCAAAAATATTTTTAGAACACTTTTAAAATGAAGCAATTTTACAAAAAGTATGATCCTAGGAAATCTGTAGTAGAGTAAACAGAAGTAAATAAGCCAAACAGAAAACTGCAAAGACCGGTTCTGAGGATGGTATATTACACTGTGCAATCTAGCTCATTTTCTTTACACTTTAACAATACACAATAAACATACCTTTACATTGTGCATACTCATGATGTTCCCACAGTAATCCATGTACTGTTTTAGGTCTTTATCCTGAAAAATCATAACATTTTACTACATGATAACATAGTTTTCAAAATGTATGATTAATTCAATTAATAGTGTTTAATTTTTTAAAGAAAATAGATTTTCAGGAAGAGATACAGAATACACCACCTAATCTATTTAAATACCAATAAATAAACAAAAATGACTCTGAGACTGTTTAAAAAGTCTAAATTTCTATTACTGAAGCAAACTAAAATACTGAGTTTTTATTAAAAGTTTACCAGATACTCTAGGAACAGAGTCAAAGATTTTTCTGTGTAAATAACATCTTGTAAGGTTATTATGTTTGCGTGTCTTAAATTGTTTTAAGACTGAAACTGTAAAACAGAAATGAAAGCCATTTGTTTAGTCTGTGGAAGGTAAGATTTTACAAAAACATGAAGTAAGTTTAACACATAAATCAACTGTGTATAAAATTATCTTAAGTTAAAAACAGTAATTTTCCAAGGGGATTAGTAGTAGAAAAACTAAATGTATCAACTTTTTCTTTTTTTATGAGTTTGAGATTGATATTATGGTACCTGAAGTCATCTCTAATATTACAACTGTCCATCTTCTGCTGTTTTTCCTTGAATGTCAACTTTTTGAGCCTCTAATATTAATTGTAATATTAATTATAGTACAAATATGCTTTTTTCCACCATGTTGCTAATGAGTTGCCTCAAACATTATTTATTTATTTATTTATTTATTTTGGTACAAGGGATTGAACCTGAGCCACATCTCCAGTCCCTCTGTTTTTTCTTTAATTTTTATTTTGAGGCAGGGTCTAGCTAAGTTGCTGAGGCTGGCTTCAAGGCTGCCACCTGCCTCAGCATCATGAGCCACTGGGATTAAAGGCTTTTACTACCATGCCTGATTCAAACCAATTTTGAATAATTCACTTCTTAAATAAAATGGTATAATGACATGTTTATACACAGTTCATTTATTTCTTATATTTAATATATGCAGCTAAATTACAGTTATCATGTGTTCCATGTTCCAATATATATAATTTCTCTATCAGATATTTATCCATGTCAGTACTTTTAATGTTTTCATAGTATTTCACTATACATTAAGAAAATTAATTTCTTTCCACTGAATATGTTACTTTTAGAAATAATTTTTGAAGATCTAATTATGTCTTCTGGTCACCTATTATTTCTTTCTGATTTTATTTATTAAAATTACTCTTATACAGCTTTGGTTTTAAAATAGTCTTTTGCTGTACTGGGTGTGCATTCTTAATTTTCCAAACAGAGCTCTTTTAATGCCACCAAATTCTCTGTCATTTTACTTCTTCCTTTATAAACTGCTGCATATGTGCCCTATAAAACATATTTTGGAAGAAAAAGTCAAGAGTACCATAAGAGGGTAACAATGAAGAACAATAAAGAGACCTACCTGAATTTCTAATTTGTAAACATGCTGAATTCCATCTTGCAAAGAAACTCCACAATGTCCAGTATTAGACTTTCTTATAGCAAGGATGATTTTCAGTTACATACACACAACTTTCAGGTTTTTGTAAGATTGAAAGTGTCTCAAAAGTACAAAACAGGAATTTAATTTATGTTTGGTGCTTTATTTCAAATTAAGATTTGGATCAATAGTATTAAAATCAAAGGTGCATTCCCTGTAATGATGTATGAAGACTGACACTGAGCACATTAAATGAAAGAATCATTATACTGTTAAATCAAAAAAGTTTTACCCAGGTTTCCAAACTTTTCAAAATTTTGTACATTAGTTGTTTAAAAAAGAACAGAGATTCCCTGTCAACTAAGTCTACTATTTTCATTCCTGCTGTTTATTTTCTATTACTTCTACCTTTTATTATTACTTACTGTTTATTTATTACTTTTTACTTATTATTTTCTTGCATTTTGTTACTGTGGAAGATAGAATGTTTCTAAGTTAGTAGCATTACAGATAGTGACAAGTTAAAGAAAAGGAATATTTTAAGAATTTCTTACCCTTCAATGAAATATTTTTATTTCTAAAGTTATTTTTAAGAAATTTTAACTCATGCAATTCCCCATGACAGCACAGACAGGAGACTATTAGGAGGCTAAACAAACAGATGCCTATTGTGTTACCAAGAAAGCAAAATATTTTCTGTTTCAGTAAAAGATTTTAAGCCTATTAAAAATTACACATTTCCTCTCAAACTGATAGGATACTTTCAAGAATTGAAAGCTTCATTCCTCCTAATTTTGTTACCTTTTCAGAGCAAGATATAATTCTTTAGACATCAATGTTCACAATTTTCCAGGTTGGCAAAACCATACACTTAGATGATGAACAAGAAAGTCTTACATTTTTCAAATAAGAATTTATTTCTTTCCATGTTTTTCTAATTTGATGTAGGTTTCCATTTTCCCAAGCCAAATTTCTGACTGCAAGCAAAACTATGATAAGTTGAGTATTTATTCTTAAAATTTATCTCTTCCTCAACATCTAAAACTCTCCAATTCTACAGTGTTTAAGAATAGAAACAGTTGGTTACAGTCCAATTGTTGAACATCTCTAATGTTTGAAAATATATTTGATGTTGGAATATTGAAAGGGTAGTAAGCATCAGTATTCATAATTGAAACAGTCAACCTACCTTACACATGGATTGGATAATGGTCTGCTGTGAATGCTTTGTTTTATTTTAAGAACCCAAATTTTAAACTACCACAGATTTTAAGATACTAAAGAATCTTATAAAATTACTATTTGATTTTTCTTTTAAAAAAATCACAAAAGAGCAAGGCTGGGAATATGGCTCAGTTGGTAGAGTGCTTGCCTTGCAAACACAAGAACCCAAATTTTAAACTACCATTTTATTTTAAGATACTAAAGAATGTTATGAAATTACTATTTGATTTTTCTTTTAATGAAATCACAAAATATCAGGGCTGGGGATATAGCTCAGTTGGTAGAGTGCTTGCCTTGCAAACACAAGGCCCTGGGTTCAATCCCCACTACCACCAAATAATAATAATAATAATAATAATAATAATAATAATAATAATAATAATTTTCTGACCAATCTTTAAATTTCTATGGAACCTTGAAAAAAAAAAAGAGGCTAAAAAGATGAGTTTCAGGTTATCCAATCATAATACACTTAAAAAGAAAACCAATTTACATTCTACTGTAGATCAGGAAGCATGCAAACACAGATCCAATAATGTAAGCTTCATTTTTCTCTCCTTAAAAGTTTAAAAGTGAGTTCCTAAACTCTTTCTTTTAAACCTTAAACTCACTACTTATTTTTTATGGAGTCAATAAATGAGGTAGATGGAATATATCAAAATATGTCACAAAAACACAATATATCCAATACATATTTAAAAAGAAAATTTAAAAAAGTAAGCAAGCTTAACATCAAAGATTGGAAAAACAATATAGACAGGTGGAAAATAGGAACTGAAAGAAAAAACTTAAAAAAAAAAGTAAACAGAAGCCAAGAAAAAGAATTTCCTTAAAATTGTTTTCTAAAATCCCTTTGCAATAGAAGATATAATAATAATCTAAAAAAGGATTCACTTCTTTCATAGAAGATGTTAATGTCTTTAAATAAAATGCTAGTGAAAGGAAATAATGCATAACTTCAGTTATATAGGTATATAAATCATATTAAATTATTAAAATATTGCATTGTACTCCAGCCCTAGAGAATCAAATTTGCAATTTTTCTGGAGTTGTCAAATAAAATAAAACTGATTCTTGATGATTAGACTTGGCATCACTTACTACTTTAAACAATAATCTTTCCAAAGTTAAATGGCCAAAAGTAGAGGAGGTCCCACAAAGCAATCAATTTTATTCTTTTGTTACAATGAAATACACCAAGTTAAAATGATGTAGAAAACTGCAGATCTAACTAAGAAGTACTTTTTTTTTATTGTAAACAAATGGGATACACGTTGTTCCTCTGTTTGTACATGGCATAAAGGCATACCATTTGTGTAATCATAAATTTACATAGAGTAATGTTCTTTGATTCATTCTGTTATTTTTTCACTTCCCCCCACCCCTCCCAACCCTCTTTTTCCTCCAAACAGTCCTTCCTTCCTCCATACTTGCCCCCCTGCCTAACCCTAACTATAACTTGAACACTAACATTTCCCTCCCCCCATTATGTGTCATCATCTACTTATTAGCGATATCAGTCGTCCTTTGGCTTTTTGAGATTGGCTGATCTCACTTAGCATAATATTCTCCAATTTCATCCATTTGCCTGCAAATGCCATAATTTTATCATTCTTTATGGCTGAGTAATATTACATTGTATATACATACCACACTTTCTTTATAAATTCATCTATTGAAGGACATCTAGGTTGGTTCCACAGTCTGGCTATTGTGAATTGAGCAGCTATGAACATTGATGTGGGTGTATCTCTGTAGTATGCTGATTTTAAGTCCTTTGGGTATAGGCCAAGGAGTGGGATACCTGGGTCAAATGGTGGTTCCATTTCAAGTTTTCTAAGGAATCTCCACACTGCTTTCCAGAGTGGCTGAACTAATTTGCAGCCCCACCAGCAATGTATGAGTGTACCTTTCTCCCCACATCCTCGCCAAAACCTGTTGTTGCTTGTATTCTTGATAATCGCCATTCTAATTGGGGCGAGATGGAATTTTAGGGTGGTTTTGATTTGCATTTCTCTTATTACTAGAGATGATAAACATTTTTCCATATGTTTGTTGATTGCTTCTAGATCTTCCTCTGTGAAGTGTCTATTCATTTCCTTAGCCCATTTGTCGACTGGATTATTTGTATTCTTGGAGTAGTTTTTTGAGTTCTTTATAGATTCTGGAGATTAGTGCTCTATCTGAAGTATGATTGGCAAAGATTTTCTCCCACTCTGTAGGCTCTTTCTTCGAATTGCTGATAGTTTCCTTTTCTGAGAGAAAGCTTTTTAGTTTGAATCTATCCCAGTTATTGATTCTTGCTTTTATGTCTTGTGCTATGGGAGTCCTGTTAAGGAAGTCTGATCCTAAGCCGGCATGTTGAAGATTTGGACGTACATTTTCTTCTATAATCTGCAGGGTCCCTGATCTGTTTCCGAGGTCCTTAATTCATTTTGAGTTTAATTTCGTGCATGGTGAGAGATATGGGTTTAGTTTCATTTTGTTGCATATGGATTTCCAATTCTCCCAGCACCATTTGTTGAAGAGGCTATCTTTTCTCCATTGCATATTTTGTCTAGTATGAGAAAATTGTATTATTTGGGTTTGTGTCCGTGTCCTCTATTCTGTACCATTGATCTACCTTTCTACTTTGGTACCAATACCATGCCGTTTTTTTTTTTTTTTTTTTTTTTTTTTCCGACTGAGCTATCTCCCCAGCCCACCATTCCATTTTTGTTACTATTGCTTTGTAGTAGAGTTGAAGATCTGGTATTGCAATACCCCCTGTTTCACTCTTCCTGCTAAGGATTGCTTTAGCTATTCTAGGTTTCTTATTTTTCCAGATGAATTTCATAATTGCTTGCTCTATTTCTGTAAGGTAAACCATTGGGATTTTAAATGAAATTGCATTGAATTTGTATAACACTTTACGTAGTATGGCCATTTTGACAATATTAATTCTTCCTATCCAACACATGGAACACCTTTCCATCTTCTAAGGTGTTCTTTAATTTCTTTCTTTAGTGTGCTGTAGTTCTCATTGTAGAGGTCTTTCACCTCTTTTGTGAGATTGATTCCCAAGTATTTTATTTTTTTCGAGGCTATTGTGAATGGGGTAGTTTCCTAATTTCTCTTTATCACTTATGTATAAAAATGCGTTGGATTTATGAGCATTGATCTTGTAACCTGCTACCTTACTGAATCCACTTATGAGTTCTAAGAGTTTTCTAGTGGAATTTCCAGGTTCCTCTAAATATATAATCATGTCATCAGCGAACAGGGATAGTTTAAGTTCTTCTTTTCAATTTGTATCCCTTTAATTTCTTTGGTTTGTCTAATTGCTCTGGCTAGAGTCTCAAGAACAATGTTGAATAGAAGTGGTGAAAGAGGGCATCCCTGCCTTGTTCCAGTTTTTAGGGGGAATGCTTTCAGTTTTTCGCCAATTAGAATGATATTAGCCATGGGCTTAGCATAAATGACCTTTATAATGTTAAGGAATGTTCCCACTATCCCTATTTTTTCCAGTGTTTTGAGCATGAAGGGGTGCTGTATTTTATCAAATACTTTTTCTGCATCTATTGAAATAATCATGTGATTCTTGACTTTAAGTCTATTGATATGGTGAATTACATTTATTGATTTCCAGATGTTGAACCAACCTTGCATCCCTGGGATAAAACCCACTTGATCGTGGTGCACTATCTTTTTAATATGTTTTTGTATGCGATTTGCTAAAATTTTGTTGAGAATTTTTGCATCGATGTTCATTAAGGATATTGGTCTGAAATTTTCTTTCCTTGATGAGTCTCTGTCTGGTTTAGGTATCAGTGTGATATTGGCTTCATAGAATGAGTTTGGGAGGGTTCCCTCCTCTTCTATTTTATGGAATACTTTGAGAAGTATTGGAATGAGCTCTTCTTTAAAGGTTTTGTAGAACTCAGCTGAGAACACATCTGGTCCCGGATTTTTCTTTGTTGGTAGACTTTTGATGATTTCTTCTATTTCAGTACTTGAAATTGGTCTATTTAAATTGTGTATGTCCTCCTCGTTCAGTTTAGGCGATTCATATGTCTCTAGAAACCTGTTGATGTCTTCAAAATTTTCTATTTTGTTGGAATATAGATTTTCAAAATAGCTTCTAATTATGTTTTGTATTTCAATCCTGTCTGATGTGATATTTCCTTGTTCATTCCGAATTTTAGTGATTTGGGTTCTCTCTCGTTTTCTCTTTGTTAATGTTGCTAAAGGTTTATTAATTTTCTTTATTTTTCAAAGAACCAACTATTTATTTTGTCAGTTTTTTGTATTGTTTCAATTTCTTTGATTTCAGTTCTGAGTTTAACTATTTCCTGTCTTCTACTACTTTTGGTGCTTGTCTGTTCTTCTTTTTCTAGGGCTTTGAGCTGTAGTGTTAGGTCATTTATTTGTTGAGTTTTACTTCTGTTATTGAATGCACTCCATGAAATAAATTTCCCTCTAAGTACTGCTTTCAAAGAGTCCTAGAGATTATGATACGATGTTTCTTTGTTCTCATTTACCTCTAAGAATTTTTTAATTTCCTTCCTAATATCTTCTGTTATCCATTCATCATATAATAGCATATTGTTTAATCTCCAGATGTTGGAATAGTTTCTGTGTTTTACTCTTTCAGTTATTTCTATCTTCAATCCATTATGATATGATAGAATACAAGGTAGTGTCTCTATCTTCTTGTATTTGCTAACATTAGCTTTGAGGCATTATATATGGTCTATTTTAGAGAAGGATCCATGTGCTGCTGAGAAGAAAGTGTATTCGCTGTTGGTTGGATGGTATATTCTATAAATGTCCATTAAGTCTAAATTATTGATTGTGTTACCGAGATCTATGGTTTCTTTGTTCAATTTTTGTTTGGAAGATCTGTCCAGTGGTGATAGAGGTGTGTTAAAATCACCTAGTATTATTGTGTTATGGTCTATTTGGTTTCTGAAATTGAGAAGGATTTGTTTGCCATACATGGATGAGCCACTGTTTGGGGCATAGATGTTTATGATTGTTATATCTTGCTGATTTATGCTTCCCTTAAGCAGTATGAAATGACCTTCTTTATCCCTTCTGACTAACTTTGGCTTGAAGTCCACATTATCTGAAATGAGCATGGATACTCCAGCTTTTTTGCTGAGTCCATGTGCATGGTATCTTTTTCCCCATCCTTTCACCTTTAGTCTATGGGTACCTTTTTCTATGAGGTGAGACTTTTGTAGGCAACATATTGTTGGATCTTTCTTTTTAATCCAATCTGCCAGTCTATGTCTTTTGATTGATGAATTCAGTCCATTAACATTCAGGGTTATTATTGAGATATGATGTGGTTTCCTGGTCATTCAGTTCATTTTTTAAATTTTACTTATTTATTTATTTGACACAACTTGTTTCCTCCTTTATTTGACAATTCCTTTAGGATAATTCTTCCCTTTGCTGATTTGCTTCTTTGTTTTTCATCTCTTTGTCATGGAATATTTTGCTGAGAATGTTCTGTAATGCTGGCTTTCTTTTTGTAAATTCTTTTAGCTTTTGTTTATCATGGAAGGATTTTATTTCATCGTCAAATTTGAAGGTAAGTTTTGCTGGGTATAAGATTCTTGGTTGGCATCCATTTTCTTTCAGGGCTTGAAAAATGTTGTTCCAGGCCCTTCTAGCTTTTAGGGTCTGGATTGAAAAATCTGCTGATATCCGTATTGGTTTTCCCCTGAATGTAATTTGGTTCTTTTCTCTCACAGCCTTTAAAATTCTGTCTTTATTTTGTATGTTATGTATTTTCATTATAATGTGCCTTGGTGTGGGTTTGTTGTAATTTTGTGTATTTGCAGTCCAATAAGCCTCTTGAACTTGATTTTCCATTTCATTCTTCAGATTTTTTTTTTTTTTTTCATTTTAAACAAGAAGTTTATTTAAACAACAAGACGCTTGACTTGAAGGGAAAACTATCTAGGAATCTTTTTTTTTTAAGAGTAATTTACCCCTACTTAAAGACAGATTGCCCTACATGTAACAGCTACGTACAAAAAAGTTATAAAATTGTCCTTGGTTTTACAATGATAAATGAAAAACATTAAAATTCTCCAATCGAACAAGGTATGCAAGGATTTTTATGTTGTTCAGGTTTTTTTTGTTTGTTTGTTTTTTGTTTTTTGTTAAAACAGTGAGAGCAAAATAATTTACTGGAATATAAAGATAAGAGCTGAATGAGCATGCCACTAATGGAGAAAGGGGATAATTTCACAGAACCAGTATTTTTCCCCATCCCATCTCCATTTGATGTCAATCAAAACATATCATTGGCCATTTAGTTAAAAAAAAATGCAATATGCTTGTGCACATACACCAGTTACTTTATGTACAATAAAGGAATGGGGAAGGGGAAAATGAAAGAATAGAGAAAACTATACTGTAGTAGTCAGGATGTGGTGGAACCAAATTGCAGTTTTCTAATTAAGAATGTATTCTTGGTCTGTAGGAACAGAGTTCTGAAGTAAAGTAGCAGGTTCCCTTTTTAGTAGACACCTCCTGTCTGCTGCTGGAACACATCAATTGTATCTTCATCCTCCATTTCCAACTGTGCAGGTGTGTCTGTTTCATTAATTGGCTGCCCATCAAATCAGAATCTGATCTGCCTCATCGACAAACCCTGTCGTTCACAATAGGCTTTCATTAGTTTACTAAGTGGTGTATGCCTCTTAATCTTAAACTGCACCACAGAACCATCCTGCCCCGCCACCTTCAAGTTAATATGATCGTTGTTCTCAGTCTTGACTCCTTCCTTGGGCTTTTCATCGGCCATGGCGAGCGCCGGAGTCTCCTCAGCTGCCGCTTCACAAAAGAGGTACCAGGTCTGCACCGAACGAGCACACAAGCAGCTCCAGGAGCGACAGAAGAAGGAGGCGGCAGCGGTGGACGAGGGAGAGGCTCATTCTTCAGATTTGGGAAATTTTCTGATATTATTTCATTGAATAGATTGTTCATTTCTTTGGTTTGTTTCTCTGTGCCTTCCTCAATCCCAATAATTCTTAAATTTGGCCTTTTCATGATATCCCATAGTTCTTGTAGATTCTGTTCATGATTTCTTACCATCTTCTCTGTTTGTTCAACTTTGTTTTCAAGGTTGAATATTTTGCCTTCAATGTCTGAGGTTCTGTCTTCCAATTGTTCTATCCTACTGGATATGCTTTCTATGGAGTTCTTAATTTGGTTTATTGTTTCCTTCATGTCAAGGATTTCTGTTTGGTTTTTTTTTTTCAATATCTCTAACTCTTTATTGAAATGATCTTTTGCTTCCTGTATTTGCTCTTTCCACTGTTGATTGGTGCAATCATTCAATGCCTGCATTTGCTCTTTCATCTCATCATTCAGTGCTTGCATTTGCTCTTTCATCTCATCATTTGCTTCCCTGATCATTTTAATTATGTACATTCTGAACTCCTTTTCTGTCATTTCTTCTGCCATGCTGTCATTGAGTTTTATTGATGTAACATCTAGATTTGTTCGCGGCATTTTCTTTTCTCGTTTTCTCATATTGTTCAGGTATCAGTGGACCACTGAGATATTGCAGATTTCCTCTATTGACTTACAATATCCCTGAAGATTTCTATATATATCTCCTCTTAGACTTCAGTAGGCTGAAGTCTTGGAGGAAGTTGATAATGCGGTGCTCCACAAGGAAGCTTCCTCTCTAGGAGTGGTGGCCTTCAGGTGGGGTATATTCCCTGCTAGAGGGCAGAGGTGCCTGCACTTGTTGAGCAATGGTCATCCAAAGGGGAACTAGGCTGCGGGCTGAGGCAAGGCCTGTTTGGGCCTGTGTCTCTGGTTTTACCGTCCTTGTGGGGAAACCTCACCCGGCAGGGAAGACTCACCCAGTGTGGTTGTCTTGCTGGTCAGTTCCCCTCCTAGAATTTCCCCTCGATTAACATCTACCACCTGGGCTGGGCTGCCTTCCTCTGCAAATTTCCCAGGGGCCCGGCCCTACTTCCTGGGCCTGTGAGCCTCACCCTTCACAGATGTATCTCCTTAGCTGCCCCTCCTCAGAGAATCTGCCCGCAGGCCTGGAACCTTCACTCCACCCTTAAGCATGTCTCTGTGCCGCTCTTCCACCAAGAAGCCTCCTAGATCCTGGGACCCTGCTCTGCACCTAATCGCCTGGTTATGTGGACCCTCCTCTAAGCAGCCACCTTGGGCCCCGTACAATCGCTCTGAGTCCCAGAGACCCACCACATGCCTCTTCCTCCTGACAGCTGCCTGGTGTTCCGATGCGGTCACTAGGAGTCCAAGCAACTCACTGCATGCCTCCTTTTCCCACCAACCACCTGTAGCCCTGGGCAATCACTCCGAGTCGAAGTGACCCACCCCGTTCCTCCTCCTCCTCCAGGTAACCCCCTGGGTGTTCAGGAGTGGTCGTTCTGAGTGGCTCTGAATCCACGTGACCTGCTGCATGCATGCCTCCTCTGGGCAGCCACCTGGAGCTCTGGTGCAGCTACTGGAGACCAAGCGACCCACCGCACTTCTCCTCCAGGCAGCCCCCCCTGTGTTCAGGAGCGGTCGCTTTAAGTCCAAACAACTCACCAATCGCCTCCTTCTCTGAGCAGCCTGGAGCTCTAATGCAGTCACTGTGAGTCCAAACGACCTGCCGCACTCCTCCTCCTCCTCCTCCTACTCCTCAGGGCAGGCCCCAGTGTTCAGAAGTGGTCTGAGTCCAAACAGCTTGCACGCAGCTCCTCCTCTGGCAACCGCCTGTAGCTCTGGTATAGTCACTCCGAATCCAAGTGGCCACACTCCTCCTAGTCCTCCTCAGTGCAGGCCCTGCTGTTTTGAGTCCACACAGCTGTCCTCACCGCTCCTCCCCTGGGCTGCCACCGGAGCCCCAGTGGTTGCTCCGAGTCCCAGCACTGTGCTGAGCGTCCTCCTCTACGTCACTCCCAGTTGTCCGAGTTCACTGCTCCAGTGGGGAAGGGGTGTCTCACCAGGCAGCTCTACTTCACAAAGTTCCCTGCCTTCTGGGACTACCGCCCCATCCGGGACACCTCCCCAATGGGAAAGACTCACCCAGCTGCTTTGAGTTGGTCCCAAGTCTCTCAATATCTCCTCTTTTGAATCCTGAATCCTGGAGCAACATGAACTGCAGCCATCCTCTAGTCTGCCATCTTGAAACCTCCTAGGAAGTTCTTAATTAAAAACTCAAAAACTAAAACTCTAGTCATAGGTACTATACTACTACATGACTGAAAAACTGCTTCCGTTTGCTTTTATTGTTACCTTTTTGCCTTATGTATATGATGCTTTTCATGAAAAACATTATATTAGAAAAATGAAGTTTTAAAACCATCATATACTACCTACCCAGGTACTGTCTTGTATGTAATTTATTATTTACTAAATTCTTTCTTTCTACTACTAATAGTTGTGCAGAATAATGAAGCAAAACTATAAGATACAATAATTTCCAGAAACAAATGAAGATTTTTACTTCAGTATGGAAAATGTGGCCAACAGCCCCCTGTCTGGTACATGATAGCCTGATTCCAATAATTTTTCACTTTATATTAAACTTTACAAGGTTAAGAAACTATAATAAAATAACATTATTTTCTTGTACGTGTGTGGTCTTCAGATGTTTAAACTTACAAACATGGAACTACTGCACTTTCAACTTAAATTTTAAGTTTTAGGTCATCTTTTACTGAGGGAAAATAACACTATGTTAAAAACAAGCATAAGCCAATATGAACAAAATAATGAGTATCCATGAAAAAAAAAAATGTATATATAGTCATTGTCTATAACAAAGAGAAGTTCAGAAGACATGACTGACCTAGAAACATTTTCTTCTTAGTAGTAGGAAAATTTTTTTACTCATTTTTGTATCTTAAGCAAATACTAGAATGCCCTTAATATGAAGTACACTTTGGTCTAGTGGTGATCATGACAAAAACAATGCAGTTTGCTTTAAAGATTATGCCAGTGAAAAAAATAGGTTATATAAGTGATTAACTATAAATTAATTATTGGAAAGATGAAACACGACTATACAGTGTAAGGATTAACTTGAAAAGGATACATGAAAGACTTAAGAACCATTCTTCAGAGAAACAAAATTAATGACATTAGAATACACTGAAACTTTTTTTAAAAAGTAACTGGTTGGAAATAATCAACTGTGTATTTCAGCTAATAGAGGGGATTTTTAATGTTCCGAACACAGAGAAATAGTGAATATTTAAGGTGATAGATATGCCAGTTAATCTCATCTAATTAGCACACATTAATACATGTATTGAAATGTCAAAATACCAAATAAATGTATAAAATTATGTGCCCATTAAAAAGATATTCATATATAAACAAAAACAATTATTATACTGCAATTATGAAGTTAAATTTGAATAACCAGTCTCTAATATAAACAGCACTACTGAATTCCACCAATGCAAGCAGGTGGAGAATTCAAGCAAAAGGCAGTTACATTAATGAACTATCAGATTTTAATTCAAAGAGTAAAGCATACTGCAATATCCCCATATTTTAAACCCTGAATAGTAATTACTATAATTAATAAATTTTAAATGGAATATTTAGAAAAATGTGATTTCATTTTTATCTGCTGAACACAAGATTAACAATAGATATAATCACTAGCTTATTTACATGCGCTCCAATGGAAATTATTCAGAGAACAGAAGACAATACTCATTTATTCAACATTTAGCAAGCACGTTAGTTGCTGAGCATACAGTGAAGAAGACACACATGATCCCCACTTTCATGAGTTCACAATCTAGAATGAGTTGCACCTTAGTTTTAATTAAACCTTTGAAAGTTGCATGCAAACAAAAATAATAGCTTAAAAAGGTACAGTGAACTTTATATTTTAATATAATATAAAATTTCCCTTAATTCTGCTTTCCAGATGAAAAAACAATCATTTTTCTGATAGTTCATTGTTCTAAGAAAATACTTCACTTTTTGAGAGTCCATGAAAATTCCTATTCTGATAGCTCTTACAGCAAAAGCACATGAAGACTAAAAGTATACATACACAAGATAAGTTACAACTTGTAATAGTTCCTCCTATAATTCAGTGTACTTTGTAAGCAGTAGCAAGTGTAACAAGAGAGTTCTAGCTAGCTTTGTTTCTAGCAACATAATTCATACATCACAGTCATGAAACTGTATTAATAAGGTGGAGATGCATTTTCAAGTGAAGAATATGCTGAGGTTCTACAGGTGCCATGTTAAAGGTGAGTATGTATTGAAAAACACTGTGGACAGTAGAAGGTTACTTCAAACACCCATTTCCCTCCCTGTGAGAATTACTGAATTGTTCTTTTTGACAACAATGTGTTCTGCTTGTTGAAATGTGGAGACAGAAGACACTGAAAACCTCAATTTTACTCACCATTTTTTTCTTACAAAAATTATCAGTATAGGGATGAGAAATCCACACAGTGGGGAGAAATAAGCACTTCTAATGTGCTAATATTTAATTTTAATATAATGACACGAATGTTCATATATAGAATTTCATTCTATTGATGTTACACTTAAAAATGTCATAAAACTTGTACTGAGTATGCCATTATTGGAAATGCAACAAAATTCAGATGAATTCTCACTATTGTCATATAACGTTTCCCATTAGTTTAATATTTAACTGTGTTAAGAGAATCCTTCATTTATTATGAGCCATATATAAGTATTACATAATACTTCCCAATCCAGTAACCAGTATCTTTAATATGAGACATGATTACTAAATATAACCTTGTATCCTGGATGGGATTCTGGGACAAAAATGGTTGGTAGTAAAAAGCTAGTGAAAGCTGAATAAAATGTGGAGTTTACTAAATAGTAATGTACCAATATTGGTTCTTAGTTGTACAAAATGTATTAAAGTAACCTTCTACTAATAGGAATAACTGGGTATGTGGTGAACTCACTGTATTACCTTTGTAATTTCTCTGCTAATCTAAAATTAAAACAGTTTAATTAAATAGAAAGTCAATGGGAAGGATGAAGTTAAGAAAAGGAGACTGAATACAAAAGAGTTTATAGGTATAACAGATATTTCAATAACCCTGAGCAGATGAAATGGGAAAAAATGGCAACACAATTGAAAAGAAGAGGGTAAGTGCAGACAGATTTTCGTGATTGTTATTCAGAAAATGGGGGAGTTTCAGGATTACAGCATTTGGTTTTTCTATTATGTAGAAGAAATCAGCTCCTTGCTTAGAGTAAGACAGTGCTATATACAAAACTGAGTGTCCACTTGAGGTAGATGACCATGGATTTAGAGTAGATCCCATCAGCATTCCCTGTCACTCTCTCAAGCAAAAATGAATTCTAGGATTAATTTTCTTAATTCCCATCTAAGACAAAGGGTAAATGGTGCATGGAAACTTGAACTCTCAATATATGTGAAGAATATTTGTTTTTACCCAACTGCTTTCCATTTATTTGTAACCTCATCCTTGATCTTTGTACATGAAGTCTAAGGTTCAGATTTCTATATTGAAGAATAGACTTCACTGAGGAAAAAAAAATCTAATTTTAGATACATAATGAATACAGAATCTATGTGAACTTGAATGCTAATTGTTGTGAAAAATAATTATCTTTTCTCATCCCTTTTCCCTTAACCCACTCTTTTGCCTACTTCCCACCTTCAAATATAAACACAATGTAAAGATTTTTAGGAAGCCGTCTGCGCACGTTGGCGTGACTAGGCGGCGGCAGTGCTGGGACCATGTCCTTGGAGGTGACCAGGGCGACTGCAGGGATGGTGCTAGGCTTTTATGGCAGTAGGAAAAGACTCATTTCCTACCATTTATGTAGATTCACAAAAAGAAAATGAGAGGTGGGACATTATTTCTAAATCACAGATGAAGAACATTAAAAAAATGTGGCATGGGGAGCAAATGAAGAGTGAATCCCAGGAGAAGAAAGAGGCAGAAGATAATTTACGAAAAGAAAAGAACCTGGAAGAAGCAAAAAAAATTACCATTAAAAATGATCCAAGTCTTCCAGAGCCACAATGTGTGAAGCTTTGTGCATTAGAAGGGTATAGAGGCCAGAGAGTAAAGGTGTTCAGCTGGGTCCATAGGCTGCATAGGCAAGGAAAGAATTTAATGTTTGTGGTATTGTGAGATGGTACAGGTTACCTTCAGTGTGTCTTGTTGGATGAGTTGTGTCAGTGTTACAATGGAGTAGTCTTGTCTACTGAGAGTAGTGTTGCTGTATATGGAATGCTAAATCTTACCCCAAAGGGCAAGCAGGCTCCAGGAGGCCACGAGTTGAGTTGTGACTTCTGGGACCTTGTGGGGCTGGCCCCTGCTGGAGGAGCTGATAACTTAATCAATGAAGAATCTGATGTTGACGTCCAGCTGAACAACAGACACATGATGATCCGAGGAGAAAATATGTCCAAAATCCTAAAAGCACGTTCTGTGGTCACCAGGTGCTTCAGAGATCACTTCTTTGAAGGGGGTACTGTGAAGTTACTCCTCCAACGTTGGTACAGACACAGGTAGAGGGTGGCGCCACACTCTTCAAGCTTGACTATTTCGGGGAAGAGGCATTTTTGACTCAGTCCTCTCAGTTGTACCTGGAGACTTGCCTTCCATCCTTGGGAGATGTTTTCCTATTGCACAGTCATACAGAGCAGAACAGTCCAGAACACAATGGCACCTGGCTGAATATACTCACGTGGAAGCTGAGTGCCCTTTCCTGACCTTTGAGGATCTCCTGAAGAGATTGGAGGACTTGATTTGTGATGTGGTAGATAGAGTCTTAAAATCACCGGCAGCAAGCATAGTGTATGACCTCAACCCAAACTTTAAATCTCCCAAACAGCCTTTCAGATGAATGAACTACTCAGATGCTATTGTACCGCTAAAAGAACACAATATAAAGAAAGAAGATGGGACTTCCTATGAATTTGGAGAAGATATCCCAGAAGCTCCTGAGAGACTGATGACAGACACCATTAATGAACAAATCTTGCTGTGGAGATCAATTCCTTCTATATGCAATGATGTCCAGAGGATTCCCGCCTTACTGAATCTGTCGACGTGTTGATGCCTAATGTTGGTGAGATTGTGGGAGGCTCAATGTGTATCTGGGATGGTGAAGAAATACTGGCAGGTTATAAAAGGGAAGGAATTGACCCCACTCCTTATTACTGGTATACAGATCAGAGAAAATATGGTACATGTCCTCACAGGGGATACGGCTTGGGCTTAGAACGATTCTTGACTTGGATTCTGAATAGGTATCACATCTGAGATGTGTGCTTGTACCCTCGATTTGTCCAGCGCTGTAAGCTGTAACTCATTCCTCCTGAAATGTGAAGAATGGTCGCAAAAGGAGCAGTCTGCCTCATTAAAAAGAAACAAAAAGCCAAATTGTCCCATGTTTGTTCCATTGGGTATAGCTTTCCCTTTTTTATTCCCACGGCCATAAAACCATAAAATGTAGTCCACATTACTTGAACATCAAGGGACATTGATATCATTTTAAGAAAAAATATCCATTACAAAGTCTGGGAAAATATGTGGCATGTAACTCTGTAGTTATGAATACATTTCAGCATTTTATCCAGTTAGAGTAATTGTGTTAAATATGCCATACATAATTAAACAGTTTTTAATTAAGGTCTAAGGTATCCCAAAAGCTTAATCTTTCTGTACTTTTAAATGTAACTGGAATTCTTTAATTTATATTATTTTATTGTGTCATTGAGTTAAAACACATCTGTAGGGGAAGATCGCATTGTTGCTTAAAGATTTGCTAGTGTTAAAGTGCAATACAGGAGTAGATCCTGGAATCCAATGAATACATTGTTTGGCATCAGTAAACCTTTTCTGAATCCACATAGCTGCTTTTCATTTTGAGGCATATGAATTGATATGAAAGAATTTGTAAAAATGGAATTTTTAAATTAAAATTTAAAGGGAGCATAATTGTTGGGGAGGGGGTGATATTTAAATGAATGACAACATCTCTGACAGCATCATTGTAAGGTAAAGAGGTAGACTGAGCTTCCTTCTTTCCTGATGATTCTTATAATTAAAAATATGTTCCAAAAGAATTTGGCAGGTCAACTCTTAACAAAACTGTAAGTAACTATGTCCTTAGAGCTGCCATGTCCTTAGAGCTGGTCTGTGCTACTTACACACTTCACAGCAGGCTTATTGAATGGCTTCACAGCAGATTTAGTTAATTTCTTCCTCAAATGCATGCCACGTATTCTCAATAGGCTGTATTTTCCCAGCAATCAATAAATGAACACTCATTAAAAACTCACAAAAAAAGATTTTTCATTTTGAAGAATAATTTTTGGATATATTTTTAAAAATCTGCTTAGTAATGTAAATGATAACAAAAGGAATGCATGGATAGAAACCGAAATATAGCTTGGATGATTAATTTCAAACTTATAAGCCATTTCAAAATCAAAAAGTATCGGAAATGAATAGGAACAGACAACAATAATTACTAAAACCCCAATTACTAAACAATCATAAGAGGGTTTCACATAGATGGCAAGAGAAAAATCTTTTTAAATAACAGCTTTAAGAACTGTATGGTAAGGGTTGGGGACAGAGTTTATTGGTAGAGCACCTACTTATTATTCTGGAGATCCTGGGTTTGATAACCTCCCAAGAAAGTTATTATATGCTATTAAATCATTATTTCCCTTCCAATCAGAACAAACATAATTCAGAATTCATCTCAGTATAAATCTTTTATAAAAATTGAGAGCCAAAGAAAACTTTTGGCCAGAAAATAAAGTGAAAAAATATATTTTAAATTATTGTAAGCAGTGATGTGCAAAACTATGATAATCACAGACATGTACCAAAATCAAGTTGTTTACACTTTGTCAATGTGTTCAGAGTGTATACAGAATAAAGTAATTATACACTTTAGAACATCTAATCAAAACAGAAGATTTTGTGAATAAAACATATCCCATGATATAATATATGGAAATGAGATAAACAACTGTGAGAACCTCAGAAGTAATCATTAAGTTTCTCCCTTAGACACAAAGTTCAACTGGGTACCATGTTCTGTCTACTTTCTCTCAGCATGACCTCTACAGTCTGTGTACTACTATTTATTTCCATATGATGGCCACACTATCTACAATTTTGAATAAGTTCCTAATTCATTTACATGCTTCTTGTCTGTCTCTTCCTCTAGTTCATTGTCTCTATTTTTCCTGAAACTCTTATTTGAAAGAAAAGTGTGATCATATCAGTCCTTGTTTAAATAAACACTTTTTATTACATGAGATGTTCAGACTCTTTTGCTTGATATCTCATGCTTTTTATAATCTGGTTCATCCTATCCTTTCAAATCCTATTTTTAAAATAAATTACTACATATTGACCCTTCTTATCTGTTAAAATTTCCTTAATATAACATACACATTCCTATCTCTGGGTTTATTACATAAAAGTTCAAATGCTTCTCATTCATAGATTTATGTTCAAATTGACAAATTACTCATCTTTCAAGGACCACCTCAAGTGCTTCCTTCTCTGAAGAATTGTGATTTGCAGAACACTTATTTTTTGCCCATTTTATTCATTACAACACTTTATATGTATCTCTAGTAAAGGACTCTAGTCATCCAAAGGCAATATGCAATCATCTGAACTTATGACAAATATCAAAGTATGCCAGGAAAAGCTGTCCTTTCAATTACAACTGCTACATTCTAGAAGATGTTAATAAGATATAAAGCTGACAAAGTTCCTCTATGTAGAATGTAAATAATTCCTATAAATCAGTAAGGAAAAGGTAGAAAAACCAGTAGAAAATAGATAAGAGATTTGAGCAATTAATTTACAAAAGAGGATACCTAAATGACCAACAAAAATATTTAAAAGTGTTCAACTTAGAAAATAAAATGCAAAATAAAACCACAATGAGACCACTATTTTACCAGAAAAGTTAAAATTAAAAAAGAAAAAGCCTCAAAAATGGGCAAGAAGACCAATCAGAACAATCATACATTGATGTTGGAAATAGAAATGAGTAAAACTATTTTGGAAAACTGTTACCTTTTCTAGGAATGCTGAATATATATATATATATATTCATACATATATATATTATGTGAACCAATATTTCCAAAGTGCTTACATATGTTAAGCAAAAAACATCTGAATTTGAAGTATCAAAATGAATCTCAAAGAGATACAACTGAAATCACATTTTTTGAAAAGAGGACTTTGCTAATGCCCTCTACAATGATGTCAGTCTAGATTTCTGGAATTTAAAAAAATCACTTTTCCTGAACACAGAAACAAAAATGAATATTCTGTAGAGTACAGAATACTATGATTAATGCATACTTGCCTTGGAATAGTAATTAGGAGAAAGGAAATATTCAGAATACAACTCATTAGTATAATTATAACAGCTCTCTTACAGGTGTCATTTACCTTCATGAAAATTTTCAAATTGCTTTATTTGCTTGATAGGTGTGTGTATGTGTGTGTAAGTGTGTGTGTGTTTATATACAAAAACACACATAACAAAGGTATATTTATATACTTTTAGAGTGTTACCTCCATTGAGATCCATCTATGTTTATGATTTCTGTGACAAACAACTGTACATGACTGAAATTCATCAGATGACTTCCCAGAAGCTTGGACACTCTCAATATCTGATCCCATATTTAGACATTTGTGAACAATATCTGTATCAGAAAATGAGACAATATTTAACTTAACAAATATTTATTTTATCCTACTATGTAATTAATTATCATTGCAGGTAAAATATAGACAACCAACATACAAAAACCAGAGCATTACCATCTTTTATAGTTGAGTTTTTATGTGTGCAGTTAAGAGATCAAAACATTAACTCAAAGCCCTGACCTGTAGTGTCTTGATTTCCTCCATAGCAGACTTCATGCTACCAACACGACACTAAATGTGTAACAATGGGAAGAACATGCAGTAGCGCACCACTACATGGTACTCTGTAATAAATATATCACAGAAGTACCTCTTATCACAGAGATAACAATAGTAAAAAGCACTAGAACAATCAGATATAATGACTCTTGCATATTCATTACTTTAGTTTTTGAACTTACCTTAATTATAAGTTCATATAATTAAAAAATAACAATAGCCATGTTTAACAGGCAAAATTGCTGAAAATTTAAGAATTTAAATTTAAAATTTAAATTTTAGTGTGAGCTGACTGCAGCACACCATTCCAAGGGTCACACCTAAACAGGTAAAGGCTACATACATTACCTACAGATATAAACTGCATGAGTACATATTTCCAAAATTCATGAAACACATCAGGAAATAATCTCCCATGGCAAGAAAGAATGCAAGAACTAGAAAAAATGCTCAGAAACTTTAGAAAATAAAATTATCTAATGAAACAATAAAATTTTTATGTTTAGCTGGGTGTAGTGGCACACACCTGTAATGCTGATGCAGGAGAATGGTGAGTTCAAAGTTTATTTAAGCAAAAGCAAGATACTAAGCAATTTGGGGCAACTCTATCTCTAAATAAAATATAAAATAGGGCTGGGGATGTGACTCAGTGGTCCAGTGTCCCTGATTTCAATCCTGGGAGCCACAAAAATTTTCAAAAAATTTGAATTGTTGTTTAAAAACATAGCATGTGGCAAAAGTCAAATCAAATATGAATTAAAAAAACACCAGAATTGTGATTATGGCTCAGTGATAATGTGTGCTCCCAGCACATGTGAGGCACTTGGGATCACTCCTTAGCACCACATTAAAAATAAAACAATAAAGGCATTGTGCTCATCTGCAACTAAAAAGTTTTTTGAAAATTTTAAAAGTAGATACCCCAAAAAATGATCAGGGAATTAGATATAAAATAAAAATAAACTTTGAGATATGTATTTTCCTGGGTATTTAAAAGGACACAGTAATAAGAAAGTAACTGAGGTGATAATCTAATTATTGTACTAGTCTATATTGATTATTTCAAGCATTAATGAGGTATGAACTTAAATTAAGTACCAGCCTAAGCTGCCAATCATTTTGAAATTCTGCATGCCCTTCTTATGGGATTTGTTTCCTTTCTGATGACAGGTATTCAAATATTACTTCTCTGTAGTGTCAACAATACCCTCTCTACAACCTTCCATCTTTCTGATATTCTTCCTACTCTTAACTTGTTTTTTAACTGACAAAGAGAAATCAGATAATAAAGGCCGGCTGACTAAAACCTTACAACTTGCATGTCTATAAGCAGAAATGTAGATAAATTAGACAAATGAACAAATTACTAAATCTGCTTCCATTTCTGGGCATTGCCATGAGGGAGCCAAGGCTTCCTCAAATAACACTGTGGGGTCTTTGCAATTGGAGTTTCTTGAAAGATCCCATGAACTGGTGGAAGGAGGAATGCATGCTGTGAGATCGTGGAGGTCTGCCAGTCTTCACCACAGGCTCTGTGGTTCACAGTATTTGAAAATCCTTCCATCACCAGCCCCAGATTCAGGATCACAAGAGAAGGACTGTGAAAGCAAAGCCAAAGCAGAAAACAAAAGTTGTAACAGAGATCACTACATATAAACTCATGTCTATGACTATTCATACAAGGCCAGTTAAAATAATTGCTATGAAAATTATTTATAAAAATATTTAAAATATTGTAAGTTGGTTAATATCTATCCCTTTCTCATGTAATAAAAATTAGTTGATAATCACAAAACTAATATAAACATTTTATCCATTTGCTGACTTTAAATATCTCAACCATGTTCACATCCATTCCTTCATGGATTAACTACCTAGTATGTGCTTTATGATTAAGCATGTTATAGAATATGAAGGATATAATTCTTTCCTTAAGAACTTATATTCCTATTGAGAGACATCTAGAAAATCAATTAGAGAATTAAACAAAAGAACTTAAGTATTATTTATACAGAGACTATGAAAATATTGCCCCAAAGTGTATAAAGAATCTTTAAACAATCACATGCCTATTACCGAGGAGAAACATTCCTAAAATATAATATTTTAAAGTTATTTAGGCCAGGTACATTGGCACATGCCTGTAATCCCTGCAGTTCAAGGTTGAGGTAGAAGGATCACAAGTTCAAAGCCAACCATAGCAACCTAGCGAGGCTCTAAGTAACTCAACAAAACCCTGTCTTTAAATAAAATGTATAAAAGGGCTGAGGATGTGGTTCAGTGTTTAAGTGCCCCTGTGTTGAATCCCTGGTACCAAAAAAAAAAAAAAATTAGTTATAAGTGGCAAATAATGTGAACAAGACTTTGTTTCAACTTTCTTTAATATAACCCGAGGAACAGAATCACTCCTTCATATGATAATGTTGCATTTAAACATTAGAGGAAATGGTATGAATTAATTTTTGACAATTTAAAAAAAGTAAACATTTTAAAAATCTGATGTGCTCAGAATTCTCTATTCTTATAGGTACTTTAGAAAAAATATTCTACATTTCTATTTAGTTTAAAATAATTTTTATGCTAAAAACAAATCTATACTCCATAAGGAAAGAATGTGATGGAAGTAATTATCAGGCACTGACCAAAAAGATGCAGAATTTCTGTGAAAGTTAATAATGAAAGCAAGGGAATATGCAATATCAGATTGGAGTAGACTTTGCTATCTGTAATCTCATCAATGTCTATTATGATGCCCCCAATTATTATTTCAAGTAAGTCTGGTGAGGAAGAAATTCAACAACTTCTATGTTTTCTTCTCTACTACCTATCAAAGTTAGTATTGTAAAAAGGAATTTTATTAAAGGAAACAACATATACTACTTGAAAACAAATGTATATTGTAAACATTTCACCAGGTTATGAACTAAGCATTTTTTAATAAATAATACTGAACTATTTCAGAAAATATGCATTTAGTCTAAAATATTAATTAGCTCTCAAAAAAAGGTAGGTTCATTTTCTTTGATTCATGTTTTCTTTTCCTTTTTTTTTATTTTTAAAGAGGTATGTCTTGTACTCAAATACTCATTAAGAATATGTCCTGGGGTTGAGGTTGTGACTCAGTGGTAGAGTAATTACCTTGCATGTTTGAGGCACTGGGTTCAATTCTCAGAATCACATATAATTAATGTATAAAATAACGGTCCATCAATAACTAATTTTTTAAAAAGAATATGCCCTAGCCAAATGTTGTGGTACAATCTTACAATCACAGGGGCTTCAGAGGCTGTGGAAAAAGGATTGCAAATTCCAAACCTGCCTCAGCTAGTGAGGCCCTGAACAACTTAGTAAGACCCGTTTTCAGAATAAAAAATAAAAAGGGCTGGGGATGTTTCTCAGTGTTGAAGCATCCTTGGGTGCAATCTCTGGTACCAAAGAGAAAAGAAAAAGAAAAAGTAAAAGTGTCCTACTCAGGTGCAGTGACTTATGCTACCTAGGTAATTGAAGTAGGAGGATCACAAAGTCAAAAGCCAGCAATTTACCAAGACTGTATCAAAATGAAAACTGAAAAGACGTAGGTATACGGACCAATAGTAGAGTAGCACTGGATCAATTCCCAGTACCACCTCTCAACCAAAAACGCAAGACCCTGGCACATGTTCCCTTCCTTAACCTCTTGCCCTCCCTTTTGAGCTGCCGCCTGTCTTGAATGCAGGTTTGAAGCAGCCAGGAGCTGAATGGTCTCTGGTTGCCACAAGAAGCATGACTCAATGTGTTCTCAGGCCGCTCCTCTGTGATGTCAGGTGGAATATGGAGTGCAGGCACCATGTCATGGGAGACACTGATCAAACTTCTTATTGCCCATGGCTTTGCACTCTGGGGAGTGCAACCAAGTGCCTTCTCCTACTGAAGCCTCGAATCCTGTGACTTTCACAACCTAACTGACCAATGCCTTCCCCTTTGATTAGAGGACTTCTTCCATGCATGACTCTCAAGTCACAGGATAAATACCAATTGATATATTTTTCTGAGTGGAATTGATTGGAATGAAATGAATGAAGGATCAAGGATACAACTTTATCCACTTATCTCTCTGTAATGAATCTTGAGAGTAATAACTGAAAACATAACGAGGAGAAGATTGAAATTGGACGAGGAATGTTTTCTTTTTGCCACCACATTATGGTTCAACACATTATGAACCCATGAACCTTTTACCACATGCCTTTGCCTGTTTATTTCTCCCAACAATGTCTGGCTAAATTTCTGAAGCACTTCTTACTAAGGGAAACAGGATTAGCACAAGAGACACAACTTCCTCTGTCTCACTCATTCCTGAGATGATGGGTAAGATCCAGAACCTGAACTAGCTTGTGCATTATGCACAGCTCTCTGCTATTCAGAATTTTTCAAAAGAAAGGTCAAAAGGAAAAATAAGAAAAACAGAGGAAGATCCAAGATGGTGGTGGGAGATCCAAGATGGCAGTCTAGAGGGAGGCTGTGTTCCTTGTCACTCCGCAATGCCAGATTCATGCAGAGGATATCTCTTTCTCGGTGAGGCAGTTTTTGCTGCTTATCAATTCCCTGCTCTTTACCCCATTTGTCTGCTGTGATCACCTGCAATCTGCCAGCATATCGATGCCTTTTTTGAAAGCAGATTGCTCACTGTCAGGCATCTATCATCTGCCATTTGCCTACCTCTCACCTGTCCATCACCTGCCTTAACCCTATCCATCACCCAACGCTCAAGGTTCACCTCTCGATCGTCCGACAGCTGCCAGCAGATTGACCGCAGACCACCAGTGGAGAACCAGCTACCTGCTGCTGCCTGGAAGTTCACTGTTACAGTACCTGCAGGTTTGATTACACGTGTCTGCAGCCGTTTTGAGACAACAGCCAGGCCCTGTAGGACCCCTGGCCAGATTGACTGACTCCCGTCTCCAGGATTCCTCAGCCCGACTGATCACTCCCTGCCTCTGGGGCTCTCACATCAACTGACTGCTCACTGCTGCCAGGACCCCCAGAACAACTGACTGTGCCCTATCACCAGGAACACAAAACAACTGATTGCACCCGGCCTCCTGGATCCCACAACCACACCAAACACACCTGACCTCCAAGACCACTGCTGGACCAACTGCATCCTGTCTCCAGGACCTCCAGCTGACCACGTCCACCCCTGAGCTGCAGCTCCCCATTTGCCAACACATTTGGAAGCCAGAGCAGCCATCTTGGATAATCCTGGAAGCCATAGCTCTGATTTTGGGTGGGGCAAATCCCATCCTGAGACACCTGCTGGAGGCTTGAAGCTCATTGTCAGGTACCTCTCATATATCAGGCTACTGAACACTGGGAGGTTTCATTAGTATATGACTGTTATACAGTGGATTTTCTTTTTTCTCCTTTTTTAAAAAAAAATTTAAGTTTTTATTTCTTTACTTTTCTTGCTTTCTTTTCCTTCTGTTTACCTGTTCATTCAGAGTCGCTTTCTCCCTTATTTACATGCTAACATCCGATTTCTTTTGATTACACTCTCACCCTTTATATTTTCTAGAAATTCTGTATATTCTTTTATTATCCCATTAACAGCCATATTCTTCATCCCTCTGCATCCTCTTTGTCCTCCATTAGAAACTGCAGACATTATTGTAAACCTGTTTGTTATAAAGAAGATAACATTTGAACAAATTTTGTTTATTATGACAATTTTGTTATTGTCCCCATAGGGGCTATTTGGTCTAGGATTGCATAGTGTGTGATTTGGGCACAGCTAATATTGATCTCCCCTTAAAGAAAGGGTTTTGGAAACCTATAGGGCCACTAAAAGCCCATAGGGGAAAATCTGAAATACCCCAGATCTGCAGCGCTGGAGGGGAAGATACATGAATAACATGAAAAAACAAGGGAAGAAAATGATCCAAACAAATCTACATTCTATAGTAATAGAATCCAGTGACAGTATGTTAGAAGAAATGTCAGAAAAGGACTTCAGATTATACATGATTAAGATGATTCACGAAACAAAGGATGAGATAAGAGAGCAAATGCAGCCAATGAATGATAATACCAATAAGCTAAAAGAGCACCTGCAGGAAGCAAAAGATCACTTCAACAAAGAGATAGAGATTCTCAAAAATAACCAAATGGA
Organism: Sciurus vulgaris; assembly: GCF_902686455.1. Taxonomy (NCBI): domain Eukaryota; kingdom Metazoa; phylum Chordata; class Mammalia; order Rodentia; family Sciuridae; genus Sciurus; species Sciurus vulgaris. Next base: position 75,661,954 of record NC_136477.1, read on the forward strand.
AATCCTTGAAATGAAGGAGACAGTAAACCAAATGAAAAACTCAATGGAAAGCATCATCAACAGATTAGACCACTTGGAAGACAGAACCTCAGATAATGGAGACAAAATATTTAATCTTGAAAATAAAGTTGCCCAAGCAGAGAAGATGGTAAGAAATCATGAACACAATCTCCAAGAACTATGGGATATCATGAAAATACCAAATTTAAGAATTATTGGGATTGAGGAAGGCACAGAGATACAAACCAAAGGAATGAACAACCTGTTCAATGAAATAATATCAGAAAATTTCCCAAACCTGAAGAATGAAATGGGAAATCAAATACAAGAGGCTTACAGAACACCAAATGCACAGAATCACAACAGATCCACACCAAGGCACATTATAATGAAAATGCTTCACATTCAAAATAAAGAAAGTATTTTGAAGGCCAGGAGAGAAAAGCATCAGATTACATATAGGAGGAGACCAATATGGATAGCAGCAGACTTCTCAACCCAGACACTAAAAGCTAAAAGGGCCTGGACCAACATATTTCAAGCACAGAAAGATAATGGTTGCCAACCAAGAATCCTATACCCAGCAAAACTACCTTCAGATTTGAAGAAGAAATAAAACCCTTCCATGATGAACAAAAGTTAAAAGAATTTACAAATAGAAAGCCTGCACTACAGAATGTTCTCAACAAAATATTCCATGAAGAGGAAATGAAAAACAACAATGGAGTTCAGCAAAGGGAGGAAATACCGTAGAGAAAAAGCATTCAAAGGAGAAAACAATCCAACTTAAAAGCCAAAAATAAGCCAAATGACTGGGAATACAAAGCATTTCTCAATAATATCCCTGAATGTTAATGACCTAAACTCATCAATCAAAAGACATAGACTGGCAGAATGGATTAAAAAGAAAGACCCAACAATATGCTGCCTGCAAGAAACTTATGTCATAGAAAATGAAATCCACAGACTAAAGGTGAAAGGATGGGCAAAAACCTACCACACACATGGACTCAGTAAAAAAGCGGGGGTTTCCATCCTTATATCAGTTAAAGTGGACTTCAAGCCAAAGTTAGTCAGAAAGGATAAAGAAGGACATTCCATACTGCTTAAGGGAACCATAAATCAGGAAGACATAACGATACTAAATATTTATGACTCAAACAATGGTGCATCCCTGTACATCAAACGAATCCTTCTCAACTTCAAGAATCACATAGACCTCAACACAATAATTCTGGGTGACTTTAACACACTGCTGTCACCACTAGATTGATCTTCCAAACAAAATCCAACCAAAGAAACCATAGAACTCAATAACACAATCAATAACCTAGACTTAATAGACATATATAGAACATTCCATCCATCAACAAGAGAATGCACTTTCTTCTCAGCAGCACATGGAACCTTCTCGAAAATAGACCATATGTTATGCCACAAAGCAGCCCTTAGGAAATGCAAAAAAATAGAGATATTGCCTTGTGTTCTATCAGATCATAATGGACTGAGAGTAGAAATCAATGACAAAGTAAAACAAGGAAATTACTCCAAAACTTGGAGACTAAATAATATGTTATTGAATGAAACATGGATAACAAAAAACATCAGGGAGGAGATTAAAAAATTCTTAGAGGTCAATGAGAATGATGATACAACATATCATAATCACTGGGACACTATGAAAGTGGTACTAAGAGGAAAATTCATTGCATGGAGCACATTCCAGAAAAGAATGAAAAGTCAACAATTAAATGACCTAACATTACAGCTCAAAGCCCTAGAAAAAGAAGAACACAATAACAGCAAAAATGGTAGAAGACAGGAAATAATTAAAATCAGAGCTGAAATCAATGAAATTGAAACAAAAGAAACTATTCAAAAAATTGACATAACAAAAAGTTGGTTTTTTGAGAAAGTAAACAAAACAGATAAACCCTTCTCCACACTAACAAAGACAAAGAGAGAGAAGAATCAAATTACTAAAATATATGATGCAAAAGGAAATATCACAACAGACACCACTGAGATACAGAACATAATGAGAGGCTACTTTGAAAATCTGTATTCCAACAAAATAGAAAGTACCAAAGACATTGACAAATTTCTAGAGACATATGCTCCTCCCAAACTGAAACAGGAGGACATACACGATTTAAACAGATCAATATCAAGCAATGAAATAGAAGAGGCCATTAAAAATCTACCATCCAAGAAAAGCCCAGGACCAGACAGATTCTCAGCCAAGTTCTACAAGACCTTCAAAGAAGAACTCATTCCAATACTTCTCAAAGTATTCCAGGAAATAGAAAAGGAGGGTACCCTACCGAACTCATTCTATGAAGCTAATATCACCCTCATACCCAAACAAGGAAAAGAAACATGAAGGAAAGCAAATTTTAGAACAATATCATTGATGAATATAGGTGCAAAGATCCTTAACAAAATATTGGCAAGCCGTATCCAAAAACATATTAAGAAAATTGTGCACCACAATCAAGTGGGGTTCATTCCTGGAATGCAAGGATGGTTCAACATTCAAAAATCAATAAACATAATCCATCATATCAATAGACTTTAGGATAAGAATCATATGGTTATTTCAATTGATGCAGAAAAAGCATTTGACAATATACAACACCCCTTCATGCTGAAAACACTAGAAAAAATAGGGATAGTAGGAACATACTTGAACATTGTAAAGCTATTTATGCTAAGCCCATGGCCAACATCATTCTTAATGGAGAAAAACTGAAACCATTCCCTTTAAAAATGGGAACAAGACAGGGAAGTCCTCTTTCACCACTTCTATTCAACATTGTCCTTGAAACTCTAGCCAGAGCAATTAGGCAGACTAAAGAAATTAAAGGGATACGAATAGGAAAAGAGGAACTTAAGCTGTCACTATTTGCGGATGGCATGATTCTATATTTAGAGGATCCAAAAACCTCCTCCAGAAAACTTCTAGACTTCATCAATGAATTCAGCAAAAATAGCAGGCTATAAAATCAACACGCATAAATCTACAGCATTTTTATAGGCAAGCGACGAAACAGCTGAAAGGGAAATGAGGAAACAACTCCATTTGCAATAGCCTCAAAAAAAAAAAATACTTGGGTATCAATCTAACCAAAGAGGTAAAAGATCTCTACAATGAAAACTACAAAACACTGAAGAAAGAAATTGAGGAAGACCTTAGAAGATGGAATGATCTCCCATGTTCTTGGATAGGAAGAATTAATATTGTCAAAATGGCCATACTACCAAAACTGCTATACAGATTCAATGCAATTCCAATTAAAATCCCAATGATGTACCACACAGAAATAGATCAAGCAATCATGAAATTCATCTGGAAGAATAAGAAACCCAGTATAGCTAAAGCAATCCTTAGCAGGAAGAATGAAACAGGGGATATCGTAAGACCAGAACTTCAACTATACTACAATGCAATAGTAACAAAAACAGCATGGTATTGGCACCAAAATAGACAGGTAGATCAACGGTACAGAATAGAGGACATGGACACAAACCCAAATAAATACAATTTTCTAATACTAGACAAAGGTGCCAAAAATATGCAATGGAGAATAAATAGCCTCCTCAACAAATGGTGCTAGGAAAACTGGAAATCCATGTGCAACAGAATGAAACTAAACCCCTCTCTCTAACCCTGCACAAAACTCAACTCACAATGGTTCAAGGACCTTGAAATCAGACCAGAGACCCTGCAGATTATAGAAGAAAAAGTAGGTCCAAATCTTCACCTTGTTGGCTTAGGATCAGACTTCCTTAACAGGACTCCCATAGCACAAGAAATAAAAGCAAGAATCAATAACTGGGATAGATTCAAACTAAATAGCTTTCTCTCAGCAAGGAAACTATCAGCAATGTGAAGAGAGAGCCTACAGAGTGGGAGAATATATTTGCCACTCATACTTCAGATAGAGCACTAATTTCCTGAATATATAAAGAACTCAAAAAACTCTACACCAAGAATACAAATAACCCAATCAACAAATGGGCTAAGGAAATGAACAGACACTTCACAGAAGAAGATGTACAAGCAATCAACAGATATATGAAAAAATGTTCACCATCTTTAGTAATAAGAGAAATGCAAATCAAAACTACACTAAGATTCCATCTCACCCCAATTAGAATGGCGATTATCAAGAATACAAGCAACAATAGGTGTTGGAGAGGATGTGGGGAAAAAGGTACACTCAAATATTGCTGGTGGGACTGCAAATTAGTGCAACCACTCTGGAAAACAGTGTGGAGATTCCTTAGAAAACTTGGAATGGACCTACCATTTGACCCAGCTATCCCACTCCTCGGCCTATACCCAAAGGACTTAAAATCAGCACACTACAGAGATACAGCCACATCAATATTCATAGCAGCTCAATTCACAATAGCCAGACTATGGAACCAAACTAGATGCCCTTCAATTGATGAATGGATAAAGAAACTGTGGTATATATATACAATGGAATAAAGAATAATATAAAGAATAATAAAATTATGGCATTTGCAGGCAAATGGATGAAATTGGAGAGTATCCTGCTAAGTGAGATAAGCCAATCTCAAAAATCCAAAAGAGGAATGATCTTACTGATATGCGGATGATGACTCTTAATGGGGGGTGGGAGGGGGACAAGAGTCAAGAAAGGAGGGACTGTATAGAGGGAAAAGAGTGGTGGGAGGGGTGGGGGGAGGAAAAAAATAACAGAATGAATCAAACATCATTACTCTATGTAAATATATGAATATGCAAATGGTATGCTATTACTCCATGTACAAATTGAAACAGCATATATCCCATTTGTTTACAATAAAAATAAATTAAAAAAAAAAGAAAAACCATACTCTCGAGAAAATTGTCAGTAGATTTTGTATGTAATGGCTAGAGATTCATGTTTGAATGATCCCCAATATCTCCAATAGTAGTGACCATTTGAGAATAACCTCAATCACACATAGTCCAGCCTCTGTTACTTCTCCTGGTGTCCTTGGATCCCTGATATATTTTTCTGCTCAAGGATAATTAGCTACTTTTTTCATCCTTAAGAGAACAGGGGAAATACTTTCCTTCAGGACAAAGTGCAAGACTTGGGTATTGACATGCAAAATAGTTCCTTGCTGGATTTTTGTGAACAGGAGAATTAGGAATTCCTTGGATATTTTTTGTCTTGGTCATGATTGCTTCTCTACATACAATTTCACAAAGTAAGACTGTAGGTGATCAAGTGTTGTATTCAGAGGAAGCATTCCTGTGCTGGTGATGTTGCATATCACATAGAGTGCCTTCCTTGCATGCTCAAGGCCCAGGTTCAAGTCCCCAGCACCATGGGATTGTGGTAATAACAAACAAATGAAACCATTTCTGGGCTTCCCAACCTTCCATCTTCTCTCCTTTTAATTTTCTTTTATCCTTTCATCACAAAAGTGATCAACACTATAAAACAACACCAGTTTCACCTGCAACCCAATTCCACAAACACCTTATAGCAGGCAACTGCACTCCAAGAGAGCAGTGCTGCCAAGTCACTGCATTACATCAGAGTATTTCTTCCACAGCCTCACTCTACACTCCTTAGGACAGAGATCAAGGGACTCTCATAAGTATGCTTATGATGATAATTCTTCAGCATCTTCTCCAGCTATGCATTGTGCACCAGGTTTCAGTGGCAGGAAATTCAAAATGATAACTGCACTTGTACCTGGCATTGTCCAGGCTTCTTGGACACACTGCAATACTCTCTGTCAATTAAGGGGGCTTCCACACTGGAGCCCATTCCACGTGAACCTCAATGTCAACTGGATATCTAAGAGGTGAACACAAAAGACAGCCCATCTTGTTCCAGGAATTTCTCTCACACTTTTCCTTTCCAGAGGCTTGCATGTGATTTCTTGGTGAATAGTGTTAGGATTTGGGGCTGAATCTATGTTAGCCTCTATTAAGAGCATTCAGGTGGATCATAGGGGATTTAGAAGCTACTCACCCAATATCATTTGAGCTCCAGTGTCAAGAGAAATGGAGCTTTTGTATAGATCCTTGTTAATATTGATGGAAGTCCTCAAGAGATGCAGTGTACAATTGGGTGAAGCATAATATTGTGAGTGGTTCTTATGTTTTTTGTATATCTGGGTGTCGCTGGCTCTTTGTGGTACAAAATCCGTGGATATTTTTCACTGCTTGTAGCAACAACTTGCACGGGTCTTATGGGAGGTGGACTGGAAACTGAGCTACTTCTATCTTTCTCTTTAGTGCATTGCTTTCTTGCTTGTTTGTAGAGGATAGAGGAAATGAGGTTTACTTGCTTTGAGAGGAGAGAGAGAGAGACTTTTCTTATCAGAGAGAAAGAGACTTTGCTTAAGAGAGACTTTGAGAGAAGGACAGGCTTTGCTTAGAGCTTAGAGGAAGAGAGACTTGCTACGCCTCACTTAAGGTCTGCTGCTTACTGGTGCGTCCTGCATCCTGTGAACTAAGGGTGCGTCTACCTAAGGTACTTTAGTAATGCTTCTCAGTTCTTCGTTCTGTGATCTGCCTTCTGCCACTGCCCCTAGTCGCTGCTGCCGCATGTGTTTTTCCTTTCTTCTGGCTGCTGTTCTGTGTGTGTTTCCCTTCTAGCTGCTGTGTCACGTTTTCTTCTAGCTGCTGTGTCTTCTTCTCTCTGGCTGCTGCCGCGCATCTTTCCTACTATCTGCCGCTGTGTATCTTCTTCTACTAGCTGCTGTGTTTGCTCGCTGCTCTGTGTTTTTGCTGAGTTTTGCTACCTCGCTCCGCTTACACTTATGTCACCTCCAGGAGGCAGAGAACAGGGCCACGCCTCTTACGCAAAGATTAGCAAGATGCTAGATGTCCGAGCAGGCACAATTAGGAGTGCTAGAGAACACATGTGCATACATTGTGTGCGTGGATGATAAATTGCCTGAGTCTGCTTATGTCCGGGGCTCCATATTGCTCACAGCCAGTTTCCTAGTCACCCAGGCAACAAGTATAAAATCATTTCTTAAAAATGCAAGATCCTCCCACCCGCTCATTTCATCTATTCTCTTACCCTCACAGCTGAGCCACCAACTGCCTTGAATGTGGGTTTCAAGTCAACAGGAGCTGAAAGGTCTCTGGATGCCATGGGAACCATCACACTTCTGTGTTCTCAGTCTGCCCCTCTATGACCTCAGGTGGAGTCTGGAGTGCACGCGCCATGTCACGTGAGCCACTCCTGAAAGTTCATGTTGCCCAAGGCTTTACAAACACTCTGGGGAGTGCATTCAAGTGCCTTCTCCTACCAGAGGTTGGAAATCCCACGATCTTCACAATCTAGCTGACCAATGCCTGCTCCATCCACTGTGATTGGAGGAGTTCTCTTGTGTATGGCTCTCATGGCACAGGAGAACTGGTAACCAATTGTTACATTATTTTGAGTGGAATTGATTGCAACAAAATGAATGAAGGATCAAGGATATGATCTTAGCCACTTATCTCTCTGAAATAGAACTTGAAAATAATAACTGAAAACATAATGAGGAGAAGATAGAAATTGGATGAGGAATGTTTTCTTTTTGCCACCACGTTTTGATTCTGGGACCAAAGACCATAGGAACCAACACCACCTGCCTTTGCCTGTTTATATATGCCAACAGCATCTGGCTAAATTGCTGAGGCACGTCTACTGAGGGAAGCAGGGTTAGAACAGGTCGCACAAATTCCCCTGGCTCACCAATTCCTGACATGTAGGGCAAGATCCAGCACCTGAACTGGCTTGTGCATTATGCACAGCTCTGGGCTCTTAAGAATAGTTACAAGAAAAGGTCAAAGGAAAAAATAAGTGTATAAATACTTTCTAGGAAATTGTCAGATGATTTTGAATGTAATGACTAGGCATTCATGTTTGAATGATCCCCAATATCTCCATTCATAGTCAGCAATTGAGCATCTTCGCAATCCCACATATTCCTACCTCTGCCCCTGTAACTGGCATCCTTGGATCTCTGATAATTTTTCTGCCCATGGGACAATCAGCTACTTCCCTTTTTGTCCTTAATAAAGAGGGGAAAAATCTTTCCCTTGGGATAGAGGGCTAGGCTTCAGTATTGACATTCAAAAAAGGTCCTTGCTGGATTGTTGTGAACAGGAGAATTAAGAATTCCTTAGACATGCTTGGCTTGGTTATGATTGTTTCTCTGCATAGAATTTCCCAAATTAAGACTGTATGTGATCAAGTATTGTAACTTAGAGAAGCCATTCCAGTGCAGGCCATATTGGCCATCTTGTAGAGTGCCTGCCTCGCATGGTGGAGACCTGGATTTGAGTCCCCAGCACTGTGGGATTGCGGAAATAACAAAAAAATAAACCAATTCCTCCCAACCTTCCATCGTCTTTTTCTTTTCCTTTCTCATCTCTTCTCAAAAGGATTCAACACTCTAAAACAGCACCATTTTTACATGCAACCCAATTCCACCAAAAGCTTTCAGCAGGCTACTGTTCTCCAAGAGAGCTGTGGTGCCCAGTCACCTGCATTTCTTCAGAGTACTTGTTCCATGAAGTCTCTCTACTCTCCTTAGGAGAGAGATCACCGGACACTCAGGATTATGCTAATGAGGATAATTCTTCAGTACCTTCTTCAGCTGCACATTGTGCACCAGGTTTCAGTGGCAGGAAATTCAAAATAACAACCTCACTTGTACCTGGCACTCTCCAGGCTTCTTGGAAACACTGCCATATTCTCTGCCAATGAAGGAGCTTCCACACTGGAGAACTTTCCACGTGTACCTCAATGTCTACTGGAAAACCAAGAGGTGAACAAGAAGACAGCTGCTCTTGTCCTTGGAAATTTTCTCATGCGTTTGCTTTGCAGAGGCTTGCCTGTGATTTCTTGGTGAATAACGTTAGGATATGGGGCTGAATCAATGTTAGCCTGTATTGATGGCATTCAGGAGCATCACAGGGTATTTAGAACCTACTCACCCAATATCATTGGAGCTCCAGTGTCAAAAGGAATGGAGCCCTTTTGTAGACTCTTGTTAATATTGATGTACGTCCTCAAGAGATGCAGTGTAGTGTTTAATGTTGCATATCCCAGGATCACCTGGCTTAAATTGTAAGTCGTGGGGGAAGTTGCTCTGAAGATTGGAAAGCCTATGCTCATGGTTCTTGTGCCAGAAAAAATAGAAATCATGATTCGTATATTCAGTTGTCCCTTGAGAGCAACAAAAAAAGACAGAAATGTGTAAGGGCATTGTTCTAAAAATGGGAATGAGGGTCGGTTTCATGTTTGCATAGAGAATGAGTGGGCAATAACTACTTCCTGTATTTGTAGTGTATGATGAGGCTGAATATATGTCGTGGAGTTTGTGGGTTGACCATGATCAATGGTGAGTTTCATAGTATCTCTTTTCCAAAGTTGTCTTTCCGCCTCAACACCCTTCAGCTTTTCTGTCCTGCCCAAATATCCTTACTCTCCTCTTTTGAATATTCAGTTTGGAAACTATGAACCATTCCACTTTCAACACTGTCTATGTTCAAACCTGGTGATATGCTCTGTGAAACTGTGCTCATCATGCCATCTCCAGGCTTTTTATTCATCTCCTGCTTATGCTCTGCTCCATCCTGGGTATTTTTCCAGGGCTCCTGGCAATATCCCCCAGTCCCTTGTGACAGAGAGGTATTTCTCACATCAAGAAGACAAACCATATTGTGAATAATTTTGGCAAGCCATTTCGGCATCTTCTTTTGATTTGATGTGACCCTGGAAAAATCCCAGCAGGTAAGTTTCTGGGTGCAACCATGTTGTGGCAGCAGCCAAGGAGGAGTGGCCTGGCAATTGGTGTGAGCACAGAACAACTCTCCTTGCATGTCAAGTTCATCCTGTCCTCCTTCCAACATGCTGAGTGATTGACTTCCTCCTCTCTTCATGAGACACCAGAGAAGCCACTCACCTTCACATGGAACATGGACAACCCAGGTTCCATCTATCCCCTTTCCAGACTTCGTACGATAGGAGGAGAAAGCCGACAGATGGAATGTGATGTGTTCAAAAATCAATGATCACCTAAGCCATGACGATGCACTGTTTGCTCTACTGAGCTGAGAACTCTCCACCCATCTCTCTGTGTGACTGCTAGGCCCTTAGACAAGTTTCCTGAGTCTGAAGAAAACCCGGGTTGTCCCAGTCCTGGAGGAGAGGGGTCAGAGGCAAATCCACTGATGCCGGTGCTATGATTGTTAAACCACATGTATTCAAGAAGCCCTCGGTCCCAGCATGTTCCAGTGGAATTTGTGGGGGCTAATGACTGCATCAGGTGCCAGATGAGCTACCTGTGAGCAATAATGGTGTATCCGGTGGAGCACAGCACCACCTAGTGCATCTGGGGGGAACTGTGTGCTATCAGTCTTCAATGGGATCCCTTGTCCTGCCTGAATATGGGGGAATCATTGCTCACAGGGATCCATACCACTTACAGCCTGTTTCCTCATTGCCTGGGCAACAAGGATAGAATTATTTTCTTAAAACACAAGACACTGGCACCCGCTTCCTTCATCTATTTTATTACCAACAAAGCTGAGCTGTCACATGTCTTGTATGTGGGTTTGAAGCAGCCAGGAGCTGAATGGTCTCTAGTTGCCATGGGAACCGTGACACTTCCGTGTCCTCAGTCTGCTCCTCTATGACCTCAGATGGAGTCTGGGGTGCACGCACCATGTCACGTGAGCCACTCGTGAAAGTTCATGTTGCCCAAGGCTTTACAAACACTCTGGGGAGTGCATTCAAGTGCCTTCGCCTACCAGAGTTTGGAAACCTGGCGACCTTCACAACCTTGCTGACCAATGCCTGCTCCATCCACTTTGATTACAGGACTTCTCCCATGTATGGATCTCATGGCAAATGAGAACTGGTAGCCAATTGTTACATTATTCTGAGTGGAATTGATTGCAAAGAAATGAATGAAGGATCAAGGATATGACATTAGACACTTATTGCTCTGTAAAAGAAACTTGATAAAAATAACAGAAAACATAATGAAGAGAAGACAGTAATTGGATGAGGAATGTTTGCTTTTTGCCACCACCTGTCTATTCTGGGACCAAAGACCATAGGAACCAACACCACATATCTTTGCTGTTTATATATGCCAACAGTGTATAACTAAATTGCTGAGCCTCCCAACATTTTTGTCTCTTTTTCTTTTCTTTTCTCCTCTCATCACAAAAGGAATCAACACTCTAAAACAGCACCAATTTCACATGCAACCCAATTCCACCAACACCTTTCAGCAGGCTACTGTGCTGAAAGAGAGCAGTGCTCAACAGGCACCTGCATATCTTCAGAGTACTTGTTCCATAAAGTCACTCTACACTCCTTAGGTCAGAGATCACTGGACTCTCAAGAGAATGCTTATGATGATAATTCTTCAGCACCTTCTTCTGCTGCACATTGTGTAAAAGGTTTCAGGAAATTCAAAATGACAACCGCACTTGTAACTGGCATTCTTCAGGGTTTTTGGACCCACTGCCATACTCTCTGCCAATGAATGGGCATGCACACTGGAGCACATTCCAAGTGTACCACATTGACTACTGGAAAACCAAGCGGTGAACACAAAAGACAGCCGCACTTGTCCCTGGATCTCCTCTCACACTTTTGCTTTACAGAGGCTTGCCTGTGATTTCTTTATGAATAAAGTTAGGATTTGGGACTGAATGGATGTTAGCCTGTATTGACAGCATTCAGGAAGTACACAGGGCATTTACAACCTACTCAACCAATATAAATAGAGCTCCAGTGTCAAGAGGAATGGAGCCCTTTTGTAGACTCTTGTTAATATTGATGAAAGTCCTTAAGGGAAGCAGTGCAGTGATTAGGGTGGCATATCCCAGGATCAACTGGCTTAAATGGTAGGTCATAGGGGAAGGTGTTGTTAAGTTGGAAATACCTATGTTCATTTTTCCTGTGCCAGAGAAAAGAGGAATAAACATTCATATATTTGGCTGTCTCTTGGGAGCAACAGAAAAGACACAGGATCTTGCAAGGTCATGGTTGTTCTGAAAAGAGGAATGAGGGTTGGTATTCATGGTTGAATAGAGAATGAGTGAGCAATAACTATCTCCTGTATTTGTAGTGTATGATGAGCCTGAATATATGTCATGGAGTTTGAGGGTTGACCTTGATCCATGGCGAGTTTCACTGGGTGTCTTCTCTGAAGTTGTGTTCCAGCATCAACACCCCTCAGCTTTTCTGGCCCCCCAAATATCCTTACTCTCCTCTTTTGAATATTCAGCTTGGAAGCTTTGAACCATTTCAATTTCAGGACCATTTATGTTGAAGCCTGGTATTATGCCCTGTGAAACTTTGAACATCATGCCATCACCAGGCTGATAACTCATCCCCCAGCTTGTAGTCGGCTCCATCCTGGGGCTGGTTAGAGGAATCCTCGTAATATCCCACAGGCTCTTGCTACAGAGATGTATTTGTCTTTCAAGAAGAGGAACCATTTTGTGAATACACATTGGCAAGTCATCTCTGCATCTTGTTTTGATTTGGTGTGACCCTGGAAAAATCCCAGCAGGTAAGTGACAGGGTCCAGGCTTGTTGTAAGGCAGCAGTGAAGGAGTAGGGGACTGGCAGTTGGAGTGAGCACAGAATAAGTCTCCTTTCATGTCAGGTTTGTCCTGTCCTATTTCCAACAGGCTGAGTGAATGACTCCCTCCTCTCTTCATGTTCTATGGGAGGAGCCACTCTCCTTTACATGGAAAATGGTCATCCCAGGGACCACATGTCTACTATCCACACTTCATAGGATAGTAGGAGAAGTCGGACAGATGAAAAATTCTGTATGCCATATCAAGGATCAACTAAACCACGGAGAAGCATTGCATGCTCTACTGAGATGAGCAATCAACACCCCTCTTTCCCTGTGGCTGGTAGGCAACTAGGCTAATTTCCTTAGTCTGAAGAAAACCCGGGTTGTCCCAGTCCTGGAGGAGTGCAGTCGGAGGGCAAATACACTAGTGCCGGTGCTTAGATTGTAGATCCACGTGCCCTCAAGCACCTCTCTGTCCCAACATGTGGCACTGGAATTGGTGGGGACTAATAGCCTGCATCAGGAGCCAGATGAGCTGCCTGCCAGCCAAAACAGTGCATCCATTGAAGCACAGCGCCACCTAGTGGACATGGGTTGAAGTGCGAGCTCTCAGACTTCAACAGGATTCCTTGTCCTGCCTGGATATGCAGGGATTTATCTCTCAAGCCTGTTTCTTTATTGCCCAGGGCAACAAGGATACAATCATTTCATCAAAAATGGAAGACACAGGCATCCGCTCACTGCATCTATCCTCGTACCCTCACTCTTTACTCGCTGCATGACTTCAATGTGGGTTTTAAGCTGTCGGAAGCTGAAAAGTCTCTGGATGCCATGGCAAACGTGACGCTTCCATGTTCTCAGTCCGCTCCTCAAAGACCTAAGCTGGAATCTGGGGTGCAGGTGCAATGTCACTGGAGACACTCGTGAAAGTTTATGTTTCCCAAGGCCTTACTAACACTCTGGGGAGTACAATCAACTGACACCTCCTACCGTTGCCTTGAAACCCCGTGACCTCCACAATCCAGCTGACGAATGCCTGCTCCTTCCCCTTTAATTAGAGGAGAGTTCCCATGGATGGCTCTCATGTCACAGGAGTACTGGTTAACAATTATTACATTTTTCTGAGTGAAATTGATTGCAACTAAATGAATGAAGTATCAAGGATATGATTACAGCCACTTATCTCTGTGTAATAAATCTTGAGAGTAACAACTGGAAACATAAGGAGGAGAAGATAGAAACTGGATGAGGAAAGTTGACTTTTTACCACCATGTTATGATTCTGGGACCCCAGAACTTATGAGCCATCACCACCTGCGTTTGCCTGGTTATATCCACCAGCAGCATCTGGCTCAATTGCTGAAGCACTTTTACTGATGGAAAAAGGCTTAGAACAGGAGGCACAACTTCCTCTGCCTCACCTACTCCTGAGATGGTGGGAAGATCCAACAACTGAACTGACTTGTGCACTATGCATGTATCCCTGATCTGTGGAATTTTCACAAAAAGTTCAAAAGGAAAAATAAGAAAAAAAATACTTTCTAGGAAAGTGTCAGTTAATTTTGAATGTAAAGGCAAGGCATTCATGTGTGAATGATCCCCAATATTTTCATTCATATACACCAATTGAGCATCTTCTCACTCCCACATATTTCTGCCTCTGCCCCTATTTCTAGCCTCCTGGGGTCCCTGATATAATTTCCTGCTCACGGATCAATCAGCTACTTCCATTTTCATCCTTTATGAAGACAGGAAAAACCTTTCCCTCAGGACACAGGGATAGGGTTGGGTATTGACAAGCAAAAACGTTCCATACTGGATTGTTTTGGACAGGAGAATTAGGAAATTCTTAGACATTGTTTCCCTTGGACTTGTTTGCTTCCCTGCATACAATTTCACTAATTAAGTCGTTAGGTGATCAAGTGTTGTACCTCAGAGGAGTCGTTCCAGTGCAGGCCATATAGCCCACCTGAGACAGTGCCTCCCTTGCACACTTCAGCCTGGGTTCGAGTCTCCAGCACTGAGAGATTGTGGAAATAACAAAGGATACCAAATCTGAGCCTCCAAATTTCCATCATCTCTTTTCCTTTTCTTTTCTCCTCTGTTCATAAAATGAATCAACACTCTAAAACAGCACCATTTTCTCATGCAACTCAAGTCCACCAACAGCTTTCAGCAGGCTACTGTGCTCCAAGAGAGCAGTGCTCAACAGTCACCTGCATTTCTTCAGAGTACATCTTCCATGAAGACACTCTACACTCCTTAAGACAGAGATCACTGGCCTCTCATGAGTATGCTAATGAGGATAATTTTTCTGCACCCTCTTCAGCTGTGCAATGTGCACAAGGTTTCAGGAAATTCAAAATAACAACCGCATTTGTACTTGGCACTCTCCAGGCTTCTTGGACCCACTGCCATATTCTGTGCCATTGATGGGGCTTTCACGCCAGACCACTTTCCAACTGTACCACATGGTCTACTGTTAATCCAGGAGGTGAACCCGAAAGACAGCCGCTCTTGTTCCTGGTACTCCTCTTACACTTTTGCTTTGCAGAGGCTTGCCTGTGATTTTTTGGTGAGTAAAGTTAGGATTTGGGTCTGAATCCATGTTAGCCTGTATTGATAGCATTCATTTGTTTCACAGGGCATTTACAACCCACTCACCCAATATCTTCAGAGCTCCAGTATCAAAAGGAATGGAGCACTTTTGTATTCTTTTGTTAATATTGATGGACGTCCTCAAATGAAGCAATGCAGGGATTAGTGCTGCATATCCCAGGATCACCTGGCTTAAATTGTCGGTCGTGGGGGAAGATGCTGTGAAATTAGGAATGCCTATGCTCATGTGTTCTTGTAACAGATATAAGAGAAATCAACATTCGAATATTCGGCTGTCCCTTGAGAGCACCAGAAAATAGACAGGAACTTGCAAGGGCATTGTTGTTCTAAAAAGGGGAAAGAGTGTCAGTATTCTTGATTGCATAGAGAATGTGTGGGCAATAACTACTTCATGTTTTTGTAGTGTATGAAGAACCTGAACATATGTAGTGGAGTTTGAGGGTTGACCATGATCAATGGCGAGTTTCATCGGGCAAGTTCTCTGTAGTTGTGTTCCAGCATCAACATCCTTCAGCTTTTCTGGTCCCACAAATATCCTTGCTCTCCTCCTTTGAATACTCAGCTTGGAGGCTGTGAACCATTCCACTTTCAGCACCATTTATATTCAAGTCTGGTGTTATGCCCTGTGAAACTGTGCCCATCATGCCATCCACAGCCTGATAATTGATCCCTCAGCTTGTGGTTTGCTCCAACCTAGAGCTGGTTAGAATTCTCCTGGTAATATCCCACAGACCCTGGTGACAGAGAGGTATTTGTCTCTCAAGAAGACCGATCATTTTGTGAATGCAGATTGGCAAGTCATCTCTGCATCTTGTTATGATTTGATGTGACCCTGAAAAACCCCCAGCAGGTTACTTTCAGGGTGCAGCCCAGTTGTAAGGCAGCAGGAAAAAGAAGGGGACTGGCAGTTGGAGTGGGCACAGAACAACTCTCTTTTCATGTCAGGTTCGTCCTGCCCTCCTTCCAACAGGCAGAGTAAATGACTCCCTCCTCCCTTCATGAGCCACGAGTGGAGCCACTCACATTCACATGGAACATGGACATCCCAGGTTCCATCTGTCTCCTGTGCATACTTCATAGGACAGTAGGAGAAGCCAGACAGATGGAAAACAATGTGTCCCATATCAAGGACCACCTAATCTACGGAGATGAACTGCATGCTCTAGTGAGCTGAGCACTCACCACCCATCTCTCCATGAGGCTGGTAGGCCCCTAGGCTAGTTTCCTGAGTCTGAAGCAAACACGGGTTGTCCCAGTCCTGGAGGAGTGGGGTCGGTGGGAAAATCCATGGTGCTGGTGCTAGGATTGTTGATCCATGTGCCCTCAGGAAGCCCTCTGCCCAGCCTGTTGCACTGGAATGGGTGGGGGCTAATAGCCTGCACCAGGAGGCAGATTAGCTCCCTGCCAGCCAAAATGGTGTGGCCAAGGGAACACAGCACCACCTCGTGGACCTGTGTGGAATTGGGAGCTCTCACACTTCAATGGGATTCCTTGTGTTGCCTGGGTATGCAGGTATTTACCGCTCACAGCCTTTTTTCTCATGGCCTGGGGCAACCAGGATAGAATCATTTCTTCAAAAACGCAAGACCCAGCTTTCCGCTCCCTTCATCTAGCCTCATACCCTCACACCTTACCTGGCGCATATCTTGAATGTGGGTTTGAAGCGGACAGCAGGTGAAAGGTCTCTGGTTGTCATGGGAATGGTGACACTTCCGTGTTCTCAATTCGCTCCTCAATGGCTGGAATCTGGGGTGCAGGTGCAATGTCACTGGAGACACTCGTGAAATTTCATATTGCCCAAGGCTTTACAAACTCTCTGGTGAGTGCAATCAACTGACTTATCCTACAGGAGCTTGGAAACATCATGACCTTCATAACCTAGCTGATCAATGCCTGCTCCTTCCCCTTTAATTAGAGGAGGGTTCCCATGTATGGCTCTGTCAGGATCACTCACCTCTGAGGGCCCACGGAGGTGGGCACACCCTGGCCTGATCTTCAAGTTGGCACCTGGTATGGTGCCAGAAATAGCTTGAAGTTCTTAACAAGTTTCAGGAAGTACTCCTGATTGGCTGATGTATCTTGTGCTTGGCTGGTATACAGTACATGTTTTAGGCATTTACTTGATATGTCCATGCATTCGCTGCAGGGACAACTTTCTGATTGGTCCCTGTATTCTTTATAACATGGAGTAATTCTGCATTGAAAAGCCTTTTGTCAACATTAAAGAGAAGAAACTTCACTGCACCAAATATGGCGTACTTGTTATCATTTTCTCTGGGATCAGTGGGAAGTGATAAGTGGTGCCAAAATCCGGGAACTCAGAAAAACAAAGGAGGAGATAAATCAGGTAAAATTATAAATGAAAAATTCTGGCCAGCTAAAGTTCACATGAATTTGCGACAAGATTAAGTTCGGAGGAATTTGCCACATGATTAAGTTCGCAGAAATTTGTGATGAGATAAAGTTCGCAGGGAATTTTTTGATGAGAAAAAGTTTGCAGAAATTTGAGACCAGATTAAGTTCTCAGGAATTTGCGATCGAGACTTCTGTCTATTGTATAGTTAATGTGAGTGATTTCGCTTTTGCTATTGCTATTACGGTGATTTATTTTTGTGTGCTGATAGATTTACATAGCTGTAGTTTAAAATGAGTGCTGAAGTGAGATTAGTACAAAGTAAACCCCTCCCTCCTCCCTGCCTGACCTTGCTGAGTCCTGCATTGGAATGTAAACTGTAGCAGTCTCAGAGGGAGAGGGGGAGTAACCTGAGCGGGATAAAGAAGAGAAAGTTTTGTTAACTCCTGGGCTGCTACACAGAACTAACTCATTTTCTAGGATTTTGATTTGTTTTGTTTTTCTTTAATGCTGTATATCTGAGCTCAGAATTATGATCCTACATACCTAGGTTAATGATTTTTTTGATCAGTTCTATTTTTTATTCAACTAGAGTTTTTAAACATCTGTTAGATTGCAAGATTTAACATGTATGGGACTACTCAAATGTGTTTGTAGAGACATCTGTCTAATTTACAAAGTTAAAATGCTAATTGTTAAATAACATTATGTACTTTTAAGTTCTTAAATTCCATGGAGTAACATACTTAAACTTTATTGGTGTTTTTATAGGTTGGTAAATTAAAAAGTGTTTAAAATTGCTTTGTGTTGTTACTAAAAACAAGGTTATTAAGAGTTATGTCCTAACAGGTAAAAACTCAACCGGGAGGGTGAGCGTTCCATCTGCAAAGCTCCAAGGAGCTCTTAGATTTGGTTTTAAAGTTACCATCTCCCCTCTCACTGTGTTTCAGTTAGAGTACTATAAACAACAAAGTATTTTCTCTTGCTAAAATGGAGTAATTTATCTAAATTCAGAAATTTCATGAGAGTTTTTTCACAATGTGAACAAAAAGGTGTCGACAGAAAGAAAAGAGAAAATAAAAGGTTCTGGGTATGGAAATATATTTAGTAAAAGTAAAAAGGAAATGTTTTTGGGTAAGAAAGTGCTTGTGTAATGAAATACTTGAGGGTCTAAGTTAGTGCTATGAAAGTCTGTGCAAGAAAAGGGCAAGTTTCAACAAGTTTGTGTGTAACTAAGTTTGTTTTATGTATGTGAGACTGCTAAAGCTATTTAAAGATTTTCCTCAGGGGAAATACTAATGTTCTCATATAAACCAAAGTTTAATCTATATGGTAAAATGACATGGTAAAATGACAAGGATTTGAAACACTAATATACTCTTAACTTTGTGTTTATTAGGTTTTATTCTTTAGAACAATTAGTATTAATAATGGAGATGTATACAATTATGGTTAAACAACTGTTAGAGTATTGTACTATGTTACAGAGTCTAAATTTTTCTTTAAAAACTTAATTTGGTAAGATAAAAGTGTCAAGGTAATTGTAAAATGGTCACTAGTTGCATATTAAATGTGTTCATATTTTCCAGGTATACAAGTTTTTATAGCAGGGAATTTATCAAGCACTGCTATTCTCCAGAATAAACTTGTCTGTAATGGTAATCTTAAACTTAAGGAGTACATTTTATTGGGGATTTATTTTTATCATTTAATGTTCTATTATGGGACCTATTATTGATACCATATATGTAAAAATTGGTTACTTATTTCACTGAGATAAAAATGTAAATGTAAATGTATATCTAAGAGGTAGTGATAGCCTAATTTGTTTAAAGGTTCATATCGTAGAAGTTGAAAGCATTTTGCCACACAAAATGAAAGTTAAAAGTTCTCTCAGCCTTTCTTTGATTCATGTTTTAGATACTATGTTAAATTGTGTTAATTATAAAGTTTATATAATCTCAGAAAACAGTATATGTAAACTACTTAGTCATATTTAAGGAAGAAGCAAAGATGAACATCAAAATTAGAGCACTTAAGATCTGTAAAGAGCCACGCCTTACCTGCCTCCCACCTTATTGCATGTTAGACTGACTCCAAAATAAGTCAGTCTTCAGTTTATTTAAAGTTATAGTCAAAAAACTGGTTTTTGTTGTAAAATTACTATGATCTCAAATAGGGGATATAATGTGGTTCTCAGTCAAAATTCAAGATAGCTATCATACAAGCTAAATATGTTTTTACTCTTGCTAATTTCATTTTGTAAAACTGTTGCCTGTTACTGTTTTGAGGAAGTAGTTGCTTCCAGAACATACAACCTAGGTAATTTGTGATAATAAGCCATCACCTATAGAACAGATAGTGGTAACTTACAGTACTAATACAGAATCCAGTTAGATAAAAGGGTAAATAACTGTTAAGTTATAAGCATTGACGTTAAAGCCCAGTACTCTTACTTTATGACTGGTGAGACTGGCTTGTTGGATGATTAAGATCAAACTTAGAAATTGGAATTAAATAGAGAGGCCAAGAAAAAAACAGTATCTTGCCCTCAAAGTCAGCCTGAACCCAGGTAATAAGAGGACTTCTCTAAGGAGTGTTGCAACCCCGGGTCACACAACCTCCTGATAAAGGAGATGTTGAGACTAGAGGATGAAAAATCACTCAGTGCATCTGCTGCAGAGGAGGGTCATGGAAAAAGGGAGACATCCCTGACGCTTTCAAGGAAAGCCACATCATCGAGAAGACCGTGCCTAACAAATGGCACTGGTGGAGCTAAGAAGCTGCTCTTAAGTTCTCTATGAGTGACACCTGTGGGAACTCAGCTGACTCTTTAAAAAGACAGAAACCAGGTCAATTTGACCAGCTTGATCTTAGACACCCAGCAAAACAGTTGAAACCAAAATATAGACACTCTTGGGCATTTAAAAAAAAATAGTTAAATGTAACTTATGATGTAAACTTGTATTAGCCCACTAAAATAAAAACTGAAAGCTACAAATGAAAGAAAGATTCTTCAGCGAATGTGCCTGATAACTATCAAGAGATACTGCCAGAGTCAGAAGTTTTTAGTCAGTTCAAGGCCTGCAGACCATCCTAAGCTACACAGGTACACTTAATCTATGTTTGCTATTATGATTATCTATCACTAAGTAACAGAAGTATAGAGATCTCCACTAAGCACAGGTCATACCAATAAAAAGATTTTTTACAAAAATCAGATGACATTAAGTAGCTTAACTATATTTTGTGGGGACATCTATGACATTAAAAGTTAAATGTTATGTTTACATTCCTAATAACCTGCACAATGTTAAAGTCCCCAAATAAAGGCCTTGTCCTCTCCAGCCTTTGTTAGGCCTAGTTATGGGAACAATTTCTCAGTTCTTCCACCTCCTGGTGAGAGATTGACTTCTGTCATTTTCATGATACTCAGTGGCATGTTTCAGATGCTGCAACATTTGCCTTGTACTAGTCTCCTTTCAGTACTCATGTCTTTTTGTTCTTCTCTCATAGAAGCACCCACCCCCAGATGACTTTACAACCTGTTGTTCCCCAGCCAGTCTTCTACATTAGATCCCTCGATTGACCCGATTTTTTAAAAAAGGGAACTCCAAACTGCTTGCCCCATGCTGCCCCCTTTCAGCTTCGAAGCAGACAGAACAATTGGTGCCCCTTTTTTCCCAGCAGCATGGAGTTCCTAAGAATAGAGGGGGGAATAAAGCCAGAATTGGGAACAGGTAATTAGTGTAGAAATAAGGAATCACATCAATTCTAGGAAATGAAGCGATGAAACCCATCTGCCTCTGGAAGTTGGAGACTGCCCCTGGGAAAATAAAATGTTAAGGTTGCTGTTCACCATGGACAACCTAAGACAGGCATGGTCCCAAGCCATATTAATATAAAAAAGGGGGAGATACCAGGGACACTCGCCTCTGAGGGCCCGCGGAGGTGGGCACACCCTGGCCTGATCTTCAAGATGGTGCGTGGCATGGTGGGAGAAAAAGCTTGAAGCTGTTAACAAGTTTCAGAAAGTACTCCTGATTGGCTGATGTATCTTGTGCTTGGCTGGTGTACAGAACATGTTTTAGGCATTTACTTGATATGTCCATGCATTCGCCGCAGAGGCAACTTTCTGATTGGTCCCCGTATTCTTTATAACCTGAAGTAGATCCCCATTGAAAAGCCTTTTGTTCACATTAAAGAGAAGAAGCTTCACTGCACCAAAAAGGCCTACATGTTATCATTTCGAACGTGGGCAGTGGGAAGTGATATGGCTGTCATTTCACTTGATAACTGCTAAACAATTTTTACGTTTTTCTGAGTGAAATTAATTGCAACAAAATGAATGAAGGATCAAGTATATGACTTTAGCCACTTATCCCTCTGTAATAAATCTTGAGAGTAAAAACTGGAATCATAAGGAGGAGAAGATAGAAATTGGATGAGGAAAGTCTGCTTTTTGCCACCATGTTTTCATTCTGAGACCCCAGACCTTATGAGCCATCACCACATGTGTTTGCCTGTTTATATCACCCAGCAGTGTCTGGCTCAATTGCTGAAGCACTTTTACTGAGGAAAACAAGCTTAGAACAGGAGGCACAACTTCCTCTGCCTCACCAACTCCTGTGATGGTGGGAAGACCCAGCACCAGAACTGGCTTATGCATTATGCACTTTTCCCTGCTCTTTGGAATTTTTCAAAAAAAGATCAAAAGGAAAAATTTTTTAAAAAAGTACTTTCTAGGAAAGTGTCAGTTAATTTTGAATGTAATGGCAAGGCATTCATGTGTAAATGATCCCCAATATCTCCATTCATATTTACCAATTGAGCGTCTTCTCACTCCCACATATTTCTGCCTCTGCCCCTGTTCCTGGCCTCCTGGAATCCATGATATATTTTTCTGCTCAGGGATCAACCAGCTACTTCCATTTTTGTCCTTTATGAAGACAGGAAATATCTTTCCCTCAGGACACAGGTTGTTGACAAGCAAAAAGGATCCATACTGGATTGTTTTGGACAGGAGAATTAGGAATTCCTTCAACATTGTTTGGCTTGGACATGTTTGCTTCTCTGCATAAAATTTCAATAATTAAGATGGTAGGAGATCATGTGTTGTATCTCAGAGGAGCCCTTCCATTGCAGGCCACATACCCCATCTGGGAGAGTGCCTGCCTTGCATACTCAAGGCCTGGGTTCGTGTCCACAGCACTGTGGGATTGTGGACATAACAAAGGAAACCAAATCTGAGCATCCCACCATTCCATCATCTCTTTTCCTTTTCTTTTCTCATCTCAATAAAAAAAGAAATCGACACTCAAAACAGCATCAATTTCTCATGCAACCCAAGTCCACCAACAGCTTTCAGCAGACTACTGTGCTCCAAGAGAGCAGTGCTCAACAGTCACCTGCATTTCCTCAGAGTACTTGTTCCATGAAATCACTCTACACTCCTTAGGACAGAGATCACTGGCCTCTCATGACTATGCTATTGCAAATAATTATTTTGGCACCGTCTTCAGCTGCACATTTTTCACAAGGTTTCAGGAAATTCCAAAGCAACTGCACATGTACATGGCACTCTCCAAGATTCTTGGACCCACTGCTATATTCTCTGCCAGTGGAGGGGCTTTCACGCCAGAGCACTTTCCACCTGTACCACATGGCCTACTGTTAATTCAGGAGGTGAACCCGAAAGACAGACACTCTTGTCCCTGGTACTCCTCTCACAGTTTTGCTTTGCTCAGGCTTGCCTATGATTTCTTGGTGAGTAAAGTTAGGATTTGTGTCTGAATCCATGTTAGCCTGTATTGATAAAAGTCAGGAGTTTCACAGGGCATTTACAAGCCACCCACCCAATATCATTAGAGCTCCAGTGACAAGAGGAATGGAGCCCTTTTGTATGCTTTTGTTAATATTGATGGACTACTTCAAATGAAACAGTGCAGGGATTAGTGTTGCATTGCCCAGAGTCACCTGGCTTCAATTAAAGGAGGTGGGGGAAGGTGCTGTGAAGTTAGTAATGCCTATGCTCATGTGTTCTTGTGCCAGAAAAAATAGGAATCAACATTTGTATATTTGACTGTCCCTTGAGAGCAACAGAAAAGGGACAGGAACTTGCAAGAGCATTGTTGTTCTAAAAAGGGGAAAGAGTGTCAGTATTCATGGTTGCATAGATAATAAGCAGGCAATAACTAATTCCTGTATTTGTAGTGTATGAAAAACCTGATCATATTTTTTTGAGTTAGAGGGTTGACCATGATCGATGGCAAGTTTCATCGGGTGATTTCTCTGTAGTTGTGTTCCAGCATTAACCTCCTTCAGCTTTTCTGGTCCCACAAATATCCTTACTCTCCTCTTTTGAATATTCAGCTTGGAAGTTTGAACCATTCCACTTTCAGCACCATTTATGTACAAGCCTCGGGTTATGCCCTGCAAAACTGTGCCCATCATGCCATCACCAGGCTGATAACTGATCCCCAGGCTTGTGGACTGCTACAACCTGGAGCTGGTTAGAAGTCTCCTGGTAATATCCCACAGAACCTGGGGACAGAGAGGTATTTGTCTCTCACGAAGACCAAACATTTTGTGAATACAGATTGGCAAGTCATCTCTGCATCTTGTTTTGATTTGATGTGATGCTGGAAAAATTGCAGCAGGTTAGTTTCAGGGTGCAGCCCAATTGTAAGGTAGCAGCAAAGAGAAGGGGACTGGCAGTTGGAGTGAGCACAGAACAACTCTCATTTCATGTCAGTTTCGTCCTGCCCTCCGTCCAAAAGGCAGAGTGAATTACTACCTCCTCTCTTCATGAGCCACCAGAGGTGACACTCATGTTCACATGCAACATGGACATCCCAGTTTCCATCTGTCTCCTATCCACACTTTGTAGGACAGTAGTAGAAGCCAGACAGATGGATAAGGATGTGTCCCATATCCAGGATCACCTAAACTACCAGATGAACTGCATGTTCTACTGAGCTGAGCACTCACCACCCATCTCTCCATGAGACTGGTAGGCTCCTATGCTACTTTCCTGAGTCTGAAGAAAACCCGGGTTGTCCCAGTCCTGTTGGATTGGAGTCGGAGGGCAAAACCAGTGGTGCCCGTGCTAAGATTGTTGATTCAAATGCCCTCAAACACCCCTGTGTCCCAGCCTGTTGCACTTGTAATTGGTGGGGGCCAATAGCCTGGATCAGGAGGCAGATG
This sequence comes from Sciurus vulgaris, assembly GCF_902686455.1. Lineage (NCBI taxonomy): Eukaryota > Metazoa > Chordata > Mammalia > Rodentia > Sciuridae > Sciurus > Sciurus vulgaris. Next base: position 75,686,720 of record NC_136477.1, read on the forward strand.
AGCTGCCTGCCAGCCAAAACGGTGTGGCCAAGGGAGCAAAGCGCCACCTAGTGGAACTGGGTGGAATTGCGAGCTCACAGCCTTCAATGGGATTTCTTGTCCTTTCTGGATATGCGGGGATTTATCGCTCACAGGCTGTTTCCCTGTTGCCCTGGTCAACAAGGATAGAATCATTTCTTCAAAAACGCAAGACCCAGGCACCCGCTCCCTTCATCTATTCTTGTACTCTGACACATGAGCTGCCGCATGACTTGAATATGGGTTTAAAGCAGACAGCAGCTGAAAGGTCTCTGGTTGCCATGGGAACCGTGAGGCTTTGGTGTTCTCAGTCCACTCCTCTATGACATCAGTTGGAATCTGGAGTGCAGGTGCAATGTCACTGGAGACACTCGTGAAAGATCATATTTCCCAAGGCTTTACATACACTCGGAGGAGTGCAATCAACTGACTTCTCCTACCGGAGCCTCGAAACACCGCGAACTTCACAACCTATCTGACCAATGCCTGCTCCTTCCCCTTTAATTGGAGGAGAGCTCCCATGTATGGCTCTCATGTCACAGGAGAACTGGTAAAGAATTTTTACGTTTTTCTTAGTGAAATTGACTGCAACCAAATGAATGAAGGATCAAGCATATGACTTTAGCCACTTATCTCTCTGTAATAAATCTTGAGAGTAAAAACTGGAAACATGAGCAGTAGAAGTTAGAAATTGGATGATGATAGTTGCCTTTTTGCAATTAAGTTTCGATTCTGGGACCCCAGAACTTATGAGCCATCACCACCTGCTTTTGCCTGTTTATATCTCCCAACAGCATCTGGTCAAATTGCTGAAGCCATATACTGAGGGAAACAGGCTTAGAACAGGAGGAACAACATTCACTGACTCACCACCTCCTGAGATGTTAAGAAGATCCAGCACCTGAATTGGCTTGTGCATTATGCACTTTTCCCTGCTCTTTGGAATTTTTCAAAAAAAGTTCAAGAGGAAAAATAAGAAAAATAAATAATGTCTAGGAAAGTGTCAGTTAATTTTGATTGTAATGGCAAGGCATTCATGTGTGAATGATCCTCAAGGATATGACTTTAGCCACTTATCTCTCTGTAATAAATCTTGAGAGTAAAAACTGGAAACATGAGCAGTAGAAGATAGAAATTGGAAGATGATAGTTGCCTTTTTGCCACGATGTTTCGATTCTGGGACCCCAGACCTTATGAGCCATCACCACCCACTTTTGCCTGTTTGTATCTCCCAACAGAGTCTGGTCAAATTGCTGAAGCCATTTACTGAAGGAAACAGGGTTAGAAGAGGAGGCACAAAATTCACTGACTCACCACCTCCTGAGATGTTAAGAAGATCCAGCACCTGAACTGACTTGTGCATTATGCACTTTTCCCTGCTCTTTGGAATATTTCAAAAAAAGTTCAAGAGGAAAAATAAGAAAAAAAATACTTTCTAGGAAAGTGTCAGTTAATTTTGAATGTAATGGCAAGGCATTCATGTGTGAATGATCCTCAATATCTCCATTCAAATTCAATTATTGAGCATCTTCTCACTCTCATATAATTCCACCTCTGCCCCTGTTCCTGGGATCCTTGGATCCCTGATATATTCTCATGCCCACGGATCAATCAGCTACTTCATTTTTCTTCCTTCATGAAGGGGGGAAATATCTTTCCCTAGGACACAGGTCTAGACTTGGGTATTGACAAGCAAAAAGGATCCATACTGGATTGTTTTGGACAGGAGAATTACGAATTCCTTAGTCATTGTTTTTCTTGGACATGTTTGCTTCTCTGCATAAAATTTCACTCATTAAGACGGTAGGTGACCATGTGTTGTATCTCAGAGGAACCATTCCAGTGCAGGCCATATAGCCCATCTGGGAGAGTGCCTGCCTTGCATGCTTCAGGCCGGGTTCGAGTCCCCAGCACTGTGGGATTGTGGAAATAACAAAGGAAACCAAATCTGAGCCTCCCAACTTTCCATGGTCTCTTTTCCTTTTCTATTCTCCTCTCGTCACAAAAGGAATCAACACTCTAAAAGAGCACCAATTTCTCATGCAACCCAAATCCACCAACAGCTTTCAGCAGGCTGCTGTGATCCAAGAGAGCATTGCTCATCATTCACCTGCATTTCTTCAGACTACTTGTTCCATGAAGTCTCTCTACACTCCTTAGGACAGAGATCACAGGCCTCTCATTATTACTCTAATATGAATAATATTTTTGCACATTCTTCAGCTGCACGTTGTGTACCTGTTTTCAAGAAATTCAAAATAACAACCACAATTTTACCTGGCACTCTCAAGGCTTCGTGGACCCGCTGCCATATTCTATGCCAGGGAAGGGGCTTTCATGCCAGAGCACTTTCCAGGTGTACCACATGATCTAAAGTTGAGCCAGGATGTGAACACGAAAGACAGCCACTCTTTTCCTTGTAACTTCTCTCACACTATTGCTTTGCAGAGGCTTGCATGTGATTTTTTGATGAGTAAAGTTAGGATTTGGGTCTGAATCCATTTAGCATGTATTGAAGGCATTCAGGAGTTTCACAGGCCTTTTATATCCCAGTCACTCTATATTATTAGAACTCCAGTGTCAAGGGCCTTGGAGACCTTTTGTAACCTTTTGTAAATATTGATGGACGTCCACAAATGAATCAGTGCCTGGATTAGTGTTGCATAGCCCAGGATCACCTGGCTTAAATTGTAGATCAAGGGAGAAGGTTCTGTGAAGTTAGAAATGCCTGTGCTCATGTGTTCTTTGCCAGAAAAAATAGGAATCAACATTTGTATATTCGGCTGTCTCTTGAGAGCAACAGAAAAGAGACAGGAACTTGCAAGTTCATCCCTGTTCTAAAAAGGGGAATGAGGGTCGGAATTCATGGTTGCATAGAGAATGAGCAGACAATAACTACTTCCTGTTTCTGTAGTGTATGGTGAACTGGAACATATGTTGTGCAGTTTGAGGGTTGACCATGATCCTTGGCGAGTTTCATAGAGTGATTTTTCTGTAATTGTGTTCCGGCATCATCATCCTTCAGCTTTTCTGGTCCCACAATATCCTTGTTCTCCTCCATTGAATATTCAGCTTGGAGACTTTGAACCATTCCACATTCAGCACCATTTATGTTCAAGTCTGGTGTTATGCCCTGTGAAACTGTGTCCATCATCCCATCACCAGGCTGATAATTGATCCCCCAGCTTGTGGTCTGCTCCAAACTGGAGTTGGTTAGAATTCTCCTGGTAATATCCCACAGACAGTGGCGACAGAGAGGTATTTGTCTCTCCTGAAGAACAACCATTTTGTGAATAGAGATTGTCAAGTCATCTCTGCATCTTGTTATGTTTTGATGTGTCCCTGGAAAAATCCCAGCAGTTTACTTTCATGGTGCATCCCAGTTTTAAGTCAGGAGCATAGAGAAGGGGACTGGCAGTTGGAGTGAGAACAGAACAACTCTCCTTTCTTGTCATGTTCATCCTGCCCTCCCTCCAACAGGCAGAGTAAAAGACTCCCTCCTCTCTTCATGAGCCACGAGAGGAGCCACTCACATTCACATGGAACATGGACATCCCAGGTTCCATCTGTCTCCTGTCCACACTTCGTAGGTCAGTAGGAAAAGCCAGACAGATGGAAAAGGATGTATCCCATATCAAGGTTCACCTAAACTACGGAGAAGAACTGCATGCTCTACTGAGCTGAGCACTCAACACCCACCTGCCCATGAGGCTGGTAGGCCGCTAGGCTACTTTCCTGAGTCTGCAGAAAACCCAGCTTGTCCCAGTCCTGGAAGAATGGGGTCGGTGGGCAAATCCAATCTGCCAGTGCTACGATTGCTGATCCTTTTGCCCTCAAGCACCCCTCTGTCCCAGCCTGATGAACTGAAATGGTGGAGGCTAATAGCCAGCATCAGGAGGCAAATGAGTTGCCTGCCAGGCAAAAGGGTGCGGCCAAGGGAGCACACCGCCACCTGGTGGACCTGGGTGGAAGGGCAAGCTCTCACACTTCAGTGGGATTCATTGTCCTGCCTGAATATGAGGGGATTTATGGCTCACAGCCTGTTTCCTCATTACCCGGGGCAACAAGGATAGAATCATTTCTTCAAAAACGCAAGAACCTGGCATCAGCTCCCTGCATCTCTCCTCGTACCTGCACTCCTGACCCACTGCATGTCTTGAAGGTGGTTTGGAATTGGACAGCAGCTGAAAGTTTTCTGGTTGCCATGGGAAATGTGATGCTTCCGTGTTCTCAATCCACTCCTCTATGACATCAGCTGGAATCTAGGGTGCAGGTGCAATGTCACTGGAGACACTCGTGAAAGTTCATGTTGCCTGACGTTTTACAAACACTCTGGGCAGTACAATCAACTGACTTCTCCTAGCGGAACCTCGAAACACCGTGACCTTCACAACCTAGCAGACCAATGCCTGCTCCTTGCCCTTTAATTAGTGGAGAGTTCCCATGTATGGCTCTCATGTCACAGGAGAACTGGTGAACAATTGTTACATTTTTCTTAGACAAATTGATTGCAAACAAATGAATGAAGGATCAAGGATATGTCTTTAGCCACTTATCTCTGTAATAAATATTGTGAGAAAAACTGGAAACATGAGCAGTTGAAGATAGAAATTGGATGATGATAGTTGCCTTTTTGCCACGATGTTTCGATTCTGGGACCCCAGAACTTATGAGCCATCACCACCTGCTTTTGCCTGTTTGTATCTCCCAACAGCATCGGGTCAAATTGCTTAAGCCATTTACTGAGGAATCAGGCTTAGAACAGGAGGCACAACATTCACTGTCTCACTACCTCCAGTGATGTTAAGAGGATCCAGCACCTGAACTGGCTTATGCATTATGCACTTTTCCGTGCTCTTTGGAATTTTTCGAAAAAAGTTCAAGAGGAAAAATAAGAAAAAAAATACTTTCTAGGAAAGTGTCAGTTAATTTTCAATGTAATGGCAAGGCATTCATGTGTGAATGATCCTCAATATCTCCATTCATATTCAACAATTGAGCATCTTCTCACTCCCAAATATTTCTGCCTCTGCCCCTGTTCCTGGCATCCTTGGATCCCTAATATATTTTCCTGTCCATGGATCAATCAGCTACTTCCTTTTTCATCCTTCATGAAGAGGGGAAATATATTTCCCTCAGGACACAGGGCTAGTCTTGGGTATTTACAAGCAAAAAGGATCCATACTAGATTGTGTTGGACAGGAGAATTATGAATTCCTTAGTCATTGTTTGGCTTGGACATGTTTGCTTCTCTGCATAAAATTTCACTAATTAAGACGTTAGGTGATCATGTGTTGTATCTCAGAGGAACCGTTCCAGTGCAGGCCATATAGCCCATCTGGGAGAGTGCCTGCCTTGCACGCTTCAGGCCCAGGTTGGAGTCCCCAGCACTGTGGGATTGTGGAAATAACAAAGGAAACCAAATCTGAGCCTCCCAACCTTCCATCGTCTCTTTTCCTTTTCTTTTCTCCTCTCGTCACAAAAGGAGTCAACACTCTAAAACCGCACCAATTTCTCATGCAACCCAAATCCACCAACAGCTTTCAGCAGGCAACTGTGATCCAAGAGAACAGTGCTCATCAGTCACCTGCATTTCCTCAGACTAATTGTTCCATGAAGTCTCTCTACACTCCTTAGGACAGAGATCACGGGCCTCTCATTATTACACTAATATGAGTAATATGCTAATATTACACCAATATGAATGAGTACGCTAATATTTCTGCACCTTCTTCAGCTGTGCATTGTGCACAGGTTTTCAAGAATTCCAAAATAACAACCGCAATTGTACCTGACACTCTCCAGGCTTCGTGGACCCACTACCATATTCTGTGCCAGGGAAGGGGCTTTCATGCCAGAGCACTTTCCAGCTGTACCACATGGTCTAAAGTTAAGCCAGGATGTGAACATGAAAGACAGCTGTTCTTTTCCTTGGAACTCCTCTCACACTATTGCTTTGCAGAGGCTTGCCTGTGATTTCTTGGTGAGTAAAATTAGGGTTAGAGTCTGAATCCATGTTAGCCTGTATTGATAGCATTCAGGAGTTTCACAGGCCTTTTACATCCCACTCACTCAATATTATTAGAGCTCCAGTGTCAAGAGCAATGGAGCCCTTTTGTATTCTTTTGTAAATATTTATGGACGTCCATAAAAGAAGCAGTGCCTGGATTACTGTTGCATAGCCCAGGATCACCTGGATTAAATTGCAGATTGTGGAAGAAGGGGCTGTGAAGTTAGAAATGCCTGTGCTCATGTGCTCTTGTGCCAGAAAAAATAGGAATCAACATTCGTATATTCGACTGTGTCTTGAGAGCAACAGAAAAGAGACAGGAACTTGCAAGTGCATCGTTGTTCTAAAAAGGGGAATGATGGTCGGTATTCATGGTTGCATAGACAATGAGCGGACGATAACTACTTCCTGTTTTGGTAGTGTATGGAGAACTTGAACATATGTTGTGGAGTTTGAGGGTTGACCATGATCCTTGGCGAGTTTCATCTGGTGATTTCTCTGTAGTGGTGTTCCAGCATCAACATTCTTCTGCCTTCTGATCCCACAATATCCTTGCTCTCCTCTTTTGAATATTCAGCTTGAAGGCTGTGATCCATTCCACTTTCAGCACCATTTATGTTCAAGTCTGTTGACATGCCCTTTGAAACTGTGTCCATCATGCCATCACGAGCCTGATAATTGATCCCCCAGCTTGTGGTCTACTCCAACCTTGAGCTGCTTAGAAGTCTCCTGGTAATACCCCACAGACTGTGGTGACAGAGATGTATTTGTGTCTCCTGAACAACAACCATTTTGTGAATACAGATTGGCAAGTCATCTCTGCATCTTGTTATGTTTTGAAGTGACCCTGGAAAAATCCCAGTAGTTTATTTTCATGGTGCAGCCCAGTTGTAAGGCAGGAGCAAAGAGAAGGGGACTGGCAGTTGGAGTGTGCACTGAACAACTCTCCTTTCTTGTCATGATCATCCTGCCCTCCTTCCAACAGGCCAAGTAAATGACTCCATCCTCTCTTCATGGGCCACTAGAGGAGCCACTCACATTCACATGGAACTTGGACATCCCAGGTTCCGTCTTTCTCTTGTACACACTTCATAGGTCAGTAGGAAAAGCCAGACAGATGGAAAACGATGTGTCCCATATCAAGGTTCACCTAAACTACGGAGAAGAACTACATGCTTTACTGAGGTGAGCACACACCACCCATCTGTCCATGAGGCTGGTAGTCCCCTATGCTTGTTTCCTGAGTCTGAAAAACCAAGCTTGTCCCAGTCCTGCAGGAGTGGGGTCGGAGGGCAAATCCAGTGGTGCCAGGGCTACGATTGTTGATCCTTGTGCCCTCAAGCACCCCTCTGTCCCAGCCTGTTTCACTGAATTGGTGGGGCCAATAGCCTGCATCAGGAGGCAAATGAGCTGCCTGCCAGGCAAAACGGTGTGGCCAATGGAGCTCAGCGCCACCTAGCCTAGTGGTCCTGGGTGGAAGTGCAAGCTCTCAAACTTCAATGGGATTCATGGTCCTGCCTGGATATGAGAGGAATTATGGCTCACAGCCTGTTTCCTTGTTGCCCAGGGCAACAAGGATAGAATCATTTCTTCAAAAACGCAAGACCTTGGTACCAGCTCCCTTCATCTATCCTCGTACCTGCACTCCTGACCCACTGCATCTCTTGAATGTGGTTTGGAAGTGGACAGCAGCTGAAAGTTCTGTGGTTGCCATGGGAACTGTGATGCTTCCGTGTTCTCAATCCACTCCTCTATGACATCAGCTGGAATCTAGGGTGCAGGTGCAATGTCACTTGAGACACTCATGAACGTTCATGTTGCCCGAGGCTTTACAAACACTCTGGGGAGTGCAATCAACTGACTTCTCCTAGCGGAACCTCGAAACACCGTGAGCTTCACAACCTAGCAGACCAATGCCTGCTCCTTGCCCTTTAATTAGTGGAGAGTTCCCATGTATGGCTCTCATGTCACAGGAGAACTGGTGAACAATTGTTACATTTTTCTTAGACAAATTGATTGCAAACAAATGAATGAAGGATCAAGGATACGACTTTAGCCACTTATCTCTGTGTAATAAATCTTGAGAGTAAAAACTGGAAACATGAGCAGTTGAAGATAGAAATTGGATGATGACAGTTGCCTTTTTGCCACAATGTTTCGATTCTGGGACCCCAGAACTTATGAGCCATCACCACCTGCTTTTGCCTGTTTATATCTCCCAACAGCGTCTGGTCAAATTGCTGAAACCATTTACTGAGGGAAACAGGCTTAGAACAGGAGGCACAATATTCACTGACTCACCACCTCCTGAGATGTTAAGAGGATCCAGCACCTGAACTGGCTTATGCATTATGCACTTTTCCCTGCTCTTTGGAATTTTTTGAAAAAAGTTCAAGAGGAAAAATAAGAAAAATTATACTTTCTAGGAAAGTGTCAGTTAATTTTGAATGTAATGGCAAGGCATTCATGTGTGAATCATCCTCAATATCTCCATTCATATTCAACAACTGAGCATCTACTCACTCCCAAATATTTCTGCCTCTGCCCCTGTTCCTGGCATCCTTGGATCCCTGATATATTTTCCTGCCCATGGATCAATCAGCTACTTCCTTTTTCATCCTTCATGAAGAGGGGCAATATGTTTCCCTCAGGACACAGGGCTAGTCTTGGGTATTTACAAGCAAAAAGGATCCATACTAGATTGTTTTGGACAGGAGAATTACGAATTCCTTAGTCATTGTTTGGCTTGGACATGTTTGCTTCTCTGCATAAAATTTCACTAATAAAGATGTTAGGTGATCATGTGTTGTATCTCAGAGGAACCGTTCCAGTGCAGGCCATATAGCCCATCTGGGAGAGTGCCTGCCTTGCATGCTTCAGGCCCGGGTTCGAGTCCCCAGTACTGTGGGATTGTGGAAATAACAAAGGAAACCAAATCTGGGCCTCCCAACCTTCCATCTTCTCTTTTCCTTTTCTTTTCTCCTCTCGTCACAAAAGGAGTCAACACTCTAAAACAGCACCAATTTCTCATGCAACCCAAATCCACCAACAGCTTTCAGCAGGCAACTGTGATCCAAGAGAACAGTGCTCATCAGTCACCTGCATTTCCTCAGACTACTTGTTCCATGAAGTCTCTCTACACTCCTTAAGACAGAGATCCCAGGTCTCTCATTATTACACTATGAATAATATTTCTGCACCTTCTTCAGCTGTGCATTGTGCACAGGTTTTCAAGAATTCCAAAATAACAACCGCAATTGTACCTGGCACTCCCCAGGCTTCATGGACCCACTGCCATATTCCGTGCCAGTGAAGGGGCTTTCACGCCAGAGCACTTTCCAGCTGTACCACATGGTCTAAAATTAAGCCAGTAAGTGAACACGAAAGATAGCCGCATTTTCATCTCCAAAAATACAATGTATTTTATTGGAGTAGGTTCTTGCTCATTTGATAACTGGATTTTAGTAAATATTTTCTATATAAAAGAGAAAGGAAAAGTAATTAGCCATATTCAAAACTACTTTTGTCACTACCCCTAACCCCCCAAAAAAGTTTCTTTAGCCCTGCAGAAATCTATGTAAAATCAAATCAATTTAGTTGACTATGTACAGAACTAAACTACGTGTTTTCAAAGATATTAGAGGGGAGAATAAATGATGAATAAATGGGATATAGAATTTTTAAGCCTGTGAAACCATTCTGTGTGATACTATAATGGTGGATACATGTCATTACCTGTTTGTCCAAACTCAAATAATGTGCAATTGCAAGAGTGAATCCATAAATCATGGACTCTGAGTATTCTGATGTTGTCAATGCAGGTTCATTAGTTTTAACATCTCTCTTCAGGGAGATGCTGAGAATGGGGGAGCATATTTGTAAAGGGGCAGGGGACATATGGGAATTCTCTGTACCTTTTACTCAATTTTGTTGGAAATAACTTGCTCTAAAAAATAAAGTCAATTAAAAAATGAAAAAGGGATATATTAAAAACTAAATCTATGCTTTGGGTTTACCTCTGTAAGTGTCTTATGCAGCAGAGAGCTTTGGTTTTTCAATCTGTGAGCTTCATCAACAACAAGAATACTCCATGTGTAGCTGTGAGAGAAAATCCAAACTTTCATTTTCAGGTAGCTCAAACATATGTCTCACAACCACATCTTACTACAAAATTGTGATTCGTTAGAAAGACTAACAGTAAGCCCACTCTGTTAGAAATATACCTGGAATCATGACCTTCCCATCTCAGAGGTTACCAAGTAATTCTTTTTCTTTTTGCCAATATGAGAAAGATCTATACAGGAAGTAAGGGGCCAGAGACAGAAAAGAAAAGGATATATTTATAATCTTGTACTATGTACCAGACATTGTGCTTGTGGCTATATGTGTTAGTTAATCCAAAAGAATAAGATAAGCGACCATAATTGTGCCAACAAAGAGACTAAAACTCAGAAAGGTTAGGTAAATAGGTCAAGATCATAAAGGTAGAGCTAAGATTCAAACCCATGAAGAAAATCAAGAGACTTTAAAATGGGGGAGTGGTGAACAGGATCACAGAGATGTCCAGGAAGATGCTGCCACTGGACTTGTTAACATGGAGGTCATTCCTGGCTGTTGCCAGAGCATGTTTTGTAGTTTAGTAGGTTATGACAGCAATGTCTCAAAAAGTTCAATCATAAAATCATATTTTAAACAGATGCTATTGGTGGAAAGCTGTTAAAAGCAATCCAAAATATGGTAAATGATTGGATGATATTCTAAAATGCAATATTTATAATATAACACAAAACTGAAAAATAAATTCAATATCCAATTATAGGTGATAAGATGATAAATACTATGCTGCAAAAATACTTGTAAAACTAAAACGATATAAATATTGAGTATTCTATTTAAAAATGTGAAAACCATGCAAAAGACAATAAAATACATTATATAATTTATAACTTTCAATTTTGTATGTAACATTATGGAATCCCTTTGCATTGTTTTTTTACGTGTAAAACTAAGTGGATCAAGCAAAACAGTGAATAAAGAAGGACAATTCCTGAAAGATTAAAAGAAAGATCTGTGTAGAGGCTGGCCTACAAAAAGGAAGGCTTTTTCCTCTGAGGAAGAAAAAAGAAAATTTTCTTCAGAGAGAAAATTCAGAGGAAAGAGGTGCCTATTGCCATTCACCTAATGAGAGTGGTATAGGTGAAGGATGATCTGAGGATCCAAAGAGAGGGCAGGAAGTCCAAGGAGAGTACTGGGCAGCGGAAGCAGAGTATGCATTTAAGGAGTTAAAGGAGTTAGGGTCCCAGCGAGGTTGGATGGTGGTTATGACATAGGTGCTGACTGTCCATACTACAGTATTATTCAAAATACATTAGATCCTATTCCACTAGAAGGACTAGACACAGGTTTGTATACACACAAACATCAAAAAATGCTTATTCATTGCAGAAGGCCAAGTGAGGTGGATTTGGTTCAATGCATGAAAGTGGGCTGAATCACTGATCAAAGGAAATTATTTTCAGAATGTACAATATAGTAATGGAGAAATATAACCTTAAACATACTGAAAGAATATATGTATGTTGTTGGGATTCTTAATATGAGTCAACATTATAAATATCCCTTTGTTAGTAAGGTTCTTTACTCCACTCAGAAATGCATTCAGAACAGACTGAGATATAAAAATGTATTTCTGCTGAATAAGGTGACACTCAAGTGGTTCTAGATACTTAGAGAAGCTCTCTAAAAAGAAGGGCCATGGCACCAAGTGATGGGTTTGAATGTCTGCTCAAATGTCTGCTCTGCCTTACAGGGATAACTGATCTGTTAATTTCCTCATTTGTAAAATGAATGATAATACCTGCCTACTAGGGTTTTCATGAAGTCTAAATGGGACAATTTATATAAAGTACTCAACAACATTTATTTATCAATTTTATTATCTTTTAAGACTTGCCACATATTACTTTGTATCATGGATATCTTTATAATTCTTATCCCTCTACTGGCTCATGGTGTAGCTCAATGATTTACTTTCCTGGTTATTACCAGTAACTCTCAATGATTCCTTTCCATGGAGAGACTTTGAAAAAGTTAAATTGGATATTAAGAATATAAATTAGAGCTGGGGGAATAACTAGTGGTAGAGCAGTTGCATACCATGTGGGAGGACCGAGGTTCAAAGCCCAGCACCATAAAATGAAATGACATGTAATTAACATGACATGACATTAAAGAAATAAAGTAAAAGAATGAAAAAGAAAAGCATATACTCTTCTGAAGAAAAGATAATATACTCATTTAAATGTAAATTAAATAAAACAAAATACTGGACAAAGTCACAAAATCTATGACCTAGTCCTTAGTACTTCAAAATAAGATTATAACAGAAACCCATGCACAATAACCTAGATGAGCAAAAAATATTTAAAATATTGATAAGGCACTCTAAAAACAAAATCTTCTGAATGACAAAGCAGCACACAGGGCAGGATGGTGCACATCTGTAATGACAACTACTTGGGAAGCTGGAGGATGGCAAATTTGAGGACAGCATCAACAACTCAGTGAGACTATCACAAACTAAACAATGAAAAGGACCGGGCATGCAGCTCAGTGGTAAAGTGCCCCTGGGTTCAATCCCTGCTATGAAAATGTAATTTAAAAGGATGAATTAGAAGTACACTTCAAACATCCTTTCTAAAAAGTTAATTCAACAACACTGATTGCTACTTTGTTATTTCTTTTTTTAAGGTCTTTTTAAAAAATCTTATAGACTGCATTTTAATTTATTGCACACAAACAAATGGGGTACAACTTTTTGTTTATATGGTTGTACACAATATAGTTCACACCATTAGTGTAACTATACATGTACACAGGGTAATGATGTCTATCTCATCCCCCATCATTCATATTCCACCCCTCCCCCTCTCATTTTCCTCTACATAATCTAGAGTTCCTCCATTCTTCTCTACTCCCCTACCCCCAACCCTATTCTGTATTATCATCCACTGATCAGGGAAAACATTTGACCTTTGGTTTTTTGGGTTTGGTTTATTTTATTTAGCATGATATTCTCTAATTCCATTCATTTACCTGCAAATACCATACTATTATTCTTCTTTATGGCTGAATAATATTCCATTGTGTATATATACCATAGAACTTTGTTATTTCCAGGAAAAGCCTCCTATATTACAGTAAAATCACCAAATAGCAGTCCAGAAAGATGTCTATGCAAGTTACAAGGTAACGAATCTAGTGACTAGGCAGGATGCAGTGGAACCCACCTGTAATCCTGGAGATTCTGGGAACTGAGACAAGGAGGATTACAAATTCAAGGCCATCCTTGGCAACTCACAGATACCCTGTCTGAACATGTTAAAATAAAAGCAATAGGAGTAGAGGTGTAGCTCAGTGGTAGAGAATTCCTGGGTTCAATCCCCAGTACCAAAACAAAAACTAACAATCATAAAAAATACTAGGAATCTACTAAACACCAATCATGTAGATGTAATCTCAGTTCTCACAACAGTCATCCAAAGACTGTTATCTCCTCTTTACCATTGAGGACACTGAAGTTCAAGGAAATTAAATAACTAACTCAAGGACACATAGCTAATGAGTAGAGATTAGAATGCAAGACTCCCACTATGCCTGCCTATGAATTAAAAGGACCCAAAGAAGACAGATCAGACATATCAGGAAAGTGGCAAAGTACCAAACAATGTAAGAAGAGACAAGACTTCCACACACACAGCACATTTTCTGATAGAGTAAAATATACTCACAATTTTAGAAACAGTGCATCATTTAAGCAAATCTGAAAAATAAAGGAAGACACATTAAAAGACTGGTATTATTGGGAATCGTGGCACATACCTGCAATCCCAATGACTTTGGGAGACTGAGGCAAGGCAAGAGAATGACCAGTGCAAAGCAAGCCTCAGCAACTTCAATGAGGTTCTAAGAAACTTGGTGAGACCTGGTCCTACATGAAAAATAAAATGGGCTGGAGAAGTGGCTTAGTGGTTAAGCACCCTTGGCCTCAATCCCTGGTTGTAAAAAAGTAAGAAATTAAAAAAATAAAAACACTGGAATTGATAAATTCTGATATTAATAAGCTAGTTTCTTATTTCTTCTTAACTCTCATAAACCACAAGTACTAAGTCTTTTAACATGTTAATTCTGTAAAAAAAAAAAAATGCAAGCCCAATTCCTAAAGTAGCACTATCATATGAACAGAAGAGAGGTATGGTTAAGTGGAAGGTCTTACAGTTACCCAGTCTTAGTTTAAACAAGGATATCAAGTGAGACTGGAATTAAGCATCCTCCATTCCTATAATCCCATTATCAAACATGATGCCTCTGTATACAAAACCCTCTCATCTGCCTGCCAGCCTCCTGCTAGTCATCAACAGAGGAAGCTAAATTGTCACTTTCCAGGGATGGTTTCCTCCTTGATTAACCAGAGGAAAATATATCCAGCTAACTTGAAGCACAGTGATCCTTCACTTTGTTTGGTCACAGTCCCTCTTTTAGAATATGATGTAAGTAGACTGTCCCCCTAGAAAAATGTATGCTATCAAAAAATTTAAATATAATTTCAGTGGATTTTACAACTTCTAAGGATCCAGGTTAGAAATTCTTGTTTTAGAGAAACAAATGAATACCTCATAGGTAGTCAGCAGCACATGAAAATGTGACTCCTGCTTTAGGACTTGCTGAAGATGTGCTCTTTCCTCCTTGTCCCCTGCATATGTTACATAGGAAAGAAATGGAGCAAATTTAAATCCAAGAAAAGGGGCAGATGAACCCAAATGCTAGAGTCATGAGATGGTGTGTGCATTTCATGAAAGGACTGCAATGTGCAGACACCATTCATTAAGTGCTGATACCAGAAAGAATACTGAGAGTCTGAATTGTTATCTAGAATAATAATTAAACCTCAGGGGAAGTTCTGTGGTAAGCAGGGAGAAGGATCAGGTCTAAGAGGGTCTTGTGCTAACTGAAAATGCAATGATGTTTCTCATTTTAGTTACTATGTTTCTATGGGAAGGATAGTTTCTCCTTTTGATAAATAAAATTTATTTATGATACATAAAGATGCAATTTATATGACAATAAGAGCACTAAGAAGGAGAGAGAAAACTACTTTGAAGCAAAGCTTTGTATACTATTGAAATTGTTGGCATCAATCTGTACAAAATTATGTTAAGTGAAGATGTTTATTATAATCACTAGGGCAACCATTACGAAAATATTTCAAAAATATATAAAAGAAAGGAAACAAAGACATCAATTGGTATGGAAGAGGATATCTATTTATCTCAAAATCAGGCAGTAATGAATAAATAAAGGAACAAAAAAGTGAGTACTAGCCTTGAAATTGCAGAATGGTAACATTAACACCCATTGGGTCCTCACCATCAGATCCTATGTCTTAAACTACACTGTTTTGGTTCAAGCATTCTGGAATAAAAACATTGAATATGATACGATTTTGATTTATGCTATTTTACACATCATCTAGAAAAATATCAACATAAATAATACAAGTCCAACTACATCTACTCTGTACCTTTCCACTTCTTCTTTCCACTTGTTCAAAACAGACAGGGTGTCTCGTCCAGTGAGTACAATGAAGACTCAGCTCTCAAATGAAGTTTTAAGGTCTTTATTTTTATGGGAAAGCTTCTGAGCCCAGTGCCTGGTTCTTCCTCCTCCTCCACCGCCACTTGCCCGGGTCCAGCCCTAGCAGGAGTTCATGGGTTCCACACTGGTAAACGGGGCGCGGGGAGACAGTGTCGGCGATGGATGGAGAATGAAAGACACAGACTCTAGTTCTGGTGCAATGAATCCCACTTTATTCTGGGGAAGGCTGGGTTTATATACACTTTTCTTCAGGCTATGATGACAGGCTTATGATTAATAAAATCAAAGAAGTTTCCAAAGCATAGGCAGAAATTGTTTTTACCGAAAGATTATGAGAAAACAGTAACCGTACAGATTATCCTTACTAAATCACAATTATTTTAAGAATATCTAACTATGTCAATGAGCTAATACAATGTTTATTTCCTTAATATCTAAACTCTATATGACCTAAGACTACTTTTATTACTTTTGCGGTAAAGCGATAGACAAATAATGTCATGTGACATCTCTACTAGGTCCTTCTGGTTAATATCTAAATTGCTGAGTTAAGGGTTACAGGAGGGCAGTGGTCCCAATGGTTATTATGTACCAACGTTTATTATAGGGGTGACATTCTTTGTAGAAAGGAAGGAATGATGTGAAACCTTATTCTATTACCTTACCACCACACATAAACAAAACCATCATCTGGATAAAACCACCCTGTAGGAGACAGGGGGAGATCTATATCTACCTTCTCTAAGGGTTTGCCTTTAGGCGGGTAGCAGGGCTTGCCATTAATAAAATAAGCTAGTCCGTATCTAGTAGCTACTGTGGGAGGTGCTTTGTGCTTAGAACTTGGGGAAACATTGTTATATATAAATTTCTGTGCCCCAACAGGTTCTGGCTGTGCCAGTAAATGCAGTGTTTGATTTTTAACATAATAAAAACATTCTCCTGTAGTAAAGTTAACATCACAGGGTTTCAACATGTGTTTTTGTCTCCATGATGTTTTTCTGGAAATTTGTAGAATTATTCCCATCACCTCTAGCAAGATCCTCAGACTGAAGTGAGTAATATATTATTAGGAAAACTCCACCGAATAACATCCAAGCTAGGGAGGCATACATCTGGCTACAATCCTTTTAGGATGAGTCTCTGCAATCATCCTTGAGTGGAACTCTGTCAAGCACTACAAGGAGAGCCAGGTGCCCCTGCAGCCACTGTCTTCTTCTTCTTCCTCTTGCTGTGCAGCTCTCTCTCCTTTTTTTCTCTCACGCAGCTGCTGCCTCTCTCTTCTTCCTCTCTCGTTGTGCTGCCGCTGTCTCTTCTTTTTCTTTTGTTGTGCCACCGCTGTCTGCCTTCTTCTTCTCTCATCATGCAGCTGCTGCCTGCCTGCCTCTGCCACACTATGTACGCAGCTTTATGGGATGTAACAGCCAATCACCTTAATGGGTCAGGTGTTTGCCTCGTGGAGACTTAATGGTGGGCAATGAGGACATGTACCGATCACGAGCTAAGCACAGATGTGGAGGAGATCAGTCAGCCAATAGAAAGCACTTCCTTAAGGTTGTTTTTCTTTGCAGTTGCGCTTCTCAGCACCATCTTAGGGCAAGGCCAGCCACCACTGTGGGCCCTACAGGGCAGCGGTCTCCCACACAGGGTACAGAGAATCAGAAATGGTCCTTCATCATTTATCCTTCCTGTCAAATAAATGATGAGAACAATCATCTGGAACAAAGCAAAAGGCATTTTTTGTCACATTTTCCCATAAGAAACAACAAAGTTCCCACAGCTGTGGGTTGAAACCACAAACTCTTATATATGACTTACTTCATGAAGAAATTATGTACAATCTTTCACACATTAGCACACTAGTACATTCCTAGAGCAAAATCAGGTAGGCCTCATTGAGCTTGCCAAAGGAATTGATGGTGTTCAATTAATTCAGGAGTTAACAAGCAATAAGGCTCAATATTTATGTAATTGAACCTCTAACACAAACAAAAGTCAGGAAAAACAGAAATCAATGAAATCAAGCCAACTGATGGAAAAAAGCAGGCATACTTGAAAACATCAAGCCAGAAGTGCTAAGACCTAACTATAAACAGGACCCACACATTGTGGCCTCTGTCAATGCTCTGATGAAAGTGCTTTCCTTCCTTCCCAACTATCTCCCACCTTCTGTATTTTCCTTCTGTAAAAATTTATAGAGTACCTTCTATTGGCTCAAGTTCTATGTGAACTTGATAAAAGCCCTTGGTCTTTTTTAGTTGGTGCCTTATGATTATACTGAAGAGTGGAATTTGTTATGCCATATTTGTATATGCTATATCTAGAAAACACATTCAAATGGGGAAAATAGAATTTATTATCATTCTCATAAGAAGTAAGGGTATACAATGTAAGTTTGCAAAGTCAAATGGGATACTTCAGGAGATGCCTGAAAAAACTTATGACTCTAAAGTTGTTGTGATATACAAGAAAAAAGAATACTATCAATAAACAGAAACACTTGAAGAGCTTGCATCCCCAAATATTGTGCTATTTCTGAGGAAAAAAATATGCATTAAGGATCATATTCAAAATCCTGTGAAAACTATATGCTCAAAGATGTTCACATCAAAATTAACTTAATTAACCCCCCAAAAAGGGGGAACTCATGATTCCTCATCAATAGAACATTTAAGTAAATAGTAAATTCTCCTGAGGGCATTTTATGCAGCCAGTTGAAAATGAGTGTGAATATAATAAAATGCAACATTACAGTGGCAGTGGTACATTAACAAATAGAAACCATATGAGCTATATGTGCACTATAATTTCATCGATATAAAATATCCCTTGCTGCTTGCAGGTGGTTAGAGTGCTGTGATGATAGAGTGGCAGTTCACTTTTTTTTACATGATCATATTAATTTTATAAGGAACTAATTTTCTTATATAACTATCCCAGCCCAAATTGTGCCAAGAGCAACTCTGTATTAAGTGACTTAACTGTATTAAAATCATTCTGTTTAGCATTCCCGGAGGATACAATTTAGAAAAAAGTTTATCTTTTATTACCAAAAATCAGATGTGTCTACAAAATGAATTTGGAGTCATTAGTGAATTCTATCAAACATCTGAAAAAGAAACAGTATCAATTCTACATAACTCTTCCTGACAATTGAGGAGAAATACTTTTCAATTTTTTCTATGAGGCCAGGTTTACCCTAATACTAAAACCAGACAAAAACATATAAGAAAGGAAAAATGCAAACTAATATGTTTCATAATGTAGATGCAAAAATTATAAACACATTTTTACCAAAACAGATTGAGAGTTGGTATATATTCAAAGAATTTAAATTAGAGCTGGAAAAGCAAAAGACAAGTGGAATTTTCTGGCTCTCAATGAAGTCAGTAAGACAATTTCAATGACTGAAACAAAAGAGATTACAGGGAGGACACCTCCGGGAATCTGAGATTTATTCTAGTTTCATATTTCTCAGTGCAGGAATAAACCAGGAACATTTTCTTTGCCCAAGAAAGCTAAGAGGGATCACTGATAAATCTCAGGGGACCTTACTGTGAGGTCATATTGTGTTCTGAATAATACCAAGATTGATGAGGTACACCTGGCCTAAGTAAAGTAGCCTTCAACATATGGTCAGACAAGTCTCCACGTAGCACTACTCCAGCTCAAACTTTATATATGTAAGGTGAGCACTGGAGAGGACATTGAACTTCTAAGAAGATGATGAGACCCTTGCTCATTCTCAACAGTGACCACTGGTGAAAATTTCTTGGGATTAGGAAGTTTTTATCTACCTAATTTCTGATCAAGCTGCCTGTGACATATATCATAATTACACCAGGATATCTTTGGAATCCTCCAGGTAAATAATCCTTGTGTGAATAATCCAAGGGGTGTTGTGACTGATTTTCCATTAATGCAAGCCCACATATCTCAACCTAGGGCAGTATTGCTGATTATCCTGACTGAAGCATCAATTTAAACACACCACCTACTGATCAATGCCCAAGGGGGCCATCTTATTCTCCAGGTTTCTAGGCTGTACCTCACCTGCAACCCTTTAAAAATTTTTTAAAGTTTTCAATGAATCTTTATTTTATTTATTTATATGTGGTGCTGAGAACTGAACAAGGTGCCTCACACATCTAGCCAAGTGTTCTAACAGAGCTAAAACCCCAGCCCGATACCTCACCCCCTTTTAAGGCCATTAGATGGCTAAGTTGTATTTTGGAAAACAGTGTACTTCCTCTTCATTTCTCTATCAGAATATAAAAATGGGAAGCAGCCCCAACCCAACCCATTCCCATTGAGGAAGGGGTATTAAAATTAGAAGCAATACAGTTAAGTCCATAAAGTGTTAGGAAAGAGGTTAGAGTCAATTTGAACCTTGGTCAAGTATACATGCTTAACACAGAGAAAAGTCCTAAGCCTGGGCTCATTAACTGCACTTCTAACTCAAGTAATTAACTCTTCTCACAGATACATACCAAAGCTCGGATAAAATAAGGATAATGACATGATTGTTAACCACTCCCACAACTGGAAAAATAAACTCCAAGTTTGTGATCTCTTAATAAAAGTGAGGCATTTCATAACCTAGTATAAAAATAGATTTTGTAGCTAACAGCTAAGATTGTAATGAAATGTGAGGAGGTATTGAAAAGTGCTTGTTCCACACTGACATACCTGGCAGGTCTTGGCAAGGCCCATCTCATCTCCCAGGATGCAGCCATTCTGACAAAGGAAGTATTTGGCCAGCCAGTTGACTCCCTCCAGTTGATAAGATCATAGATGAATTTCTAGAAATAAAAAAATACAGCAAAACCAGAGAGTAGACATATATGTGGGCTAAGCTCTAAGATTTTGAATGAAGGACATGGCTTACATTCCCTTAATCTCAAACTTTACTGCCCATATAATTTACTGGGAAGTTTTATGCATAAAATAGCTGATTTCCAAATTACTTTATGTGCAGACTTGAGTCATCACCAATCAAAGCCCTAAAATTGTCAGTGTTATATAGTCAGTGTTAATTGATAGATGAGAAACTCAGCTTGGGATTTGTTCTGTAATACCCAGCTCATGCCATTTTCCTTTCTTGGAAATGAAGTGCTCCCAGTAATGATGCAACTTAACAAACAACACATGGATTGTTTATGTGATAGCTTAATGGCACCCACTTTTATTTGCCATTTGTGCTGTGTTGTTACTAAAGAAAAGGGGAATAGTAAAACACCATGACCCTGAATGTTCCCTTTCTGTTCCCAAAACCATACCAAAATTAAGGGAAGAATTAGAGCAAGCCTGATCTGGAAAGTCCAGATACATATTATCTTAAAGGACACTGGATTTCCCTCATGCACACTGAAAACTAAGGCAAGTTAGTGTTATGTGTAAAAAGCTAGTTTCTTGAATGTACACTGGGTCAGTTTCTCCTTGGAATGCTGGTCATACCAGCAAACTAATGCTGATTTCACTGATTCTTCAGTCTAATACTTCAACCCCCCTGAATGGGGATGAACAAAGAACTGAGGACATTGGAGAAAGGATACATGTCACTCATTTGGCCAGTGCCACTAGGCAAAACACCACAAGAATGAAAGGTACTGCTTGGAGAAGCATCATAAGGGACACAGATGCTTTCAGTCACTCTGTTGCCATGGAACTCTTCCTGGAGCTGCAATTGATCTGCTATAAGCTTTCCCCAATGAATCATGTCTCCCATGCCATCCTCAAGCACCTTCTCTGGCCTTTCCACAACCTAGCACAACTGGGCTGTGGAGTGACACATGCTAAAGGACAAAATGAAAATAGGACTATATGCTTCAACAGAGAAGCAGAGATAAGAATGAAAATGTATAAGCATCTATCTATCTATCTATAAATAGTGCAAAAGTAAAAAGTTGGAGTGGTAGATAAAGAGTGGTCTTCAAATAGTTCATGTGTAGACCCTAAAATCAGTGAGTATGTTACTTTATTTGGCAAAAAAGACTCCACAGACAAAACTAACATTCAGGATCTTGAGATGGGAAGATTGTACTGAATTATCCTGGACTACCCAATCTAATCACATACATTTTAGTAAAGGGGAAACTTTACCAGTTGTGATTAGAAGGAGGTGACTATAGTGAAGTAGAGTAGGTACCCCCACCGAAAAGACCCTTGCCATAATTAAGCTTCTCCTCTTATCAGATCAGCAGGATGTCTTGGTGTTTGAAGCTTCCTGTTTCTTGTAAATGCCAGGTTTGCACACAAAATGTGTGAGAGTTAGTCTGAAAGTTTATTGTACAAAAAGATATTATCTGTTTTCTTGATAAAAACTTATGAAACCTGGTCTAGGGGATGGACCAGAAAGCAATAGTCATGTAAAACCTCCAAGTCCCTCCTCCCACTGGATATAAAGTTCAAAAATTTTCTGAAATCTTTGTTCAGAGGAAGAATTCTTAGGCAAGAGCCACCCTGGACCCTGCAGTCAATCAACCTGCTTCCTGAAAACTCCTCAGGTGTCCCGTCTCTCCTGTCCTACATCAACAAAAGGATCCAACATATACATGTTGCAGGATCTAAAAAACAAAGACAGAGGTCCTGGCATGTTTTTCACAATTACCTTTTTTGTTTAGTTTTTTGGAAGAGTGGCCACACCTGATCTGTTGGATCTCCAGATTTAGGCCTCTGTCTTAGGACTCCAGTAACAGAAATGGTCTGGCTCTTGACTATATCCAGTAAATGTCTGGGCTATAATATTCTAAATAGTTTTGTAAGATATTACCATTGGAGAAACTGAGTTAGGGTACATGGGTTCTCTATTATGTTTTTATACAGGATGTGAATCTGTAATTACCATAAAAGACATTTAATTAAACTATGAAACTATATCCATAGAGATCAGTATTTAATACTTGAAACAACTGCAAAAAAATAATATTCAAGAAAGTTAGACAGAAAAGAATTTAATATAGAGAATTAGGTCACCATAAAATTGTTGGAAGGGCTAGAAGAGTAGCCTCCAGGTTTAGCTTCCTGGTACAACTACTGAATAACTACCGTAGAACTGGCTCATTAACCATCAACCTCCATGACCAGGAATCAAGGAAACAACCTGAAAGCACTGGCACAAACAAAATTTAGGTTATTTCCCCAAATGTTTTATAAAGAACACAAACTACTCCTGGAATTAGGAAAACAAAAAATTTTAACTCACAAATATTAATTTCCCAAAATATTAATTTATTTTGGCAAATAGGAATTACAAGTTACAATATTCAATAATTATGCCTTGGGCTACTTCTACTTTGTTTCTTTCCCTACATTATCAGTTTATAAACACCAGTGGATAAATACCCCCACTAATTTTCCTGTATACTTCTTTTACTCATACTATCTCATCCTCTTCATCTTCAAACCTCCCGTCTACTCAATTTCATTAACTCATCCACATGTAGGTTTCTCTGTAGCTGGATATCAAAGTGCACACTGTTGATAGGCAAGCAATTAACTATTTACACTTTAGTCGAGATATGCTGAACACACAAAGGCCAGTCCACAAAAATTTATACTTAGATTGGATAAACACTCTGCCAGACCTCCTACTGTTCAAACATGCACCCTCTCCATACATCTGCATCCATCACTGTTCTAAGCAGAACACAGAACTGCATCTTTTGTTTCCTTCGGAGAACAACAAAACCTCACACTCCCGTGGTATTTACTGCATAACTATGAGCTGAATGAACGCTTGATTTCATACTTTGAAAAACATTTTTCACTAATCTAGAAACTCGGTGGACACGGACCATCTCGGCTTTGTTGTTTCCTGCACCCAACACCCAATAGCATGTTCTCACTAGCATTTCAATAAAATGATGAGTAAATGGTTATATTATTATTGAGCACAATTCTGTCACTCCACTAAGGCACCACCACATTCCAGGTCTGATAAATAAGGACAAGGAGGTTGGGAGAGGCAGGGTGGAAGGTGGGCACTGTGGGTCGTTCCCCGCACTCTCCAGGCTTAGAAGACTAACAGGAGGGCAGGTGGACCTCAAATCGACAACACCTGTGGTAAGGAGCCTACAAACTTTTGCTTGTTTGCATTTGTCAAAATACAGCTTTGAGGGTGATTAACCAGTGGCAAATCATCAACTGCACCTGCACAGTCAATGGAGAAGAAATCAAAAGTGGGACATGTGTTTTCAGGAGTTTTACCTAAGCAACCGCACAGGCCAGGCCTCCAAACCACCAGAACCTGAAGGGTAATCACACAGCCTGGGGTGCCTGGACACAGTCTCTGCTCTGAGACCTATGCTTCCCGCCCACCTTTGCAAGTTTCCCCTCCCACCGGCCTGGCGACCTGGATGGGGCCTAGGCCCAGCTCCACCCTCCGTGCAAGCAGCTCAGCCTTGGCATCTTCCGCACCCACCCACCGCGGGCAGACCAAAGACCCTGGGCCAGCGGGAAAGCTGCTCTCACGACCCGGCCAGCAAAAGGCCTATGCCAGGAGTTGGCGGGTGTGAGAAGTCGTTCACCCAGAGCCCACTTACCTGTCAGGCCGCACTGGCGAAAGTCCTGCTCTACCACGTCTGTACCGCCTCGGGTCTGCCCTTCACCTGTTGAGCTAGTAAGAAGCACTGAAGTCGCCCTCCATTTGGACACGAGACTCTGCCCACGGGCCCTGTGCCCTTGGCATTTCAACTGTGCCAGGAAGGACCTGGCGGGCACCGCAGACGTCAGGGGATGCATGCTGTGGACGTCTTGGAGTTGGAGCTGCAAGTCAGCCTCATGGTTCATCTGGGAATTCCTGGGTAGAGTGCTGGAATGTTCTGGTAGGTTCTCAGAAGCGGGTTCAATTCTGTTGACTCTAGTGATAAATTGGTTTAGACTCTGAAATCCCCTGACCTGTACCCTGTAGCTGTAGGCCAGGTGAAATCCTATGAATGTAGTGAATTGAAATCACCAAAGATGTTATGCCACCAAGGATGTTTCAAGGAAACCATTGGGAGTAGATTAACCAATGTGTTAACTTATGGGTGACTCAACCTCAGTTTTGAGTGGTTTTATGATGGAGCATACAACTAATACAAATATTATTATAATAACAAAATAATTGCATTTATTTTTGTAGTTCTAGTTGCTAC
Source organism: Sciurus vulgaris (assembly GCF_902686455.1). Classification (NCBI taxonomy): domain Eukaryota; kingdom Metazoa; phylum Chordata; class Mammalia; order Rodentia; family Sciuridae; genus Sciurus; species Sciurus vulgaris. The sequence continues at coordinate 75,711,536 of NC_136477.1, forward strand.
CCTAAGGAGTTTTCACATATTTTCTCATTTAACACTCACAAAAACCTATAAATAGGTCCAATTTATTATGACTTTGAATGGTAATTGGCAAAACAGGGAACACAAACTGTATTATTTTCTTGTTTTATTGTTTGTTCTATTTAGTTATACATGACAGCAGAATGCATTTTGATTCATTGTACCAAATGGAGTACAACTTTTCATTGCTCACATTCTATACCATTTAGATTCACACCATTCATGTAATCATACATGTACATTGGGTAATGATTTGTCTCATTGCATTATCTTTCCTTCCTCCTGCCCCCTCCATTTTCTCATTTCCATCTACACAATCCAAAGTTCCTCCATTTTCCTAAACCCCCCACACACATGTATCAGCATCCACTTATCAGAGAAAACATTTGGCCTTTGGCTTTTTGGTCTTGACTTATCTCATTTAGCCTTATATTCTCCAACTCCATCCATTTACCTACAAATGCATAATTTTATTCATCTTTTATGATTGAATAATATTCCATTGTGAATATATACCACAATTTCTTTATTCATTTATCTATTGAAGGGCATCTAGGTTGGTTCCACAATCTAGCTATTGTGAATTGAACTGCTATAAACATTGTCATGGCTGTGTCACTGTAGTATGCTGATTTTATAACTTTTGGTATAAGCCAAGGAGTGGGATAGCTGGGTCAAATGGTGGTTCCATTCCAAGTTTTTGAAGGAATCTCTATACTGCTTTCCATAGTGGCCACACCAATTTTCAAACCCACCAGCAATGTATGAATGTACCTTTTCCCCAACATTCTCACCAACATATGTTGTTTCTTGTATTCTTGATAATTGCCATTCAGATAGGAGTGAGATGAATCTTTAAGTAGTTTTGATTTGCATTTCTCTAATTGCTAGAGATTTTGAACACTTTTTCATGTATTTGTTGATCAATTGTATATCTTCTGTGAAGTGTCTGCTCAGTTTCTTAGCATATTTATTGATTGGGTTAATTTTTTTTTGGATGTTAAGTTTTTTGAGTTCTTTATAAATTCTGGAGATTAGTGATCTATCTGAAGCGTGTATGGTAAAGATTTTCTGTAGACTCTCTCTTCACATTATTGATTGTTTACTTTGCTGAGAAAAAGCTTTTTAGTTTGAATTCATCCCACTTACTGATTCTTGTTTTAATTCTTGTACTTTGGGAGTATTGTTAAGAAAGTCTGGTCCCAAGCTGACATGATGAAGTTTTGGACCTACTGTCAGAAACTATAATTTTCTAAGTAACATGATCAGAATATTATTTCCATGTAAGTTAATCTTGGTGCTTCCATTTTAGAAGTGCACCCCCCTTCAATAAATTCATTGTTAACTACAAAAGAGTTTAATTTAGGTTGCTTTTTCATAGAAACTTCAACAAAGTACAGTTTTATGAAGCTTATTTTGTGTCTTGAGTCTTTTTGAATACTGATTGAGCCACCTTATTTATGTGCCAAGCATTCATTATGATACTAGATAGAGGCTACTAATCTCATGGAGCTTATATTTGTAAGGAAAAGACAAACAATAAAAATCCAGTAGTAATCAATGCTAAGATCAATGCTGAGACAGAAAAGCTGTGTCACAGCATATGGCCACATGGATTTTGTGCAGCACCTTTCCTGTTACCCAAGTCCTATGCCAGAGGCCTAATGCTGGGGGTCCTAACAAATCTGAAATGCCCCAAAACCAAATGGAAAATATAATGGGGAAAAGAAGGAACTTTATTCAGTGTAGCTGTATTCTAAAGATAAGTGATGTCAAGTATCTCAGCTCTGTCTTTCAGGTTTGATGTGAGCTTTGGCTTAAATAGAGAAAGAACTGTGGCAGGAGACAAGCTGTATGTGTAACAAGCAGGATTGGTCAAACTGTGGTGTGGTTTATCATTTTCTTGAGTTCTGATCACACCAACTCTTACTTGTGTTGAGGAAATTGCAGTAGTTCCAGGGGCAATTTCCTCTTGCTTCATAGATTATGTATCTATTAGATCTATGATACTGGAATGGGGGACAATTCAGTTCCCATGGGACTATAGTGCTCCTGCTGAAGGAAGGCAATCTCTTCATGGTTGATCTGTCTGCAAGACTCACTGTGGGAAATGTAGGGAAATGACTGAAGACTTCTAGGCACTACTCTAGGGCCATGGAACAGGACACAGTAAAAGCAGGCAGTTTGTGGAAAATACCTTAGTTTTTCTAACCTTAATGTCTTCGGCCTTGAAGGAAGCATATTATCAACTTTAAATGAATACTCCTTTAATGATTAATATGCTTAATGATTAATATAAACTAGTATAGCCATTATGAAAATGCTATGGGTCTCCTCAAAACAACAACAACAACTAGAAATAGAACTAGCATATGATCCAGAGTTGAGCAGAAATCCGACCCAAAGTTTAATAAGGTAATAAAAGAGAAGCACTAAATGAAGACAGAAATGTCAAACTTTATCCTGCTTTTATTTACCCATTGGGCATCAGCAAGTCCAAGAGAAGAGACAGGGCTTTTTAGCAAAAGCAGTCTAAGTCCCTGTTTTACTCCCCTATTTGGGTGTTTTCTCAAAACCTTATGATTTATATACTTTGGTGGCTTTTCTGGAATATCCTATGTTCTATGAAACTGCTACTGAGTGTTTTTTGCATCCTCTTCTCTGACTTATTTCCTCCCATCCAGATACTCATGCACTATATTTATCTGCTAAAGCAATGATATCAACCACCTGCCACTTCAACAAGAGGATGCTGATTATTTTTAACTTAAACATTTCAGAGATGGGGTCCTAGCTATAAGCTAAGTAGACCATTGATATGTTGAGTCTGGCATTTAAAATATAGTTGAGAAAGGCTAGCTGAGAGATTCCAGGTGTGCAAGTCACATAAAACATTTAGAAGTTTTACTCCGAATGCTGTATGAAATGAGCCTAAAGGGGAGAAGCAGAGACTTCAGTTAGGAGGATATTGCAATAGTCTGGGAAAAAGATGATAATATGGGGGCCAGCATGGTAATAGTGGTATGGTGAGTAGATATATTGAACAGGTAATGTCTAGAAGATTCACAAATTGAGAATAGGTGAGAAATAGGAGAATAAAAGATGATTTCAAGGATTTGCCATTAGCATGTGATAGAATGGATTTGCAACATGGAAGGAAGAAGACAGAACAAAGAGTTTGGGGAACATCATGAGTTCATTTTTGTGCTGGCAAGTATGCAGACATAGGAGAACTCTCATACATTACTGGTGGGAATGTAAATTAGTACAGCCATTATGAAAAACACTATGGGGCTCCTAAAAAAAAAAAAAAAAACTAACAAAAACCAAAAATAGAACTACCATATGATCCAGAAACTCCATTACTGAGTGTATATCCAAAGGAAATGAAATCAATATGTCAAAGAGATATCACTTCCATGGTTAGTACAGAACTATTTATAATATCCAAGATATGGAATCAAACTAGGTGCCCTTTTGTGAATGAATTAAAAAGAAAATGTGGCATATATATAAAATGGAATATTTTTCAGCCCAAAAGGATGAAATTCTATCGTTTAGAGCAACATGGATGAGTCTGTGGGACATTAAGTGAAATAAGTCATGCACAAAAAAGCACTGCATATTTTCACTTAAATGTGGAAACTGAAAAAGTTGATGTCATAGAAGTGGAGAGTAGAATAATGATTACCAGAGTCTAGGAAGAGTGAGAAGAAGAGGGGAATGGAGAAAGGATGGTTAATGGGCACAGAGATGCAGCTGGATAGGAGGAATAACTTCTAATGCTCTCTAGCACAATGGAGTTCTTATGGTTGATAATAATTGAATATTTCAAAATAGTATAGAGGACAGTGAATATTTCTAACACAATAAAATGATAAATATTTGAGGTGATCGATAAATCAATTACCTGGATCTGATTATTTCACATTGTATACAAATAATTAAATGTAACTGTATCCCATAGATATGTAAAATTATTATGTCCATTACAATTTGTAAAATATATGTATTGAAAGCTTTTTTCAAAAGGAATTCATGTTGAAGAGAAACAATTCAATTTTGTACAGAGTATAATGAGACAGTAATACAGATCCAAGTACAGGTTTTGTATAGTTAACTGGATAGACTATTCTAGAGCTCAGGGGAAAGGGTTAGAACTGAGCACAGATAAAGAAGTCATAATTTTAGGATGGAGCTTAAGTTATAATACCCCCAAGACCATGATTGGA
>NC_136477.1:75906258-76018429 GCF_902686455.1 Sciurus vulgaris
GCAATTTCCCATGGGATTCAGATGCTTCCTGCATGACTGCGCCCCCTAGGAACCCAAGGAAGACACCACAGTCTGCAAAAAGATGATTTATGTGGACACATCTCGACAGGCAGAAATGGAATCCTACAATGAACAAGAACCAGTTACGAAACGGGCTGAGGCGGAACATGGTTCAAAAAAGTCTGGGATGCTGAAAGCAGGAATAGACAGGATTATTTCTCAGTAGGTGAATCCAGAAAAATTCAACCACAGTTTCAATCAACAGATCAAAGGAGTGATTCATAAGTTCCTGGAGGCCCAGAAAAAAGAAGCTGTGCTGAGCCTCCTTCTGAGTAGAGAGCCAGGACCCACCAGCCCCATGCCAGGACACGTCTAAGAATATTCCTGGCACCTTGGAAAGTTCTATTTAATTAATGGTGAAGACTTGGATCTCTGTTCTCTGAGAGCATGACTTCATTTGGTGGGAGGTGGGGGGGGGAGAGGGTGGCACTCTTCTCAAAATTTCTACCTTGAATGTGGGGCACTGCCCAAATAGAACAGGAAGAAATTTAGCAGTGAGAATGTTGTCCATGTGTGCCCCTTGCATTGGGCTGCCACTGGACCTGCTTGTCCTAGGGTGTGACACCCACTACACACCACAGGTTATGGACACTACAGCCAATAGGGTGGTTCTCAAACAACTTTATACTTGAACATGGAGACTGCACATGGATTTGAGGGTTTGTGTTCTGGTATAAACAGAACCTACAGTGAAAGATCAGTATCAAAGTGCAGTAAAAACAAAGTAAAACTTAGTGAGGTGTAGGTATTTGAGGATGCACATCCAATATCTTTCTCAGAGTTACAGACTAGAATGTACAAGCCCTTTGCATCATATATCCTTAGAGTTGGTAGTGACCTTCTGGTCCATGACTCTTCTAGTCAGTTTTCTCCTCTTGTCAGATGTGACAGAAAGTGGAAGCCTGGAGTGAACAGGGACACAGAGACATCAGGCATAAGGAAGAAGGTTTGTGGGTTCCCTGTTCAGGGCTGCCTCCTCTCCTCCAAGGACTGGTGAGCCTTGAATGTGTTTATCCTTTTATCATGTTCATGTTGATTTTTTAAGTGAGTTAATGGCATTAAGTTATGGAATAAATTTATTTGATACTCTTGCAAACAAGCAAAATACAATGAAACAGAGGTATACGTATTTGCATGACCTATTTTAATATAATGCTTTAAGGAAACTTATAGTTGCCTCAGAAGCCTCAAAAGGGTTGGACCAGGAGACAGGGAGCAGAGTTCCAGAGGCTTCGGTTTCAGTTGGAGCAGTTTTTCCTACACTTCCTACATTGGAATTTTGCATAAAATATTATTGTCAAATAAACTTGACTGGGGCTTGAGTTGTAGCTAAGTGGTAAAGCACTTGCCTAGCATGTGTGAGGCACTGGGTTCAATCTCCAGCAACACATTAAATAAATAAATAAATAAATAAATAAATAAATAAATAAATAAATAAATGTACTGTGTCCATCTACAAATAATTTTTTAAAAGTGTCTTGACCCCCAAATTTTAAGAACTGGTGGCTTATGAAACGGCAGTCTCTAAAGTATTAACAATTTAATATGTGTTTTTTGTTGTTTAAGAAAATTGATGTTTTTCTTTATAAGAGAACTACATCTTATGAAGTGCTTATTATGAAATTGAAACTTTTCTGGGACTTTTAGTGAACTACTTAAATAAAATTGAATTATCCCTTTTAAAAATATATATGTATGTACACACATGTGCATACATACATAGTGATTTTGAAACATATTCAATTTCATATGCTTTAAATATCTCAGGATGTATTGTTCAATTAATTTTAACATTCTTGTCCATATATATTCATATTATCTTTCTGATAGTCAGGATGAAATATTATGTGGCTCAATATACTAGTAAGAATAAAGTAAATCTCCTTACCACTTACACAGGTGAGATCTCTTTATCATAGTACCTTGTCAAAAAGCCTATGCTTTCTTTAAACATATATTTGTATGGAAAGCACAACACCAAAAGAGAATCCTAACATAAATTATGAACTTTGGATGATTTTGATGTGTCTATGTAGGGTCATTAATTATAAAGACTGCACCATTATGGTGGAGGATGTTAATAATGGGTAAGGCTATGCACATTGGGTTGTGGGAGATAGACAGGAAGTCTCTGTACCTTACTCTCAATTTTCCTGTAAACCTGAAACTGCTCTAAAAATTGGAATCTTTAGAAATAGTGAGTTTGAGCACTGTCTGATATTGATACTGTAATTCTGAAACACTCCAGTCATGATGCAAATGCATTTTTACAGTAATGCTCTTACTGGCAAAAAATGTATCAAATATATTACAGTTATCATTTCCCTTACAAACAATTGTGCAAAACAGACATATATTTTCCAGTTTTACTCCACAAAATGAAATTTGAAATTATGCTTACCGTACAATATTTCAATTTCCTTAGTCTAACATAATTAGACATAATTAGGTGCATTCTTGATTTATTTTATTTCCAAATAACTGCATTCTTATATAATTTGAACTCCAGTGTCAACATAGCTAGGTTTAATCTTTACTTCTATTTCTTTGCCTAATTTCTAATTTCAGATAATATGAAATATTCTACTCACTACTTAATCTTCTGAATTTCACCTGTGGCAAATCTTAAGGTTGGTTTTAACTCTTCAAATTGTTGCCCAATTGTTATTCTCTATGACCTGTCTGGATCTTAATTTCAATGTCTTATGTCAAAATATACCTCAAGCTTTTAGCTTGGGACTGGTGGAGTTGGAAAATTCAACAGAATATACTTGTAAATTTTGACTCCTGCTTTTCCTCTTTCCTCTCTTACTTCTTGGAACACAGGCATAATATATAAAAATACAGAAGTCATATTTGAAAGAATGGGGAGGAATCCTGCAAAGGCAAAGGAAGGTATAATGGAGGCTAAAAGGAGTTAAGTTCACAGAGGGCATAATAAACCACCATACCTTGGCTGAATAGTTCTGAATAAATAATATACTTCTTTTGTAATAGAAATACCTACTTGATGAAAGAAATCATTGGCTCATACAGTCTCAATTAATTCTGATAGGAAAATTGTAGATATTTATTGATTTATTTTAGTAAATATCTCTATTGTGACCTCACTCACATAATACAAAAATTGTGGTTTCCTACACACATATTATATTAGTGAGGTCTTTGAGTCTTACATAATACCTTAAGTGTGGCCTATGACACTGATATAATATGCTCACTTGGCATCTGACACTGACATATCATTCTGGATTTTATACTCACATAATACAATCACTGTGGCCTCTGATTCTCATACAATTTGCTCACTGTTATCTGTGACACTCACATATTACCATACTGGAACTTCTGATATAAAACCATCAAAGTGACCTCTAAAACACAAAATATACTCTCTCTCCCTGTTGCTTAAACACCCTCAGCAACTTGGCCTCTGACACTGACAATATTCTCACTGTGACCTCTGATCCTCACAAATTATACTCTGTGACCTCTGGCACAAAATTAACTCCATATGACCACACTCACATATTACCCTCAGTGTGACCTCAGGCACTCAAATAATACCCTAAGTATAACCATTTTCACTGATAAAATATCCTAATGTGACCTCTGATCCTCAAAATATGCACTCAGTGTGATTTCTCACACTCATATAATACCCTCAGTGTAACCTCAGATAATAATATACCAACTGCATGTGCTCTCTGACACATAATACAAAAAATGTGGCCTCTGACACTCAGAATATTCTCATTGGGGCTTCTGACACTCACCTAATACCTTCACTGTGCCTATTATCCATCACATAATACCTTCATTCTGCCCTCTGACAATTACAATATATCCTCAATTTGCAGTCTCACAATATTTTCACCAGACCTCTTATATTATATAAATTAATCAATGTGACTCAAACACTCCCATAATACCTTCATGTGGCCTCTGTCATTTGCAGAATATCCTCACTTGTCCTCTGATAATATCCTTACTGGTCTTGTATCACTCACATTATACCCTTACTGTGGATTCTGATCACACACAAAAAAATTCTCACTATGGCTTTGGGCCCTCAATTATTGTCACATGGCCTCTGTCATCCACAAAACACCCTCACTGTGGATTCTGACATGAACACTGGATAGTCAGTATGATCTCAGACATATAATAGTCTCCTGTGGGCACTGACACTCACATAATACCCTCATTTTATCCTATGTCTTTCACATAATATTTTCACTTGGCTGCTGACACTCACATACTACCCTACCGTGTTCTCTGACATTCACATAACACCCTCATTCTGACCTCTGACACTGACATAATACCACCACAGTGACATGTCTCACTCATATTATTTCTTTAGTGTGACCTGAGACACAAACCTAATACCATCAATGTGTCCTCTAATTCACATATCCTCACTGTGGCTTCTTACGCTCATATAATTATCTCAGAGTGACCTCAGATGCTGACATAATACACACACACCACCCTCTGACACACAGTGTGGCATATGATACCACAGTGAAACCGTCACTGTGGCTTCTGACACTCACATAAATCCCTCACTCTGGTCTTTGACACTCACATAATAGCATTTCAGTGGCCCATGACAGTATTACAATAACTCACTGGGCTCTGCCACTACATTGTATTTTAGCATGGCCTCTTAAACTAACATAATATACTCACTGTGACACTGAACACTCATTTACTATCCTCACTGTGTCCTATGACACTGACATAATATCCCATTTTGTCCTCTTACATTCATTTAATAATATGAATATCATCTCAGACACACTAATAATATTCTCAATTTGGCCTATTCTCTGATACTCAAATAATACCCTCACTGTTACCTGTGACACACATCATATTCTCACTTGGTCTCTGATGTTTATATGATAACTTCCATGTGGCCTCTGACATTCAAACAATGTCCTCACTTGACTTGTGACCTTAACAAAATACCCTCATCATAACCCATTACAGTCATAAAATATCCACACTATGGCCCCTGATGTTGAAAATATTTTCTCATTATATCCTGTGACACTATATTCTCACTTTTCCTGTGTCACTCACATAATCTTCTGTGTGATCTCTGATACTCATATATTATCCCCACTGTGAACCCTCACATTCAAACAATACCCTTACTGTGATCTTTGGCACTGACTTATTACCTTCAGTGTGGCCTCAGATTATATCCTAAGTATGACCATGATACTCACATCATACACTCACTGTGGCCTCTGATGCTTACATAATACCCTCATCATGACATGACTCTCACATTATAAATTCATTGTGACCTCTGATGCTGATATAATATCCTCACTGTGGCCTCAGACACTCACATAATAATCTCTCTGGTACCTCTGACATAATACTCTTAGTGTGACCTCTGACATTCATATGATAACCTCACTCTGACCTCTGATTCAGATTAAATATTCTTTCTGTGACTTCTGACTCTCACACGATTCCCTCAAAATGGCCTCTGACACTCACATAACAAATTCATTTTGTTTTTTGACCTTCAAATATTATTCTCAATTTGCCCTGTCACTCACATAATACCTTACTGTGACCTCTGTCACTCAGGTAGTAACCTCTGTTTTACTAATGATGCTCACCAAATATGCACATGGTGACCCCTGAAGCTCACATTATACCATCAACATGGCCTCTTAGACTCACATAATACCCCCATAGTGACCTCTGACACTGAAAACATATCCTTCTGTGACCTCTGTCACTCAAAAAATACCTTCAGTGTGACTTCAGGTACAATCATGATACTTTTATTGTGGCCTCTGAAACTAACATAATAACCTCACTTTTTTTCTCTGATACTCATATCTCCTCATAGTGGCTTCTGAAACTCACATAAAACCATAAGAGTGACATAACAACCTCACTGTGACAACTGACACTAACATAATATATTTATTGCTTTCTTTGATACTCACTTTACCTCCCTATGGCATGTGACACTCAAAGAATATCTTCGCTGTGACTGATAGTCACAAAATATCCTGACTTGACTTCTGACACTCAATAATCAATACTTCTGACACTCAACAATCTGACATCTCACACTCACAAAATAAGCTCATTGTCACTGTGACACTCAAAAATATCCTCACTTGCCCTTTGACACTAATGTCATACTCTCATATTACATTTGACACATATACCCTCACTCTGACCTCTGACACAAATGTCCTCCACTTGTTCTATAACTGACATAATACCCTCATCTAACAGCTCAAACTCACAGATTACCCTCACTATGACCTCTAATGCTTACTTATTACCCTCACTCTGGTCTATGACACGCATAAAATATACTCAGTGTGGTGTCTGACAGATATATAATACCCTCATTTGGCCTCTAATTCTGAAATAATATCCTCAGTGTGACCTCTGTTACTCACATAATAACCTCAGTGTGACCTCTCTCACACACATAATATCCTTACATGACCTGAGTCACTCAAGAATACTCTCAATGTGTCCTCTAGCTCTCACATTATTCCCCTCGAGTCCTGTGACACTCAAATAATATTCCCATTGTTCCTTTCAACAAGGGACATAATACCTCTGTGGCCACTCATACTCACATTATGTCTTCCCTTTGGTCTTTGACACTCACATTATTTTCTGAAATGACTTTGGACCCTTTCATTTATCTTCTCTGGTGCCTCTGATACTCTCCTAATTTCCTCACTTGTTATGTGACACTCACATGATATCCTCACTGTGAGTCTGATAGTCACATAATATCCTCATATGACCTCTGACACTCATATAATGTCCTCCCTGTCACCTCTTATAATCACAATTTAACCTCACTGGGACCTGTGTTACTTATGTAATACCCTCATATTGGAATACAACATTCACAAATTATCCTCATTTGACTTCTGCCACTAAAACAATATTCTCACTTTAACCACTGACACTCAAATAATAGAATCACTGTGATCTAGACACTAATATTATGCACTCAATATGACCTCATACACAGACATTATACCTTTAATTGACCTCTGACACATAATATCATCAATGCTACCTCTGACACATAGTAACTATACTGTGACCTCTGGCACTCACATAGTACCCTCACTGTACTCTCTGACACTCACATAAATCCCTATTTCTGATCTCTGACAATCACATAATACACACTTTTTGACCTCAGACACAGACAACTACCACTTTCACCACTGTCACTCACATAATATTGCACTGTGTCCTCTGAAAGTCACATAAATATTTTCACTGGGTCCTCTGACACACATAAAATATCCTCACTGTGACAGCTGACATTGTAATAATACCCTCACTGTGATGTCTGAAACTGATATAATACCCTCTCTGTGAATTCTTGTACTCATAATGTCATCATTTTGGTCTCTGATACTAACATAGTATCCTTTTTCTAACCTGTGATTCTCACATAATACCCATAAATTGGCCTCCTATACACACATATTACATTCAATGTGAGTTGCCATCACTTAATACCTTTTTGTGACCTGAGACCCTCACATCATGCTTGCAATTTAGCCTCTGAAACTCACATAATATCCACATTTGGTCTCTGATATTTATATAATAATTTCAATCTGGCCTCTTACACACATAATATTCTAACTGTGACTTCTATCACTCACTTAATACACTCACTTTTGCCCCTGATATTCACAGAAAATTCTCACTTGGCATCTGACACTCACAAAATGCCATAACTGTTACCTTGACACTCATATAATACCCTCAATGTGGCCTCTAATACTCACCAATTACCTTCAATGTGGCCTTATACACTCACATAATGTAATTGTCACCTCTGAAACATAACACACTCACTGTTGACCAAGATAGTCACTGTGACTTTGGACACTCAAAATATCCTCATGCTGGCCCTGAATGTGACAAAATATCCTCACTGTGGCTACTGAAGCCCAAATAATTTCCACAGTGGTGTCCCTGTGATTGGCAGTATATCCCAACTGTATTATATAAACTTATGCTAATAAAATACCTGCGTTTTTGGCATTAAATAATTTTTATGAGTTATCATTAAAATTAATGTATTAACTACCATGTTGATTTCAATCCTACGATGATATGCATACTTGAGTTTCTAAAAATGACCTAAAGGTTTATTTGTGACTTTTAATACTAATATGATATCCATACTATGACATATCAAACTGATATGAGAGCTGCCTTTTAAAATTGATATAATATTTATACTATAAGAAGTACAACTATTATAATAATGGCCCTGAGGTTTTAACACTACTACATTATCCATAGTATAGAATTTAATCTTAACATAATAGTTTCTAGAGATCTTGGATATTGATAGAAGAGGTGTGTAATAACATCCATAACAAATATAATAGCTGTTATGTAGTTTATAATGCAAAATAATATCATAATAAAACTCCTCAAGATAATGCAATACCTGTCTTTAGTTATTAATAGTATTACCAATCCCATATCATCCAAAAGTGTTAAAAAAGTTGTACTGTGGATTATATTCCTATTATAGAATCCATACTATTATAGATTTCTCATGACTAGGGCTGCTCTTCATGAGCTTCACTAGGAGCGAGCAGAGAGGTAAGACACAGAACAAACTGGAACCAGGATGCAAGTTCTCCAACAGGCTCCATTAGAAACAAACCATGCCCAGTAACTGAAAGAGTTCAGAAGGCAACTGTCAAGCCACATATAAAACATTGCCTTTGTCCCACTTCTCTGGGAGGAACATGTCACCAATAATGCAACTGCAATGAAACATCCCTCAGTCATGCTCACTTCATGGACCTATCAGGCCCATCATGCCACCTGGGATCTGATCTTTCAGATCTGACTTGAATTCTTGAACCTGAGACAAACCCGGTGGCCCCTAAGTTCAATGGTCTCTTTGTCAGGATCACTATACCCTGAGTACACAGCTGCAGATATGAGGACATGACATATGTAGCCTGCACTGCCTTGCTGCTCTTTGCTAACACAAGGCAAGAGGGCAAATTCTGTGGGCCGTGTTTCCAGGGTGTCTCAATCTCACACTGACATTGATTTTTCTGGGCTACACACTGTGCCTTTAATCACTGTATTTGCCTAATTTGGATTTCAGTAGAGAAGCTTTGGCCATAATATATCACTTTAAAATATATTTTTTGTCTACATAGATCTAGCTGTCAGAAAAATCATAATCTTAAAAGAATGTGTGTTTTTGTGACTTTCCTATTTAGAGTTTGGCACACTACACCTCTGTCTTGGATGCTCTTCTTAGAAAGAGCCCTCAGAGTCTCAGTATTTGGATCTGGTGATGCTGTGCTTCAGAGTGTAAGAGTCAGCACTGGGACAACTGGGTAAAGAACCATGTTGAGAATATTGGTAGAAAGATGTATTAGAAGCAGGATACTAACACTCACGTAGGCTTTATTGATACACTTGTTCAAGGGATTTCTTTGTTAAGACAGTAAATCTGTTTCCAGTGGAATCAAACCCCTCTGGAACACAGGATCCATTACCCCTTTTCTATGATTTCTTTTTTCTCCTGTTTTGGAGAATTAAGGAACAATTCCAGCAAACCAATTTTCAGACATTTTCCAAGAGTGGTCAATGGAGAGAAATTATCACTAGCCGACGTTGTTAGCTTAAAGGCTTTTTACAGTGACTTGGAAGCTGACTGAACTTATGCCCATTTTATTGTCCTATCAGTCCTGCCAAAGCTCATACAGGGATCTTTCTCCTTCCTGAAGAAACTTAGTGGATAGGGAATGTTATCCATAATGCCATAATGTCATAAGATGAATACTTATAGCAGCAGGAGATAAGAGGGGAGAATTTTCCATGACTTCAATTTTTACCAGCTTAAAAAACAGGGATTATTTTCTTTTTCAAATTCATTGGTGCCTCAGGGCTTACCAAATTCAGCATGATTCAGAGTTGTAGGTCTTTCTTGTGGAGTTCCTCCTCATTTGTTGTTCCCTGGTAAATTTCAAGGAACACAGAAGCATTCAAGAATGCACTATCCTGGGAGCCTTCCCACAGGGGTGATTTCACATATGAATATTGATATTCAAGTCTTTCCAAGCCAGTGGTCTATCATCAGACTCTCACCTTTGTGTGGAAAGGTAATGAAAAGCCAATTAGTTCTGAGTGCACAAGAAAGATGGTTCTAAGACTTTGAGATAGTTTGCTAATTTTTGATGTTTCTTAATAAAAGAGAAGGACAACAGCTTCTTGTGTTCATTAAAAAGTGGGCACAGGGCACTCTGTGAACAAGCATTAGATTAATGATTATCCCCTGAAGAGAGTGTTTACCTAGTCCTTTTCCATTTTTCAAAACTGAATTCTCAGTCCATCTCTCTCCTCCAGTAACCTCCAGTAACCTATTGAATAAATATTGCCTTCTGAGCTGTTTTTTGGTATTTCTACTGGGGTCTTCTTTCCAAATTTTAGTTAGAAGAATAGAAACTCTCTTCAACAACACATACAAAAAGAAGTGACCTGCTGTGACTTTGAAAGAAGCAATGCAGACTTTCCCAAAGAAATAGAGAAAGAGAATTCCACACCCATGGTTATGACCATGGTATTGAACAAAGTTTTGGCAATTTCACACCATCATTTATTCTTGATAAAAATTGCTTTTATGGATTTTATAACCAAAATGTTCTCATCTCTGTGAGGCATTTAGATATGGAAACAGAAATGCCAGTTCCTTGGTACTTAATGGGGTCCCTGGAACTTTGCCTGCTGCCACACAAATTTTCCAAAAAATCTCTTGGATTATAGCAGTGCCACTGCTATGGGACTATGGAGACAAAGAAATGAGAATTCTGATGACTACATCTTGGGAGTGAAATATCATGGCTCCTGCTGATTTATTTATCTTTAAAACCAGATGCTGATATGGATTCACTTAGATGGGGAAGCAACAGGTTTTGGACAATAGAATTCTCTGGTGCCAGTGATCCCTTGTAGTGTACCTACATCATACAATGAGAAGAAATATTGAAACAATTCTAAATTTCACCAGCAGCATTGGAAGTTCTATGGCACATGGAATCTATCTCTGAAAATCAGGCATGACAAACTTCCAGTGGGTCAGAGTGGGAACAAGGACAAGGTAGAAGTCTATTTTCCCTCTTTCACTGTTGGACTCACACCATGGAAGAGTTGTATGTCATCCCTTGTCCCTCTCCTTTCTGTGTTTTGTTTTCTGTATGTTGGTGCATTACAGACACAGGACTCAAACATTAGGGTTCCCAAAGAGTACATATGTAAATGTCTTATAAACCTGATGACAACTTCAAAAGCATATGCTAGAATAATCCCAGGGGAATAAATGGCAAATGTATTCAGGTCTTGTAAGGTGTAATGACTTCTTCAGGACCACCCACATGGCCAGAGGAGGAATGGGTCTGATCAAAACTGTATCTCCAAACCAGGTGAGGTGTCTACACCTGGGACACTCTGGGGATCAGATCCAGTGTGTGTTGATGTAACCATGTCCACTTGTGTATTTTTCAAGGAAAGATGGGAGATATTTGCATCTCAGTGGGTCTTTGGAAACATCTTGTGTGAGAAAGGGCTTTGGGTATGGAGTCCCCAAGGAAGTGACCTCACTTCCTTGGCAGTAGAACACACAGAACTTGGAACCCTAGTAGCTAGGCACCCATGTTCCAGATAAACTCTCATTCTGCTTACTTGTGTTGAGATGGCAAGTCCAGAGCCATGAGTTCTTGTTGTCTACTCATCTTTGGATGTTTATTTCTCAGGAAAGTCCCTAGTAGGTGCCTTTCCCAAGATTGGAAGTATTGTATCATTGTTGGGACTAACAACTCTGGTGATATTTCCCAAGAAGACCAGAGGTGAAACTGGACAGGCCATGGAAGTGAGTAGAGTCTAGCCCTCCGATCAAATTCTCATTTAGATAGCACCGGATCCTTACTGTTTTTGTCTGTGTGTGTTTATATTTGTGTCTCATATTTGTGACTCATTGTTTTTGATGTTGATCAAGCTGTGATACTATCCTTTAAATGAGCGCCACCTTACATTATTCCCTCCATACCTCAGAGAGACATAACTACATATTTGAGTGAGTACAAATTAGTACTTCACAAGCCCTAGTAACTATACTTCTTAACAAGTCTTCTCTAAACACATTAAAGAGCCTTTGTGCTCACATCAGAGAGACTGCAATGCACACCTCAGAGAAAACTTTTGACTCAACATAGAGAACTTTCCTATGCATAGAGTTACTTCCACTGAAAATAACCCTGTTATTCACTTAAGTGAACACTTACAATCTCATCAATAAGTCTTTCTACAAACCTCATAAAGCCCTCCTACACTCTTCAGAAGGCCCTCCCTACATGTCAGAGAGCCTACCCTACATAAAAATGAGAACCCACTCAACACCTAAGAGAATCTTTTCATCACACCTCAAACTCACTTCCCTACATGTCTAAATAAGACTCCCTACTGATACCAAGAACTTTTTCTACACACCTCAAATTCCCATTCATATACCCCATAGGTATATGAACACTGCCTTCGTACATTATTGAACAACACTTAAACAACTCAGAAAGCCTTTCCTATATATCCCAGAGAGTACTTCCTATAAATTCCAGTGAGATGTTAATTCAAACCTCATATTTCCCATGCTACAAACAACAACATGCCCTACTACACAACTCGTATACAATTTACTACTCAGCAAAATGTCCTTTCAACTCACCTCTGAGTGTTGGCCTAACACACTTCAGAGAGGATTCTGCATACACTGTTGAGTTGCCTTCCTAAAAATATAGGGATTTCCCCTGTTATACTCAAAGTATACTCCAATTATATCTCATTGTGTTCTACCTAGTCATATCAAATAGATTTCATTATTCATTTCTGAGGGTCCTAACTACCCAACAGAGAGCACTCCTATGCAGACAAAACCCTTCTACACCTCTCATATATTCCTCCTCCACACTTAATACAGACCTCCCTACATACCTCAAATAATATGCACTGCAAATCTCAGAGAACCTTCCCTTCACATTTTAGTTAGCTCTTCCTACGCACAACCTTTTGGTGACTTTCCTCCATGACTTCTTGACTCAGTCATTTTTTTACTAGCACACTAGTGTACTGATTGGCTTATTGTAGAAAACAGTTAGGCACCCCATCACTTGTACACTTTATACCTGCTTAACCAATTTTCAAACATGACTTTACCAATAGTGGGACACCTGGATGAGAGTGCTCCCACACCTCACTCCTGTGATGTGCCAAGAGCCCACATCCCCGTGTTCTTGCCAAAGTGTTTAGTTGGAGTCTATTTGTGAGGAAGCCATCAGAAACTCAGAAAAAGGAGCATTCTCTGAGACAACTGACTCTTGATGCATAAAACAATCAAGTCCTTAAAACCAAATCAAGAAAAAGAGGAGGGTCCATTCTGTCCCAAGACAAATACCACAGGCATGCCTTGAGTGGATCTTGGTACACATCAAAGCATGCTGGAGCAAAAGAGGAAATGCCTTAGGTAGGTGAATTAATGGTAATTCTTAAGGCATGCCATTGGTACAATAGTTATTATCATTAAAATGTGAACAATAGTACTACTGTAAAAAATTCCTTAGTTTTAGAAAAGGCATGATGAAATAATTAGGAATGAGATACATGATCAGAAAAAGAGAGGGGAGAGAAAGGGAGAAAGTGTCATGCTGGCAGAGGTTAACATCAGGGTGAGACAGAAATTGAAAATAAGGAGAAAGAGATACAGAATTGCAAAGGAAAAACACATGAGTCATAGAGATGCAGAATGCTCTCAGGAAAATGTCCTTGGCCTATGCTTTTGTGAAGTGAGGGAAATGAGCACATGCAGGGAAAACTGGTGTGGAATTATGCAGCTCCATCCTGGCTCTTCCTTCAGTCCAGTCTAACTACAGTCCAACTACAACGACTGGAGTCTTAAACCAAGGCAAATCTTCTCTCTCTCTCAAGATAGTTAGCATTCTCATTTTAATGTGTATCTGCTTCCTAAATAAGCCTCTGTCTATGCCTTGTATAGCTCATGTTGGAATACTTTTCGAAGAATCCCAGTCATACTGAGTTGAATTCCCCTCCCCTAAGTCATCACTGCTCTGATAACAAGGAGAAAGGTCTATGTGTGCTCATTCTACTGTTCTTTCAACTTTTCTATAAATATGAATTATAAAAAAATCAATCAATGCCATTTGGCCTTGACTTTCTATTCAATGAGATATTTGGTCTACCCAAGCCTATGTAGTGGGTAATAGGTTTTCTATCGATACCAAGACACATTTGATCTCTTTGGTAATACAGTTAATGTTTCTATCTGTCATATCAAGCTGAGGCTGGCAGTGTGACTGATGATTGTTAGCAAAGCCTTTTTATTTCTTGACATTAAATTTCCACTCCTGAGATTCCTTAACCTTTCCTTCCACTGAGTGTATCTGGATGCCCCCCTGCTATTAATGTCATCCCTCTTCAGGATGGCATCTGCCATACATTCACGTGACCCCTATCCTTTTTGTCTCATCGATTGTTACTTTGCTACCAGGTCTCTGAGATGCCAGCTCTGTTTAGATCTCCATCTCAGTCATCTTGTTATTCAAGGTCCTGTGTTGGGATATGTAATCTGACTTTGCTTATCTGTCTGCTCTCTGCCCAACCAATTCCTCATTGCATGGATCATATGATGTCTTTCCCAGTTATTTGCATAAGGAGGGGGTTTTCTCCCTTCTAACAGAGGTTTCATTAGCCTGTATTGAATATTTCCTGGTTTTCTCTTATTTTGTTTACAAAATAAACTGTAATCATTTTGGGGGGGCACTAGGGATTTAACTCAGGGGCACTCGACCATGGAACCACATCCCCAGCCCTACTTTGTGTTTTGTTTAGAGATAGGGTCTCACTGAGTTGCTTAGCACCTCACTTTTGCTGAGTCTGGCTTTGAACTTGCAATTCTCTACCTCAGCTTTCTGAGCTGCTGGAATTATGAGCATGTACCACTGTACCCAGCAAATGGTGGGTCTTTTTAAGCTCTTGTGATATAATCTTAATTGAACTGGGATAGCAGAAAAAATTATTTGTATTACAATTCATTGTTTCTCTGTGTGTGTTTGCCTCTAAACTGTAAGTTCTTTGAGGACAGGGGCTTATTCTGGTCTTTTTCTCTGACGTTTAAA
Organism: Sciurus vulgaris; assembly: GCF_902686455.1. Lineage (NCBI taxonomy): Eukaryota > Metazoa > Chordata > Mammalia > Rodentia > Sciuridae > Sciurus > Sciurus vulgaris. The sequence continues at coordinate 75,921,573 of NC_136477.1, forward strand.
CTATGTGATACATGGTAGGAATGCAGGAACTGTTTGCTTTGTACCATAGTTAAATTGATGAATGGCCACTGGTTGCTTTAAGAAACTCCCAGCATCTTCTGGAAGGATAACCCAAGTACACCAGTGCCAATCATGCAAAATGAAATGAGAAGGGAGGTGAAGATGTCACTCAAATCCTTGTCTCTGAACTGATCTTAAACACTCTTGGGTAAAGAAATCTGCAAAATAGAAAGAACAATATTTTTTCAAACTTTTTGGCAAGGTGTAGTTCAAAGCATAGTCCTCATTTCACAGAGTATGAAGCTAAGACTCTGGAGGGAAATTGATCTGGTCCAGATTTGAGGGCTGGTGGTGGCTCAATGAGGTTTCCACCCTATACTTCCCCCTATGGACTCTGACTTTGAGGAGAGTAGAGTTGTGAGGTGTGGATCTCAGCACTGCCTGACTGTTAGACTCTCCTGCTCCCCCTTATCCTGACCTGACTGGCCAAGGGTTACTCTGCATCTCAAGTGACCTGTGTGACACTAATAAAAACCACTGTGCATTAATCATATCTTCTTATTCTGTATCATTGATGCTTTGTAATCTTTGGGTCTTACTGATCCAGTAGGGACTTTCCTCCACCCCCAGATATAGCTAATCCCCATAGATGTCAAAAAATTCTCACTTAATTAGGCTTTTCAAATGTGAGCTGGCCAATGCAGAGCCCATACCCTTAACAGCCTCCTTTACTGAGATCATACTTCCTGGGCCATGATCCACCTGTCCTAATCCCTCTTGGATCACACAGCATATTATAAGGGTCAGCACTGTGTACCAGAGAATACTAAAATTATTTAAGTCAGCCAACCCTAAACCTGTCTACACCACCCTACCTATCCCTTCTCATGGAAAGCACACTAAGGGCTCTTGCACACATTTTCCTCTCCCTTCCTCTATCTCTGACTGGCCCCAGTTCTTCAACTCCCATGTGGCACTCATGCCATGTGGTGTTCCCTTTAACTGGGAAGAGAACATAACAAACTACCTCTTCAGTGGTAGCTTCCTCTGAACTTCTGGAGTTGCCACTCCTAAACAATAATGAAGACTGTTTTAAAACACACATATTTTATGTTCTTGGAGATTTGACATTGGACCTTGCAGATACTCTGGGATAAAGGATTGATAGGCTGTGTCTTCCTCTCCCCTTCAAGTAGATGGACTTGTCTATTTTATTGTTTACATGGTAGACATTTTTTGTACTAGGATTGAACCAGGGGTGCATAACCACTGAGAAACATCCATAACCCTTTTTATTTTATTTTATTTTTTTTATTTTGAAACAGGGTCTTTCTAAGTTGCTGAGAGCCTCACTAAATTGCTGAGACTGGCTCTGAACTTGAGATCTTCCTGCCTCTGCTTCCCAACCTATTGGGATTACAGGCATATGCCATTGTTCCTGGCTACATGGTAGACCTCTTAAAACATCACATGGATCATGGCAGTCACCTGCTTAAGTTACTACCATGACACACCAGAGACCAAGTTTCTTATAGCCTGGAAGGTCCTCCACCCTGCAGAACTGTAGACCTTACCCTGTTTCACCAATCTTTGGTGTTGTTGGACCCTTCCAGGCCTCATCAATTGATAGACCTATTCCTGCTATCTGAAACACTTTCCTCCACTAATTCCCACAGCACAAACCCTCACCTCTCTCACATCTTTGCTCAAATGCCACCTTCTCAGTGGGGATACCCTGTCTTCCTTGGTCTGCTCTCCTTGGTGCCATCACACTTATCACCCTTGAATATACAATATAATTTATTAATTATGCTTATTGCTCTTTCTCTCTTCTTCTTTTTTCTACCTCCCTGCAATTACTTGTCAGCTCCACAGACTGCAAACTTTTGTCCTTCGATAGCTTCCGAGGACCTAGAATAGGAAATGGCACAGAATAGACCTAAAATAAATATTATTGAATAAATGAATGTCCTCATATCACTTTGTGGAACAAAAAAGTTTCTCTGTTAAAAGAGAATTAAAAAAAAAAAAAACAAGACAAAACACTTGCCTATGACACCTTGATTCTCTTCATATTGTCTGAAGGTAAAGCACATTTGTAAAAGTAAGTTTTGGGGGAAGTTGTCCAGCAAGGACCCTGAGAAGAGTCAAGTGAATAACACTTGTGTTCTGGGCAAGATGGAGACTCATAATAAGAAATATAGTCATTCAACCACCAAGAAAATGAAATCAGGGAGAAAGTTCCATTATCTGGGTGGAAAAATCAGGCCGGGTGATGGATCTTGTAGGAAGTAAACCAGTCTATTCTCAAGAAGGAAGAAACACATGGAAAAAACAGTTAGATGTTCAAAGAGCCCTTCACCCTTAGTTCTTTATAAAAAAAAATATTTTGAAACCCATAGCATAGTATGGGGTGGACAGTGTGGACAAATGAAAAAGAAGATTCTGTATGGAAATGAGGAGACAGAGGCAATTCTGACAAGAATAGTATCAGCTTCCAGGTTCAGTGAGTAGCACTGGTGATGTTTTTATCAGTGCTCTGGAGGAAAATATTCCCAGTAGTCAGATGCAGCATGTGACCTTGGAACTTCTCAAGTATTGGCATGTTAGGACAATGGAGGCAGACATCAGAGGTCTTCAGGGCTGAGCATGTGGGCATAGAGGTCATAAATGAGTCACACTGGGGCAGACTCTGCAAATTCATCAAAGTAAAAATAAAGTGGAGAGGTCATCTCTCGTCCAAGGAAAGGATCGAGGAGGCACTCTGCACTGATGCTGGATCACCTCAGCCATCACAAGGAATAAAATCCAGTCATCAGAAGACAGACATAGGTCATTATTCCTTGGGTTTCTGAAATGCCTCCTCTTTCCTCTTCCACTGTTCTCCCTCCCTAGCCTATCCCCTTGGACCAGAGGTTCCTCTTAATTTTCCCTGTCCCCTATTATAACTTTGTGCTTATGTACATTATTATGCCCTCCACTGCTACTACCATCATGTCATGAATTCTCTGCACCCATTAATTTCCAACTCAGAAACCTCCTTCTCTAGAGATCTTCCCCATTCATAAACCTGGCCTTGGCTTCTCAGCAATAATGCAATCTCTCCACTTAAACCACCAAAAAACTCATGTTAACATGATCTGTTTAATATTCATATCATGCACCATGATCTCATAAAAACAAGTGATGCTTCTGACAATATACATGCTCAATGGTTACTGTATTTATGGGATGCATGCATGGGGAGCAGATCAACTCTGAACCACAAGGACCCAAGGAACAATAAATAAATGACTTCTCCCACAGATGCACAAACACATTATCATACAATCTATCAGCTCTAATCTCAATGTTCTGTGCATTTTCTTATCTGCAGCTTGTGAGCTACTACTGTTTTGCACATGTATGTTCTGCTTTTATTGATTTCATAATGCTTGAAATAAAAGGAACAGAGGCCTAAATGGTGGAGAAGGTTTTTTTTAAATTTATTTATTTATGTTTGATTTATGTTTGTAGAAATATGGGGGTTTTACTATTGAATACATTCCCAGTCCTATTTTTTTTTTTTTTTTTTTTTTTTTTTTTTTTGGATACAGGGGCTTGCTAAGTTGCTGAGGGTCTTGCTAAATGGCTGAGGTTGGCCTCAAACATAGAAATCCTCCTGTCTTAGTCTCATGAGTCACTGGAATTATAGGCCTGCACCACCACACCAGGCTCTATTTGCATATGACACCAAACCTGATAGGAATCAGATTTTACAACAGAGACGAAGAGGTTTTTAGAAAGTGAAAGGCAAAATAACACATTTTTTTTAGTTTCTTAAATATTTTTTTAAATTTTTTTATTTTAAACAAATGGGATACATGTTATTTCTGTTTGTACATGGAGTAACAGCATACTATTTGCATAATCATACATTTACATAGGGTAATGATGTTTGATTCATTCCATTATTTTTTCCTTCCCCCCACCCCTCCCACCTCTCTTTTCCCTCTACACAGTCCCTCCTTCCTCCATTCTTGCTCCCCTCCCATCCCCCATTATGTGTCATCATCTGCTTACAAGTGAGATCATTCGTCTTTTGAATTTTTGAGATTGGCTTATCTCACTTAACATGATATTCTCCAATTTCATCCATTTGCCTGCAAATTCCATAATTTTATTATTCTTTATAGCTGAGTAATATTCCATTGTGTATATATAAAATAGTTTCTTTATCCATTCATCAATAGAAGGGCATCTAGGTTGGTTCCACAGTCTGGCTATTGTGAACTGAGCAGCTATGTACATTGATGTGGCTGTATCTCTGTAATATGCTGATTTTAAGTCCTTTGGGTATAGGCAGAGGAGTGGGATAGCTGGGTCAAATGGTATGTCCATTCCAAGTTTTCTAAGGAATCTCCACACTGCTTTCCAGAGTGGCTGCACTAATTTGCAGTCCCACCAGCAATGTATGAGTGTACCTTTTTCTGGTGGGGATGTTTTAATTTTGTCTTCATATATCTGATTATTTTGTTTTTATCCCCTTTTTTCCCATTCATTTTCTTCTTTCTTCCCCCTGTTTCTTCAACCTTCTATATCTCTGTAAAAGTTCACGGCAAGAAATCAGAATGGACCACTCTGGAAAATGGATAATTTCCAGTTGAAAGCAATTGGGAAGAAGAGAGGATGAACTCTTATCCCTCCCCAGCTACTGAAAACATCACAAGTGTCCTTGGAAGGAGTTCCTCCAACTCTCACTTCCTTTGTGGGGAATTTCCAGAAGACAAATGTCAACCTTGCAACTGGGGCAGGATGGCATTGGATACACCAAATCATTGGGACTGAGCCTCAGCTACCATTAGTTGCTCTGCACAGCTGCCTTCCCACAGCTTCCTACTCTAGAAATTCAGTGCCTTTCTTGTGTCTTGTCATCTCTTCTTAATAACTTCATCCTTTTCCCATCTGGTATAAAAATCTTCCAAGCAAAGCTATTTCTTTTGTGGCTTTCTCCCTATGAAGTCCCCACCCCAACTCTTTCCAGTTAAAATACTTACTATGAAGTAAAATTGTGTGCTGGAGGTGTAGCTCAGTGGCAGTGCAATTGGTTAGCATGTTTGTAACACTGGGTTTAATTCTCAGCACCACATATAAATAAATAAAATAAAGAACCACTGACAAATTAAAAATATTAAAAAGAAATAAAATTGTATGTTGTTTTTTATCCTGCCATAATTCCTGTTAGTTCATTTACATTCTCAACCAGAGAACCTAAGGGTGTGGAGAAATTTTTTTCCCCTACCCTTCAAAGTCAGTGCACTTTTGGTTAAATTCCAGAGGGATTTTAACCAAATCCCTTCATTAAATACACTAAGAATCCTTGGAGAAATACACTAGGAATGAATTTGTTGCAAAGTAAAAAGGAACTGGAACATTTTGAGATTAATTTTCTACAAGATGACCCCTTTTCAAAACAACGGATACTTGGGATGATGTGACTCCTGCTTACTGATAGGCATGAACTTGCATGTACAGAATTTTCCTGTATCAGTGCATGTTGTGCATCAAAAAGGCTATATTCTGGAATTTGATAGGTCTCAGGTGCCTCAAGGGGAGAGAAATACTGAAGTATCAGACCCACCTGTTGAAGGACTTCACATAGAAGCAAGGTGAGGGACTCATGTGAGAGGTAGTATGAAAAAGTTCCTCTTTTAGATTTTTGCCTGGAGGTGGTAAGAGGACTTTGGAGCTGGAAAACTTTTGACTCTCCATGTGTGTTTGATACAGCCTCTGTAACCATGCCCTCTGGCTAAGAGCACTTTTCTCTTAGTCAGCCTGGGTCTTTGAACCCTAAACATTAAGTCTTCCTCCATGCCACAGTCCCTCACCGTCAATGTGTGGCCTTCAATGTGCATAGCTACAACTACCAAAGCAGAATGTACTTTAGTTAGTCACAGGGAGAGGACAGGCAGCCCCAGAGAAAATAGGAGGCTCATTCAACTGCAGTCATGTGTCAGACTCATTTTACTTTACTACAATCAGTGTGCAGAGTCACAGTAGCCTAACATCTCAGAGTAACTTCAGTGAAAATTGTTGTAGGTGACATTTAAGGAATGATTAAGCTGTACCAATACTGTACTTACTGCTTGGTGTATACTGGCCATTGTAAATAGATCTTACAGGAGAAGAACATGGGAGATTTTAGATCACCACTGTATGTATGGAACCCAAATGTTAAGAGGTGCAAAGAGTGGCCTGGCAAAAAGAATCCTGCATGATATTATTGCCTGGTGAACTGTGTCTTTGAGTGGGCTGTAGTGATGCCTAAATGTGCAGTTACTTCCTCTAGATGCAGTCTGTGTAACTTATAAAACACTATTGATTAGAAACCATTATTGTACATTATGATACTTGCATCCAAAGTGGTATTACTGGGCATCTCAAGTCATTGCCATCTCTCACTTTGTTTTTTAATAGCTTCCCAATTTTTCCAGCTTTAGTGTCCCTTCTACTGTATACCTGTTTAAGTGGTGTTCCTGATGTTTTGGAGGTGTGACCCATTCCTTGATCCAATTCATCTCCAGGGAAAGGTCCTTACTATCCAGGATCCCCACTCCCATTTTAGAGTTATACTGAGCCCCTTGCTATGCTTTGATTTCCTTCATAGCAGTTATCATAATACATCCTTCCCCATGTATATATGTCTTCATCTCTAGTGTCTCAGGACAATATGTCTCATTTGGGGTATGGGCTTAATCTGCCTGATGTAAACTAGGTATCCAGTTTATCTGCTAGTCTAAATAATGTAATCAAACCAAAATTAAGAGTCTATGCCTTTCTGTGGTTGGTTAGTCCTCTTCCAGGAAGGCAAAAATCTCCTAGTGTGCTTTATAAAAGCTAGTGACTGGAGAGTAGCTGTAGTTATCAAGTTAAGTGAGCCTTCAAATTGTGAAATCTGTTGGCTTTATTGTTGCCTTGGAGGTGAAAAATTCACAACTTACCAATCCTGCTCCTTGCATTAAAGTTCCCAACGCTTGCTGAGTGTTGTCTTTGAAATATTTTTTTATCCATTTCATGAATCATATCAAATTAACTTAGGTAGATTCTGTGACATCTTAAGTCTTTCAGCTCAGTTCCTCTGTTATGTGAGAGCATTACTCCTTAGGTAATATATATTTTAAACCAACATTGTGCTTGGAAGTGAACTCCTGGAGCATTAGTGTTAATATTCAGAATTATATAAGCATATGCACTTTTTGTGCTATGATTTATCTTGAAATGTATACTCTCATGTTGCAAAAATAATACCCAGTTTTTACCAGTGGTTGCATCTTGTATCACTATAGTGTCATATCAAGTTCTAGAAACTTATGTTCATTCAATGCTGTTTCTACAACTACACACTTCTTAGTTGCACCAGTTTTAACACTCATTTGCATATGTATATGTGACTAGTTCTATACATCTTGATCCCATGTGTACTCATCTGACCACCTCCAGGTTTGAGACAGAGTTGATCCATCACCACAGAGGTGATGAAGGACTTGATGATTGCCCTATCATCAGTGCTGCATAAAGTGTTTCAGGATTTCTATCCAATACAATTATTCATGGTGAGTTGTAGTAACAGTATTGAAAAGGAAAGAAGGAAAGAAACCCACATATTGTTGTTTGTAAATTATAATTTTTTATCTCAATAAAAGCCTAAAATTATTCATTGAAATACTATTGGTTTGAGTTTCAACAGTGTATTGATTAAGAACATCTGCTTTAGAGCCTGGTATATGGGTTTGGGTCCCAGCTTCTCCACATGTGAACTCTCAGTCCCTTGGTAAATCATTAAATCTCTTTGTAAATGTTGTCCCACCAGTATATCAGGGACAGTAATAGTCCTAAATCATTGAGTTGTGGGAAATAATGAATATAACATTCCACACTTAAAAAGGACTGGGTAAAGCCATAGGAAATAGCTATTTTGTAGAGGAAATGGGTACATATTGTCAATTTCATATATTTAATCTCAAACTAATGGACTGATTTTCTTGTTAATGTTATTACTACTGATAAATCAGTAGAGTAACTTGTTAAGACATAAGTATTAAAGAAACAATGATTATCCATTTTAACATGACCCACTCCTTAGTGAAATTGGTGAAAATTATTTTTCAAAAATTGAATCCTTTGGAAATGGTTCTAAGTATAAATATCTCCCAAATGAGATATGTATTCAAGAAAACATACAAAGATTCAGTAAGAAACATGAGAGTCTTTGAAGTTTAAATTATGTTAAATGGGCTAAGGAACTGAGCAGACACTTCTCAGAAGAAGATATACAATTGATCAACAAATATATGAAAAAAATGTTCAACATCTCTAGAAATTAGAGAAATGCAAATCAAAACTACTCTAATATTTCAACTTATTCTAGTCAAAATGGCAATTATGAAGAATATAAGCAAAAATACATATTGGTGATGATTTTGGGGAAAAGGTACACTCATACATTGCTTGTGGGAGTGCAAATTGGTGCAACCCCTCTGGAAAGCAGTACAGAGATTTCTTAGGGAACTTGGAATGAAACAACCATTTGACCCAGCTATCCCACTCCTCAGTCTATACCCAAAGGATTTTAAATCAGTCACATCAATGATGTGACACAGCCACATTATGTTTATAGCAGCTAAATTCACAATAGCTATACTGTGGAACCAATCTAGATTCCCTTTGATAGATACACAGATAAAGAGGCTATGGCATATATACACAATGGGTTATTAATCAGCTTTAACAAAGAATGAAATTATGGTATTTGCTGGTAAATGGATGGAGTTAGAGAATATCATGCTAAGTGAAATAAGCCAATCCCAAAAAACAAATGCCAAATGTTTTCTCTGATACATGGATGCTGATACCTAATGTGGGAAAAATAGGGAAGAATGGAAGAACTTTGGATTGTGCAGAGGGGAGTGAGTGGGGAGGGGATTTGGGGATGGAAAAGATGGTGAAATGAGACTAACATTATTACCTTATATATGTGTATGATTGCATGAATAGTGTGAATCTGCATCATGTATAACCAGAGAAATAAAATGTTGTCCTCCAGTTTTGCTCAGTGAGTTAAAATGCATTTTGTGTGTCATATATAACTAATTGGAACAAAAAAATAAATCCTCTGGAAATGGTTCTAAATATAAATAACTCCAAATGAGACATCTATTCAAGAAAACCTAAAAGATTCAATAAGAATGATGAATGTCTGTGAAGTCTAAATCAAATTAAATCAAGGCTGCTTTCTGTTCATCCTCCCAGCTCAGTCAGGCAGTGACTCCACTGCAGAATGCTGGGGCAGAGACATGATGGGCTGAGGACTTTCACCCAGGAGGGCTGCCTGTTGCTTCATCCATGTTAAAATGAAAACAGCACAGGGTGAAGGCGCTTTTTCCTTCCCAGCCTCTGCTTGTGGACTGGAGAATGTTTGGCTGGGCACTGTGAGAGCATGAGGCCTCCAAACTGCCCTTGAGGTGATGGTTCCATATTTAGAGGTGCAAGCTTGGGTGTGTGTGGCAGAGTGGGAGATTGTCCCCATGCCCATCTCTGGAGATTTGGGCTCAGGGGTTTCCCCTGAATGTAGCCCTCCTGAGGTCAGAACAAAAATTCTACACTGGCTTTAGAAACCATCCTTCAAAGTACTTAGAATTTGAATTGTTAGTGAAACAAGATTTGCCTCAGGGCATTATTGTAAACAAGAAAGTAGTCAGCAGGCAATTAGTAGAATTTGATAACTGGTCAAAGTCAAAGAAAGGCAGCTCACTCTGCCTAAAATCTGTCACCCCAGGTTGTCTGTAGGCATGATTAAAATTATCACTCCTGAGAAGCAACACCAGAGGCTTCCTGTTAGGGAAAAAAACTTCACTAAATATTTTACCAGCCACAAAGTAAATAAGCAAACAGTAAGCTCCACAGTGGCTGGGTAACAACACCCAGAATTGCTATGTTATATTTTCTGAATTATCCAATTTCCCAAAGAAAACTGAGGCAGGCAAAGAAGTAGGAAAATACCATCTAGAATCTGAAAACAAAGCAGGCTACAGAATGCATTCTACTGTCATGTATAAATAATTAGAACAAATAATTTTTTTAAATAAACCCACTCAACCATCTTTTATACATGATGGTGGTTTGTGAGAATTCTCTGGATAATTAGGATCTTTGAATAATGATGTCTACACTTTTTATTTTGACCTGAATTGGTAGCTTTCATTATTTAATAAACAGTTAGCACTTAAAAATAAAGAAAAAATGAAAAAAGAAAAGTGCTTGTGACAGTGACCTAAAGTCATGCAGCAGATTCTTTAAGAAAGACCTCAAAGTAGCCAATAAAGCATGTTCCTTAATGAGGTGAAGGAGCACCAAATGTTTCACCAAATAGAGAATATCAACAAAGAAACAAATTATAAAAAGAACCAAATGGAAATTTTGGAGTTGAAAAGTACAATAATTAAAAGTAAAAACAAATCCATTAGAGGAACTGAACAGTTGATTTGAATTTGCAGAAGAAAGAATAAGCAAACTTCAAAATATATGAGTAGAGATTATGTCAGCTGAAAAACAGGGAATAATAAAGAAAGAAACATGTGAGATCCATTAAACATAATGGAAGGTGCTAATGAGAGTCCCAGAAGGAGAGGAGAGGGAGAACAAGGAAGGTAAATTATTTAAACAAATGATGACTTTTAAAAAATTGTGAATTTATTTAAAAGTAATAACAAACCTGTACAAGGATCCTCAGTAAACTCCAAGAAGGATAAATGTAAAGAGAGCCCCAAGATAAAAGTCATAATAAGAAAGCTGGAAGTCAAAGACAAGGAGAAAATCTTAGAAGCAGGTAGAGACAAATGGCTTGTTACTTCTAAGCAAATCCCACTAAGGTTAGTAGCTGACTTCTCAGCAGAAGCAAATGAGACCAGACAGTCATAGGACAACCTTTCAAATTGCTCAGAGCAAAATAATCCTTCATCCTAGAATCCTACTTCTGGCAAATCTGTCTTTGAGAAATGAAGATAAAATAAAGATTTTTTCCAGATAAACTATCAGCAAGAGAAATTGTTTCTAGCAGACTGTCCTTACAAGAAATATTACAGGAAGTTCTTCAGGCTGAAAGCAGATGACTCTAAATGGCAATCTGAGCACACAAGAGAAAACAAAGAGTATCAGTAAATAACCAACCAGAGAGTTGAGAGCACAGGGCAAATGGCCTATTCAAAAACTGGAAAAGCAATTCAATGTGGGGTATCATTTATAAACTCAACTACCTAAGAGAGAATCTGCTGGGGTGAGTAGCTGGTAGAATCTTTGGGTGTTTTTAATGAATTTCTGGAGGCAAAGTATGACTAGCATGAGAGTCACAACTCTTCAGGACAAGACTTAAGGAGGATCCCACTTTTGTGGGTTTTATCTTATGGAATTCCAGCAGTTTCTCACTCTGAAAATGGGAGAGAAATTCCTCCTTGTCAGAAAAGAAGAAAAGTAACCATTTTGAAACACATCCAGAGCATTCCTGTAACAAAGATCAGTCTTCCAAAAGGACCACTTTGCATAGCAGTATCTGACCTGGAGCAGAACAGTTGGCCAGCTCCAGGTCCCTCCAGCCTTCCAATGTTATGCAGGAAAGAAGAAAAAGCTAGCTGAAAAGTACTTCTCATGGTCTTAGGCCAGGGACTCTGACCCACCAAAACTGGAGATGTGATAATCAGAGGATACAGAACACTTCCTAAATGTTTTCCACCATAGCAGCAGAGCTCAGTGCAGATTTTTAAATTTCTCTTTTCTACCTCCAGATGTTTCTTACTTCAGATCTCAATTTTCCAAGTGTTCTTAGCATCCAGTATTTATTTTCTTTCACTTATAAAATTTATTTTAAATATTAATTCTCAAAGAATTCCTAATATGTGACATTAACATTCAGAATCTCTCTTTCACCAGGTCTCCCATGTGTACTTTGGGAGCCCTTTATTGTATAGCTGACTGCACTCCAGCCAGTTGCCCTCCCAGCTGCTGCATGGAGCCCTTGGCAGACTCTCACCTCAGAGACCAGTTGCTCTTCCCTTCTCCCTACAAAGTGCCTTACTCCACTTTTCAGTCATCTTGTAATGCCAGAAGCCTGTGTGACCACCTGAGTTAAGATAGCAGTCTGGTACTCCCATACCTTCCCAGAAACAAGTGCCAGAATGAGCCCTGGTCTGGCATGCTGTGGATATCATGTCTAGTTAGCATCAGTGTTCATGTGCTAATGGTGAAGTTCTATGGGGCAGGGCATTTGCTTCAGTGTGTCCAGGGGGTGCATTCCCAGGGATTGGAGCAAGGCTGATGGATAGTAAGACCAGAGACTATTTTGTAGAAGAAAAGTTGTGATTTTAATTATAAATATGAAATGTCACTTTCTTGTGTTATGTACACACATGTGTAATGTGTGTATTTGTGTGTGTGTGTGTGTGTGTGTGTGCACATCCTATCTTGCCCCAGCAATATCTTTGGAAAAATGTACTCACACATGCACACACAGGAACACATGTTCCACAGTGTTGGTCTGAAAAATCTTCCTCAAGTGACTTGTGCAGGATTGAAGACACACTACCTGGAGTGGTCATGCCACCTGTGCTGCTTCCTGTGCTGTCAAAGTCACCTGCTCACACCAGCAGCTTATACTTACCTAGCAGCAGGAGGACAGCAAGACTGAACCATCAGTAAAGATGAACTCTGGCAAGATGGAAACATGGAAAAAGAAAACTTCCAGTCACTGCCCTGAATATATGTGCAGTGTGAATCAACAGTGCTAAGCCTTGCTCAGACATCGTGTTGATAATAAGTGTTGAATTTCATAATATTAAAACCATAAGGGAGTTAGAAGTTTGGAGATACAATTGTGAAAATATTTTATTAAAAACTTTGATCCACATTTTGAGGATATCTATATTCATCTGTTTTGAATTTGTGAGAATTTCTGGAAAAGAAACAGGAAAATTACTGTTGTAACTTATGTAATTCTGTGCACTTGGGTGTATATAGATAGCAAGAAAGTCCATCTGTTTAAGGAGGCACAGCATTACACTGTGCTTATGTCCCACTTTTCCTTTCCCCACTTGTCTTTTGATTAACACTGAGGCTGATTCTTGGCTACTGTGAACACCGAAGAGCAGGCATCTCATCAACATAATAGTGCTGTTGTGAACACAGAAGTGCAGACAACTCCTGAACATAATGACTTCTCTGCATTGGACACACACCTAGAAGGAAAAACGTTAGACCGTGTGGTAGCAATTCTTTTAACATTCTGCAGAAACTCCAAACTGTTTTCTATAATGACTACTAATTTAGACTTCCTCTAGCAGTGTACACAGTTTCCCTTTATTCTCATCCTCTCGAACAATTGTTATTTTTTTCTTTCTTATAATGGTAATTCTATCAGATGTGAGGTGATATCTCATATGGTTTTATTTATTTATTTTTTTCTTTTTAAAACAGACTTCATTTTTTAGAGCAGTTTTAGGTTACCAACAAAATTGAGCAGAAGGGTCAGAGATTCCCAATTTTCCCCGACCCCCACACAACATCCTGTACCTGAGTGGTAGTTTTGTTACAATGGGCAGATTTCTATCACCCAAAGTCGACAGTTTACATAAGACTAGTTCGTATTTGGTTGTTAGACTTTCTGTGGGTTTGGACAAATTAGGTTATTATACAGAGTATTTTTTCACTGTCCTAAATCCTCTATACTCCACCTATTCATCCTCTGTTCATCCTTCCCTACCCTCTAATCCCTGTCAATACCCATCTCACTTTTCCTTTGCAGTCCATCATATAGTTGGAATCATACAGACAAAATGCAACCTTTTCTTTTTTTTTTCTTTTTCTTTTTTTTTTTGACTTGTAGTATTTAATTCATCATTTAGCTCTACATACATAGTTAAGATTTCATTACGTAAAATATATTAAGAAATATTGCTTTTTTTAAGCAAACTTGCTTTTATTATATTACAGTGTAATCCTTACTATTTTCCCATGCAAATATAAATTCATGACAATATTAATTAGAAAGTATTGCTTTACATATTCTTTAAACTAGTCTTTTTTTAAACTGCAAAATCACTGTATTTTTTAAATTTTAATTAAAAATCATAAATTTACAGAAGGCAATGTTGTTTGATTCATTTTGTTATGTTTTCCCTTCCCCCCTCCCCTCCCACCCCTCTTTTCCCTCTATACAATCCTTTCTTCCTCATTCTTACCACCCTCCTTATCCCTAACCCTAAACCTAACCCTAACCCTAACACTAACCCCTCCTACCCTCCCCCCGTATGTCCTCATCCGCTTATCAGCGAGATCATTTGTCCTTTAGTTTTTTGAGATTGGCTTATCTCACTTAGCATGATATCCTCCAATTTCATCCATTTGCCTGTGAATGCCATAATTTTGTCATTCCTCATGGCGGAGTAATATTCCATTGTATATATATGCCACAGTTTCTATCCATTCATCAACTGAAGGGCATCTGGGTTGGTTCCACAATCTGGCTATAGTGAATTGAGCAGCTATGAACATTGATGTGGCTGTATCTCTGTAGTATGTTGATTTTAAGTCCTTTGGGTATAGGCCAAGGAGTGGGATAGCTGTGACAAATGGTGGTTCCATTCCAAGCTTTCTGAGGAATCTCCATACTGCTTTCCAGAGTGGCTGCACTAGTTTGCAACCCCACCAGCAATATATGAGTGTATATTTTTCCCCACATCCTCGCCAATACCTATTGTTGCTTATGTTCTTGATAATCGCCATTCTAAGTGGGGTGAGATGAAATCTTAGGGTAGTTTTGATTTGCATTTCTCTTATTACTAGAGATGTTGAACATTTTTTCATATATCTGTTGATTGCTTGTACATCTTCTTCTGTGAAGTGTCTGTTCATTTCCTTAGCCCATTTGTCGATTGGATTATTTGTATTATTGGTGTAGAGTTTTTTGACTTCTTTATAGATTCGGGATATTAGAGCTCTATCTGAAGTATGAGTGGCAAAGATATTCTCCCACTCTGTAGGCTCTCACTTCACATTACTGATAGTTTTCTTTGCTGAGAGAAAGCTTTTTAGTTTGAATCTATCCTAGTTATTGATTCTTGCTTCTATTTCTTGGGCTATGGGAGTCCTGTTAAGGAAGTCTGCTCCGAAGCCAACAAGTTGAAGGTTTGCACCTACTTTTTCTTCTATAAGATGCAGGGTCTCTGGTCTGATTCCAAGGTCCTTGATCCATTGTGAGTTAAGTTTTGTGCAGGGTGAGAGATAGGGTTTTAATTTCATTCTATTGCATATGGTTTTCCAGTTTTCCCAGCACCATTTGTTGAAGAGGCTATCTTTTCTCCATTGCATATTTTTGGCCCCTTTGTCTAGTATGAGAAAATTATATTTATTTGGGTTTGTGTCCGTGTCCTCTATTCTGTACCATTGATCTACCTGTCTATTTTGATATCAATACCATGCCATTTTTGTTACTATTGCTTTGTAATAGAGTTGAAGATCTGGTATTGCGATACCCCCTGCTTCGCTCTTTCTACTGAGGATTGCTTTACCTATTCTGGGTTTCTTATTCTTCCAGATGAATTTCATAATTGCTTGCTCTATTTCTGTAAGGTACATCATTGGGATTTTAATTGGAATTGCATTGAATCTATATGGCACTTTTGGTAGTATGACCATTTTGACAATATTAATTCTTCCTATCCATGAACAAGGGAGATCTTTCCATCTTCTAAGGTTTTCTTTAATTTCTTTCTTTAGTGTTCTCTAGTTCTCATTGTAGAGGTCTTTCACCTCTTTTCTGATATTGATTCCCAAGTATTTTATTTTTTTTGATGCTATTGTGAATGGGGTAGATTTCCTAATTTCTCTTTCTGAAGATTCATCACTTATGTATAAAAATGCATTGGATTTATGAGCATTGATCTTGTAACCTGCTACTTTACTGAATTCACTTATGAGTTCTAAGAGTTTTCTGGTGGAATTTCCAGGTTCCTCTAAATATATAATCATGTCATCAGTGAACAGGGATAGTTTGAGTTCCTCTTTTCCAATTCGTATCCCTTTAATTTCTTTGGTTTTTCTAATTGCTCTGGCTAGAGTCTCAAGAACAATGTTGAATAGAAGTGGTGAAAGAGGGCATCCCTGCCTTGTTCCAGTTTTTAGGGGGAATGCTCTCAGTTTTTCACCATTTAGAATGATATTGGCCATGGGCTTAGCATAGATGGCCTTCACAATGTTAAGGAATGATCCCACTACCCCAATTTTTTCTAGTGTTTTGAGCATGAAGGGATGCTGTATTTTATTGAATGCTTTTTCTGCAACTATTGAAATAGTCATGTGATTCTTAACTTTTAGTCTGTTGATATGGTGAATGACATTTATTGATTTCCGGATGTTGAACCAACCTTGCTTCCCTGGGAAAAAACCCACTTGATCGTGGTACACTATCTTTTTAATATATTTTTGTATGCGATTTGCTAAAATTTTGTTGAGAATTTTTGCATCGATGTTCATTAAGGATATTGGTCTGAAATTTTCTTTCCTTGATGTATCTCTGTCTGGTTTAGGTATCAGGGTGATATTGGCTTCATAGAATGAGTTTGGGAGGGTTCCCTTCTCTTCTATTTTATGGAATACTTTGAGAAGTATTGGAATGAGCTCTTCTTTAAAGGTTTTGTAGAACTTGGCTGAGAACCCATCTAGGCCCTGGACTTTTCTTTGTATGGTAGGCTTTTGATGATCTTCTTCTATTTCATTGCTTGAAATTGGTCTATTTAAGTTGTTTATGTCCTCCTCGTTCAGTTTAGGCTAATTCATATGTCTCTAGAAACTTGTTGATGTCTTCGAGGTTTTCTGTTTTGTTGGAGTATAGATTTTCAAAATAGCTTTCTAATTATAGTTTTGTATTTCACTCATGTCTGTTGTGATATTTCCTTGTTCATTCCGAATTTTAGTAATTTGAGTTTTCTCCCTTTTTCTCTTTGTTAGCATGGCTAAGGGTTTATCAATTTTGTTTATTTTTTCAAAGAACCAACTATTTATTTTGTTAATTTTTCCCATTGTTTCTTTTGTTTCAATTTCGTTGATTTCGGCTCTGATTTTAACTATTTCCTGTCTTCTACTACTTTTGGTGTTGGTCTGCTCTTCTTTTTCTAGGGCTTTGAGCTGTAGTGTTAAGTCATTTATTTGTTGATTTCTACTTCTTTTGTTGAATGCGCCCCATGAAATAAATCTTCGTCTCAGTACTGCTTTCATAGTGTCCGAGAGATTTTGATGTGATGTGTCTTTGTTCTCCTTTACTTCTAAGAATTTTTTTTTATTTCCCTCCTGATGTCTTCTGTTATTCATTCATCGTATAATAGTGTATTATTTAATCTCAAGTATTGGAGAAGTTTCTGTTTTTTATTCTGTTATTTATTTCTAATTTCAGTCCATTATGATCTGATAGAGTACAAGGTAGTATCTCTATCTTCTTGTATTTGCTAACAGTAGCTTTGTAGCATAAAACATGGTCTATTTTAGAGAAGGATCCATGTGCTGCTGAGAAGAAATTGTATTCGTTCTTTTTTGGATGGTATATTCTATATAAGTCGGTTAAGTCTAAATTGTTGATTGTGTTTTTGAGATCTATGGTTTCTTTATTCAATTTTTGTTTGGACGATCTATCCAGCGATGAGAGAGGTGTGTTAAAATCACCTAGTATTATTTATTGTGTTGTTGTCTATTTGATTTCTGGAGTTGAGAAGGATTTGTTTGACGTACATGGATGAGCCAATGTTCGGGTCATAGATATTTATGATATGTCTTGCTGATTTATGCTTCCCTTAAGCAGTATGTAATGTCCTTCTTTATCCCTTCTGACTAGTTTTGGCTTGATGTTCACATTATCTGAAATGAGGATGGATACTCCAGCTTTTTTGTTGTGTCCGTGTGCATGGTATGTTTTTTCCCATCCTTTCACCTTTAGTCTATGGGTATCTCTTTCTATGAGATGGGTCTCTTGCAGGCAGCATATTGTTGGATACATTAAGTAAATTTCTGAAAATATATAGTTCAGTATTTGGAACCAAACAACAGGGTCATTATTAGCATTGTTACTACTATTATTATTACTGAGAATCTGGGGATTCCCAATCTCCCTGACTTGCACACCACTTGCTTGCTGAGAGGAGCCCACTGACCATCAGTCCTTCCATGTTGGCCCCATCAAGCACACACTGCTTCCCTCTGATGCTCCCTGGAGTTCTTCCTCAACAGAAAATACTATGACTAATTGTATAAGCCCAACTGGTAGACAGACTGATCATGGGAGATATGGGCTTGTTATCATGCTATAAAAATATATCTTGAAATTTACAATAAAGAAAAGCACTGTATATAACAGGAGATAGAAAATTTTACTGTAAACGTTTGGTAAAACTCAACTGAGAATCCATTAGAATCTGAGCTTTCATATTGTGGAAGATTTTAAATTGCTATTTCAATTCATTACTTGGTATTGGTCTCTTTAGATTTTACACGTTTTTCTATTTCAATTTGGGCAGATCATATGTCTCTAGAAATTTGTCATTCGTTTCTAGATATTGTTGTTTATTGAAGTATAAATTTTCAACATAGATTCAGATAAACCTCAGTATTTCAGAAGGATGTAGGGTGCAATCTCCTTTCTATCACTGATATTGTTGATTTTTTTCTCTCCTTCTTTTAGTTAGTCAACTTTATTTCTCTTTTTTAAAGAACAAACTCTTCATTACATTGATTCTGTGTATTGTTCAATTATTCTCAGTTTCAATGATTTTTTTTTTTCCTTTGATCTTCATTATTCCCTGTCTTCTACTGGTTTTGGAGTTTAGTCTGCTTTTTCCCTAAGGGCTTGAGGTGGAATATAGGCTTATTTATTTGGAATCTGTCAAGTCTTTAAATGTAGGCAAACAGTGCCATAAGTTTTTCTCTTAGGACTGCTTTTACACAATCCAAGATACATTGATATGCCCTCTTTGATCTCATTAGTTTCTAAGAATTTCTTAATTTCTCTTGTCATTTCTTCTTTGATCAGTTCTTTAGTTAGGTGAGCATTGTTCAACCACCCTGTATTTATGTCACTTACATTTTTTTTCTTTTCTAATAGAATACATGGGATTACATCAGATTTTGACTTGCTAATATTTGATATTTAGGCATGAATATGATCTGTTTTGTAAACAGTTTCAGTGTTGCTGAGAAGAAGATAAATTTAGGTCTTTGAGATTGGAATATTAGGTTGGTTATCAGGTAGGTCCACTTTATTATAGTGTTGATCAGGCTTAAATATGTTTGATATTTTGATGACCTGTCTATTGGTGACAGGGGAGTGTTGAAATCACCCAGTGTTTTGGGGTTTGGATTTAACTCATTTAGCATAATATGTAGTATTATGTTATTATGTATTATTTCTTTTGTGTAATTCTGTATGTTCACATTTGTGGCATAAATGTTTACTATTCTTGTAACTTCCTGTTGGATTTTTCATGTTACTGAGATAAAGTGGACTTCTTTGTCTTTTCTGATTAATTTTTGCTTGAGATTTTTAGCAGAATTGAGAACTATCTATTCCTGCTGGTTTTCTTTGACCATATGCCTGGAAAAAATATTTCGCCATCCTTTCACCTTCAGGTTGGGATGTTTTTGCCTATAAGCTGAGTCTTTTCTTAGCATCATAGACATGCATTCAGGTTTTGTCATATTCTACTAATCTGTGTCTTTTAATTGAGAAATTAAGATGATAAACATTTATTGTAAGTATGTATATGTGTTTGTTGTTTCCTTTCATAATTTTTGTTATATTATGTCCTGATTTGATTCTCATTTACTGGATTATTTTTTTGTTTAACTTCTGTTTGTAGTCTTTGAAAATAGTTTTTTTAGTTCCTCTGTGTAGTATATCATTGAGTTTCCTTTGTAATGCTGACTTTGTCCCCATGAATTCTTTTAATTTTTTTAATTCTCTTTTTTACTGTAAAAATATTTCACTTGCATTTAATCTGCAGAAATTCTTGTAATTTAATGATTTTGTTTCCCCCTCAAATGTTAAACGGTGTTTTCCTGTGTATGGAAACCTTGGCTGACAGTTGTTTTCTTTTAGATCTTGGAATATCTCATGCCAGAAATACTTGAAATTTGGGACTTAACTGATAAATCAGAAGTGAGCCTTATTGAGTTGTCTGTAATTTGCAACCTAATGTTTCCCTTTTGTAGACTTTAATATTCTTTCTTTTTCTATATGCTAGGAATATTGATTATATTTCTCAGCAAGCATCTCTTTTTACTGTAAGCCCCCTCTTTTGTGTCCTGTAAGTTGGAAACATAAGCAGTAGAAGATAGAAATTGGATGATGACAGTTGCCTTTTTGCCACAATGTTTCGATTCTGGGACCCAAGAAATTATGAGACATCACCACCTGCTTTTGCCGGTTTATATCACCGGCAAAAGCACCGGTTTATATCACGGTTTATATCAATAGCGTCTGGTCAAATTGCTGAAGCCATTTTCTGAGGGAAACAGGCTTAGAACAGGAGGCACAACATTCACCGACTCACACCTCCTGAGATGTTAAGAGGATCCAGCACCTGAACTGGTTTGTGCATTATAAATTTTACCCTGCTCTTTGGAATTTTTCAAAGAAGTTCAGGAGGAAAAATAAGAAAAAAAAATACTTTCTAGGAAAGTGTCAGTTAATTTTGAATGTAATGGCAAGGCATTCATGTGTGAATGATCCTCAATATCTCCATTCATATTCAAAAATTGAGCATCTTCTCACTCCCAAATATTTCTGCCTCTGCCACTGTTCCTGACATCCTTGAATATCTGATACATTCTCCTGCCCACCGACCATTCTGCGACTTCCTATTTCATCCTTCAGGAAGAGGGGAAATATATTTTCCTTAGGACACAGGGCTAGGCTTGGGTATTTACAAGCAAAAAGGATCCATACTGGATTGTTTTGGACAGGAGAATTACAAATTCCTTAGTCATTGTTTGGCTTGGAGTGTTGGCTTCTCTGCATGAATTTTAATAAATAAGACGTTAGGTGATCATGTGTTGTATCTCAGAGGAACCATTCCAGTGCAGGCCATATAGCCCATTTGGTAGAGTGCCTGCTTACACGCCTCAGGCCCAGGTTCAAGCCCCAAGCACTGAGGGATTGTGGAAATAACAAAGGAAAACAAATCTGAGTCTCCCAACCTTCCATCATCTCTTTTCTTTTTTATTCTTTCCTCCTCTCCTCACAAAAGGAATCAACACTCTAAAATAGCACCAATTTCTCATGCAACCCAAATCCACCAACAGCTTTCAGCAGGCAAATGTGATTCAAGAGAACAGTGCTCAACAGTCACCTGCATTTCCTCAGACTACTCATTCCATGAAGTCTCTCTTCACTCCTTAGGGCATAGATCTCAGGCCTCTCATTATTACGCTAATATGAATAATATTTCTGCACATTCTTCAGCTGTGAATTGTGCACAGGTTTTCAAGAACTCCAAAATAAGGACCGCAATTGTAAATCCCACTCTCCATGCTTCGTGGACCCACTGCCATATTCTCTGCCAGTGAAGGGCCTTTCACACCAGAGCACTTTCTAGCTGAACCACATGGTCTAAAGTTAAGCCAGTATGTGAACACTAAAGACAGCCGCTCTTTTCCTATGAAATCCTCTCACACTATTGCTTTGCAGAGGCTTGCCTGGGATTTCTTGGTGAGTAAAGTTAGGATTAGGGTCTGAACCCATGTTAGCCTGCATTGATAGCATTCAGGAGTTTCACAGGCCTTTTACATCCCACTAAATATTATTAGAGCTCCAGTGTGAAGAGCAACAGAGCCCTTTTGTATTCTTTTGTAAATATTGAAGGACATCCATAAAACAAGTAGTGCCTGGATTAGTGTTGCATAGCCCAGCATCACCTGGCTTAAATTGTAGATCGTGGAAGAAGGGGCTGTGAAGTTAGTAATGACTGTGCTCATGTGTTCTTGTGCCAGAAAAAATAGGAATCAACATTCGTATATTCGACGGTCTCCAGAGAGCAACAGAAAAGAGACAGGAACTTGCAAATTCATCGTTATTCTAAAAGTGGGAATGAGAATCGGTATTCATGGTTGCATAGAGAATGAGCGAACAATAACTACATCCTGTTTTGGTAATGTATGGAGAACTTGAACTTATTTTGTGGAGTTTGAGGGTTGACCATGATCCTTGTCGATTTTCATCAGGTGATTTCTCTGTAGTTGTGTTCCAGCATCAACATCCTTCAGTTTTTTCTGGCCCCACAATATCCTTGTTTTCCTCCTTTGAATATTCAGCTTGGAGGCTGTGAACCATTCCATTTTCAGCATAATTTATTTTCAAGTCTGGTGTTATGACCTTTGAAACTGTGTCCATCATGCCATCAGGAGGCTGATAATTGATCCCCCAACTTGTGGTCTGCACCACCCTGGAGATGGTTAGAAGTCTCCTGGTAACACCCCACAAAACGTGGTGACAAAGAAGTATTTGTGTCTCATGAAGAAAAACCATTTTCTGAATACAGATTGGCAATATCTCTGTATCTTGTTATGGTTTGAAGTGACCCTGAAAATATCCTAGCAGTATACTTTCATGGTGCAGCCCAGTTGTAAGGCAGGAGGAAAGAGAAGGGGACTGGCAGTTGGAGGAAACACAGAACAACTCTACTTTCTCGTCAAATTCATCCTGCCCTCCTTCCAACAGGCAGAGTAAACGACTCCCTTCTCTCTTCATGCGCCACTAGAGGAGCCACTCACAAACACATGGAACATGGACATCTCAGGTTCTTTCTGTCTCCTGTCCACACTTCATATCTCAGTAGGAGAAACCAGACAGATGGAAAACGATGTGTCCCAAATCAAGGTTCACCTAAACTACGAAGAAGAACTGCATGCTTTACTGAGGGGAGCACTCACTACCCATCACTCCAAGAGGCTGATAGGCCCCTAGGCTGGTTTTCTGAGTCTGAAGAAAACCAAGCTTTTCCCAGTCCTGGAGGAGTGGGGTTTGAGGACAAATCCAGTGGT
Source organism: Sciurus vulgaris (assembly GCF_902686455.1). Taxonomy (NCBI): domain Eukaryota; kingdom Metazoa; phylum Chordata; class Mammalia; order Rodentia; family Sciuridae; genus Sciurus; species Sciurus vulgaris. The sequence continues at coordinate 75,944,679 of NC_136477.1, forward strand.
GCTAGTGCTACGATTACTGATCCATGTGCCCTCAAGCACTCCTATGTCCCAGCCCCTTTCACTGAATTGGTGGGGCAAATAGCCTGCATCAGGAGGCAAATGAGCTGCCTTCCAGGCATAATGGTGTGGCCAAGGGTGCTCAGTGCCACCTAGTCGAACTCTGTGGACGTGCAAGCTCTCACACTTCAATGGGATTCATAGTCCTTCCTGGAAATGAGAGGATTTATGGCTCACAGCCTGTTTGCTCGTTGCCCGGGGCAACAAGGATAGAATCATTTCTTCAAATACGCAAGACCCTGGCAGCAGCTCCCTTCATCTGTCCTCATATCTGCACTCCTGACCCACTGCATGTCTTGAATGTGGTTTGGAAGTGGACAGCAGCTGCAAGTTCTCTGGTTGCCATGGGAACCGTGACGCTTCCTTGTTCTCAATTCGCTCCTCTATGAAATCAGCTGGAATCTAGGGTGCAGGTGCAATACCACTGGAGACACTCGTGAAAGTTCATGTTGCCCGAGGTTTTATAAACACTCTGGGGAGTGCAATCAACTGACTTCTCTTACCGGAGCCTCAAAACAATGTGACCTTCACAACCTAGCTGACCAATGCCTGCTCTTTCCCCTTTAATTAGTGCAGAGTTTCCATGTATGGTTCTCATGTTACAGGAGAACTGGGAAACCATTGTTATGTTTTCCTTAGTGAAATTGATTGCAACCAAATGAATGAAGGATCAAGCATATGACTTTACCACTTATCTCTGTAATAAATCTTGAGAGTAAACACTGGCAACATGAGCATCAAAAGAGAGAAATTGGATGATGATAGTTGCCTTTTTGTCACAATGTTTCGATTCTGGGACCCAAGAAATTATGAGCCATCAACACCTGCTTTTGCCTGTTTATATCACCCAACAGCGTCTGGTCAAATTGCTGAAGCCATTTACTGAGGGAAACAGGCTTAGAACAGGAGGCACAACATTCACGGATCACCACCTCCTGAGATGTTAAGAAGATCCAGCACCTGATCTGGATTGTGCATTATGCACTTTTCCCTGCTCTTTGGAATTTTTCAAAAAACTTTCAAGAACAAAATTTAAAAAAAAAAATACTTTCTAGGAAAGTGTCAGTTAATTTTGAGTGTAATGGCCAGGCATTCATGTGTGAATGATCCTCAATATCTCCATTCATATTCAACAACTGAGCATCTTCTCACTCCCAAATATTTCTGCCTCTGACCTGTTCCTGACATCCTTGGATCCCTGATATATTTTCCTGCCCACATATTAATCAGCTACTTCCTATTTCATCCTTCAGGAAGAGGGGAAATATATTTCCCTTAGGACACAGGGCTAGGCTTGGGTATTTACAAGCAAAAAGGATCCATACTGGATTGTTTTGGACAGGAGAATTATGAATTCCTTAGTCATTGTTTGGTTTGACTTGTTTGCTTCTCTGCATGAAATTTCACTAATTAAGACGTTAGGTGATCATGTGTTGTATCTCAGAGGAACCGTTCCAGTGCAGGTCATATAGCCCATGTGGTAGCGTGCCTGCCTTACACACCTCAGATCCGGGTTTGAGTCCCCAGCACTGTGGATTGTGGAAAGAACAAAGGAAAACAAATCTGAGCCTCCCAACCTTCCATCATCTCTTTCCTTTCTCTTTTCTTTCCTCCTCTCATCACAAAAGGAATCCACACTGTAAATCAGCACCAATTTCTCATGCAACCCAAATCCACCAACAGCTTTCAGCAGGCAACTTTGATCCAAGAGAACAGTGATCAACAGTCACCTGCATTTCCTCAGACTACTCATTCCATGAAGTCTCTCTACACTCCTTAGGGCACAGATCTCGGACCTCTCATTATTACGCTAATATGAATAATATTTCTACACCTTCTTCAGCTGCGAATTGTGCACAGGTTTTCAAGAACTCCAAAATAAGGACCGCAATTGTAAATCCCACTCTCCATGCTTCGTGGACCCACTGCCATATTCTCTGCCAGTGAAGGGCCTTTCACACCAGAGCACTTTCCAGCTGAATCACATGGTCTAAAGTTAAGCCCGTATGCGAACACGAAAGACAGCCTCTCTTTTCCTATGAAATCCTCTCACACTATTGCTTTGCAGAGGCTTGCCTGGGATTTCTTGGTGAGTAAAGTTAGGATTAGGGTCTGAACCCATGTTAGCCTGCATTGATAGTATTCAGGAGTTTCACAGGCCTTTTACATCCCACTAAATATTATTAGAGCTCCAGTGTGAAGAGCAACAGAGCCCTTTTGTATTCTTTTGTAAATATTGAAGGACATCCATAAAACAAGCAGTGCCTGGATTAGTGTTGCATCGCCCAGCATCACCTGGCTTAAATTGTAGATCGTGGAAGAAGGTGCTGTGAAGTTAGTAATGCTGGTGCTCATGTGTTCTTGTGCCGGGAAAAATACTAGTCAACATTGGCATATTCGACGGTCTCCTGAGAGCAACAGAAAAGAGACAGGAACTTGCAAGTCCATCTTTGTTCTAGAAGTAGGAATGAGGACAGTATTCATGGTTGCATAGAGAATGTGGGGACAATAACTACATCCTGTTTTGGTAGTGTATGGAGAACTTGAACATATTTTGTGGAGTTTGATGATCCTTGTCGATTTTCATCAGGTGATTTCTCTGTAGTTGTGTTCCAGCATCAACATCCTTCAGCTTTACTGGCCCCACAATATCCTTGCTCTGCTCCTTTGAATATTCAGTTTGGAGGCTGTGAACCATTCCATTTTCAGCATAATTTATTTTCAAGTCTGGTGTTATGCCCTTTGAAACTGTGTCCATCATGCCGTCACGAGGCTGATAATTGATCACCCAGCATGTAGTCTGCTCCAAACTGGAGATGGTTAGAAGTCTCCTGGTAACATCCCACAGAACGTGGTGACAAAGAAGTATTTGTGTCTCATGAAGAAAAACCATTTTCTGAATACAGATTGGCAATATCTCTGTATCTTGTTATGGTTTGAAGTGACCCTGGAAATATCCTAGCAGTATACTTTCATGGTGCAGCCCAGTTGTAAGGCAGGAGCAAAGAGAAGGGGACTGGCATTTGGAGTAAACAAAGAACAACTCTACTTTCTTGTCACGTTCATCCTGCCCTCCTTCCAACAGGCAGAGTAAACGACTCCCTCCTCTCTTCATGCGCCCCTAGAGGAGCCATGCACATTCACATGGAACATGGACATCCGAGGTCCCATCTGTCTCCTGACCACAATTCATAGGTCTGTAGGAGAAGCCAGACAGATGGAAACCGATTTGTCCCATATCAAGGTTCACCTAAACTACGGAGAAGCCCTGCATGCTTTACTGAGGGGAGCACTCACCACCCATCTCTCCATGAGGCTCGTAGGCCCCTTGGCTTGTTTTCTGAGTCTGAAGAAAACCAAGCTTGTCCCAGTCCTGGAGCAGTAGTGTCAGGGCCAAATCCAGTGGTGCCAGTGCTAGGATTGTTGATCCTTGTGCCCTCAAGTACCCTTCTGTCCCAGCCTGTTGCACTGAATTTGTGAGGCTTATAGCTTGCCTCAGGAGGCAAATGAGCTGCCTTCCAGGCATAATGGTGTGGCCAAGGGTGCTCAGCGCCACCTAGTCGACCTGTGTGGACATGCAAGCTCTCACAATTCAATGGGATTCATTGTCCTGCCTGGATATGAAGGGATTTATGACTCACAGCCTGTTTGCTCATTGCCCTGGGCAACAAGGATGGAATCATTTCTTCAAATACGCAAGACCATGGCAGCAGCTCCCTTCATCTGTCCTCGTACCTGCACTCCTGACCCACTGCATGTCTTGAATGCAGTTTGGAAGTGGACAGCAGCTGCAAGTTCTCTGGTTGCCATGGGAACCGTAATGCTTCCTTGTTCTCAATTTGCTCCTCTATGACATCAGCTGGAATCTAGGGTGCAGGTGCAATACCACTGGAGACACTGGTGAAAGTTCATGTTGCCCGAGGCTTTACAAACACTCTGGGGAGTGCAATCAACTGACTTCTCCTATGGGAGCCTCAAAACAACGTGACCTTCACAACCTAGCTGACCAATGCCTACTCCTTCCCCTTTAATTAGTGGAGAGTTTCCATGTATGGCTCTCATGTCACAGGAGAACTGGGAAACCATTGTTATGTTTTCCTTAGTGAAATTGATTGCAACCAAATGAATGAAGGATCAAGCATATGACTTTACTACTTATCTCAGTGTAATAAATTTTGAGAGTAAACACTGGCAACATGAGCAGTAGAAGAGAGAAATTCGATGATGATAGTTGCTTTTTTGCCACAATGTTTCGATTCTGGGACCCGAGAAATTATGAGCCATAACCACCTGCTTTTGCCTGTTTATATCACCCAACAGCGTCTGGTCAAATTGCTGAAGCCATTTACTGAGGGAAACAAGCTTAGAACAGGAGGCACAACATTCACGGATCACCACCTCCTGAGATGTTAAGAGGATCCAGCACCTGATCTGGATAGTGCATTATGCACTTTTCCCTGCTCTTTGGAATTTTTCAAAAAACGTTCAAGAGGAAAAATAAGAAAGAAAATACTTTCCAGAAAAGTGTCAGTTAATTTTGAGTTTAATGGCCAGACATTCGTGTGTGAATGATCCTCAATATCTCCATTCATATTCAACAATTGAGCATCTTCTCACTCCCAAATATTTCTGCCTCTGCCCTGTTCCTGACATCCTTGGATCCCTGATATATTTTCCTTCCCACGTATTAATCAGCCACTTCCTATTTCATCCTTCAGGAAGAGGGGAAATATATTTCCCTTAGGACACAGGGCTAGGCTTGGGTGCTTACAAAGAAAAAGGATCCATACTGTATTGTTTTGGACAGGAGAATTATGAATTCCTTAGTCATTGGTTGAACTTGTTTGCTTCTCTGCATGAAATTTCACTAATTAAGACGTTAGGTGATCATGTGTTGTATCTCAGAGGAACCGTTCCAGTGCAGACCATATAGCCCATGTGGTAGCGTGCCTGCCTGACAGGCCTCAGCCTGGGTTGAGTCACCTGCACTCTGGATTGTGGAAATAACAAAGGAAAACAAATCTGAGTCTCCCAACCTTCCATCATCTCTTTTCCATTTTTTTCTTTCCTCCTCTCCTCACAAAAGGAATCCACACTCTAAAATAGCACCAATTTCTCATGCAACCCAAATCCACCAACAGCTTTCAGCAGGCAAATGTGATCCAAGAGAACAGTACTCAACAGTCACCTGCATTTCCTCAGACTACTCATTCCATGAAGTCTCTCTACACTCCTTAGGGCATAGATCTCAGGCCTCTCATTATTATGCTAATATGAATAATATTTCTGCACCTTCTTCGGCTGCGAATTGTGCACAGGTTTTCAAGAACTCCAAAATAAGGACCGCAATTGTACCTCCCACTCTCCATGCTTCGTGGACCCACTGCCATATTCTCTGCCAGTGAAGGGCCATTCACACCAGAGCACTTTCTAGCTGAACCACATGGTCTAAAGTTAAGACAGTATGTGAGCTCAAAAGACAGCAGCTTTTTTCCTACGAAATCCTCTCACACTGTTGCTTTGCAGAGGCTTGCCTGTGATTTCTTGGTGAGTAAAGTTAGGATTAGGGTCTGAACCCATGTTGGCCTGCATTGATAGCATTCAGGAGTTTCACAGGCCTTTTACATCCCACTCACTTAATATTATTAGAGCTCCAGTGTGAAGAGCAACAGAGCCCTTTTGTATTCTTTTGTAAATATTGAAGGACATCCATAAAACAAGCAGTGCCTGGATTAGTGTTGCATAGCCCAGCATCACCTGGCTTAAATTGTAGATCATGGAAGAAGGTGCTGTTAAGTTAGTAATGCCGGAGCTCATGTGTTCTTGTGCCCGAAAAAATGCTAGTCAACATTGGTATATTCGACTGTCCCCTGAGAGCAACAGAAAAGTGACAGAAACTTGCAAGTCCAGCATTGTTCTAAAAGTGGAAATGAGAATCGGTATTCATGGTTGCATAGAGAATGTGCGGACAATAACTACATCCTGATTTGGTAGTGTATGGAGAACTTGAACATATTTTGTGGAGTTTGATGATCCTTGTTGATTTTCATCAGGTGATTTCTCTGTAGTTGTTTTCCAGCATCAACATGCTTCAGGTTTTCTGGCCCCACAATATCCTTGCTCTCCTCCTTTGAATATTCAGCTTGGAGGCTGTTAACCATTCCATTTTCAGCATAATTTATTTTCAAGTCTTGTGTTATGACCTTTGAAACTGTGTCCATCATGCCGTCATGAGGCTGATAATTGATTCCCCAGCTTGTGGTCTGCTCCAACCTGGAGATGGTTAGAAGTCTCCTGGTAACATCCCACAGAACGTGGTGACAAAGAAGTATTTGTGTCTCATGAAGAAAAACCATTTTCTGAATACAGATTGGCAATATCTCTGTATCTTGTTATGGTTTGAAGTGACCCTGAAAATATCCTAGCAGTATACTTTCATGGTGCAGCCCAGTTGTAAGGCAGGAGCAAAGAGAAGGGGACTGGCATTTGGAGTGAATAAAGAACAACTCTACTTTCTTGTCATGTTCATCCTGCCCTCCTTCCAACAGGCAGAGTAAATGACTCCCTCCTCTCTTCATGCACCACTAGAGGAGCCACGCATATTCACATGGAACATGGACATCGCAGGTCCCATCTGTCCCCTGTCCACACTTCGTATGTCTGTAGGAGAAGCCAGACAGATGGAAACCGATTTGTCCCATATCAAGTTTCACCTAAACTACGGAGAAGCCCTGCATGCTTTACTGAGGGGAGCACTCACCACCCATCTCTCCATGAGGCTCCTAGGCCTCTTGCCTTGTTTTCTGAGTCTGAAGAAAACCAAGCTTGACCCAGTCCTGGCGGAGTAGTGTCAGAGCCAAATCCACTGGTGCCAGTGCTAGGATTGTTGATCCTTTTGCCCTAAAGTACCCCTCTGTCCCAGCCTGTGGCACTGAATTGGTGGGGCTTATAGCTTGCCTCAGGAGGCAAATGAGCTGCCTTCCAGGCATAATGGTGTGGCCAAGGGTGCTCAGCGCCACCTAGTCGACCTGTGGGGACGTACAAGCTCTCACACTTCAATGGGATTCATTGTCCTACCTGGATATGAGGGGATTTATGACTCAAGCCTGTTTGCTCATTGCCCTGGGCAACAAGGATAGAATCATTTCTTCAAATACGCAAGACCTTGGCAGCAGCTCCCTTCATCTGTCCTCGTACCTGCACTCCTGACCCACTGCATGTCTTGAATGCGGTTTGGAAGTGGACAGCAGCTGCAAGTTCTCTGGTTGCCATGGGAACCGTGATGCTTTCTTGTTCTCAATTCGCTCCTCTATGACATCAGCTGGAATCTAGGGTGCAGATGCAATACCACTGGAGACACTGGTGAAAGTTCATTTTGCCCGAGGTTTTACAAACACTCTGGGGAGTGCAATCAACTGACTTCTCTTATGGGAGCCTCAAAACAACGTGACCTTCACAACCTAGCTGACCAATGCCTGCTCCTTCCCCTTTAATTAGTGGAGAGTTTCCATATATAGCTCTCATGTCACAGGAGAACTGGGAAACCATTGTTATGTTTTCCTTAGTGAAATTGATTGCAACCAAATGAATGAAGGATGAAGCATATGACTTTACCACTCATCTCTGTGTAATAAATCTTGAGAGTAAACACTGGCAACATGAGCAGTAGAAGAGAGAAATTCGATGATGATAGTTGCTTTTTTGCCACAATGTTTCGATTCTGGGACCCGAGAAATTATGAGCCATCACCACCTGCTTTTGCCTGTTTATATCACCCAACAGCGTCTGGTCAAATTGCTGAAGCCATTTTCTGAGGGAAACAGGCTTAGAACAGGAGGCACAACATTCACCGACTCACACCTCCTGAGATGTTAAGAGGATCCAGCACCTGATCTGGATTGTGCATTATGCACTTTTCCCTGCTCTTTGGAATTTTTCAAAAAACGTTCAAGAGGAAAAATAAGAAAAAAAAAAAAAACTTTCCAGGAAAGTGTCAGTTAATTTTGAGTATAATGGCCAGGCATTCATGTGTGAATGATCCTCAATATCTCCATTCATATTCAACAATTGAACATCTTCTCACTCCCAAATATTTCTGCCTCTGACCTGTTCCTGACATCCTTGGATCCCTGATATATTTTCCTTCCCACGTATTAATCAGCCACTTCCTATTTCATCCTTCAGGAAGAGGGGAAATATATTTCCCTTAGGACACAGGGCTAGGCTTGGGTATTTACAAGCAAAAAGGATCCATACTGGATTGTTTTGGACAGGAGAATTACGAATTCCTTAGTCATCGTTTGGTTAGACTTGTTTGCTTCTCTGCATGAAATTTCACTAATTAAGACGTTAGGTGATCATGTGTTGTATCTCAGAGGAACCGTTCCAGTTCAGGCCATATAGCCCATGTGGTAGCGTGCCTGCCTTACATGCCTCAGGCCCGGAATCGAGTCCCCAGCACTGTGGATTGTGGAAATAACAAAGGAAACAAATCTGAGCCTCCCAACCTTCCAGTTTCCAAAAATTTTAGACTTGTAGGTGAGAAGTCCAATCCCAAAAGACCTATACCTCCTCTAGATCCTGGAGTCAAGGACCCCTCATCTATCTTTGCTCTATCTTTTCTGGATTCTTCCCTAAATACCCTCTTAATCATCATTGCTTAGGGTTTTCTGAGTCCTCTGGTTCAGCACCCCTCTCCTACCAGTGATCAGTGTTCTCTGAGTCCTGCTCTAAATCCCCCTACATCTAACATTACTCAGGGTACTCTGAGTCCTGTGGGTGAGCTTTCTCTTCCAGTAGTGCTCTGATTCCACTCGTACCTCTTGGCAATTGACCCTCTTCTAACATGGCACAGTCTTCTGTGTTTCATCTGATACATTTGTCTGACCTGAACTTACTCAGTCTCTATTACATCCTGTGTGTGTCTTTCAACTAACAGTGCTCATGCTGCTGTGTTTTAGTCTGAGTTCACTAAATATTTCATGCTCATTCCATTCTGGGTCTTTTTGGTGAGTGCCCCTTTAATCTTCTCTCTGTCCTTTTCAAGGCTTCCAAAGGCAATACTTGCTCAGACTCACTTGGTCCTGTGTGTGAGTCCCCCTCACCAGACAGTGCTGTCTTCTCTATGGAATGTCCTTAATCTCCCTGCATACGCAATTTCTCATGGTCATCTGAGTCCTGTGGTTAGTGCCCATCACACAGAGGTGCTCAGTTTTCCATGAATATTGTTTTGGCTTGTCCCATACCCTTCAGTATTCTGATTTCTCTGTGTCCTCTGGGTGAGCACCCCTCATCAAGCAGTGCCCACTGTAGTCTTGAATTTCAGTGTGAGTGCCCATCCAGCAGCAGTGCTCAGTCTCCTCTGTGCCATAAGCTACTTTTCCTTAACCAATCTTATCTCAGCCTCTAGCTCATGGGTGTGATCATATATACTCTAACATTGCTCGGTCTTTTCTGGGTTCTGTCTTAACCCCACCTACCCTACCAATGTTCAGTGTCCTCTGAGTCTTCTGGGTGAGCACACCTCTCCCACCAGTGCTCAAACTTTTCTGGGTTTGGTCCTTAATCTCCCCTCCAACACCATTGCTCAGGGTATTCTGAGTCCTGTGGGTAATCAAACCTCTCCCGCCAGTACTCATTTCCCTTTGAATTTTGTGGATGGGCACCCTGGCATCACGAGAGCTCCCTATCCACAGAGCCCTAGGCAACCCAGATCTATTAGTGAATTCTGTGAGTCCCAATCAGGCTAATATCAGTATACCATCTCTGACATTATCTTAGTGTCCAGGACAACACTATTGTGAAAACTTCCTGAGATGTGGATATATACTCTTTCCAACAACCTCAATAGGACTTTGGTGCTGCCATGCAGACAGGCTCCTCATCAATGCTTGAAAATTTTGCTGGATTTCATTTCCCACAACATTGAGGTCCTTGTTTCACCATGAATTCTTCATTATTCCCACATCATTCCTCCAGTGGCTGAGGTCTTTTTGGTGATGAAGCACGCCCAGGATTTATGACATCTTCTTGAACAGTGGATGAAAAGCACATATTTAAGTATTTTTAGGGTCTTGTCTGATATGTCACTGACTGCTCACTTCTGAGAAGACAGAAACCCTCTTAGGACTTCTGCATCAGGAACAATGCACAACTTCAAAAGACAGTGAAATGTGGCCAAGTATAAATTCCCATTCACATGCAGTACTTCCCCAGATTTTTGAAAGGCACCACTGTCAACCCACCCCTGAAGTAACTGAGACCATGACCTGAGGTTCTCTCTTGATATGGGTCTAAAGGCTGTGAGTCATCTTAATGAGCACCTCTTTTCCAAATGTAGTCTGACTCCTCTGACTCCTGTGGTAAAACATCTCACCTAAATGTGCTCTGGCGGGGGTTTTCAAGATGGCGGCCTAGAGGGTGGCTGCATTTCGTGTTGCGCCAGGACTCAGGATTAAGAGAGGAGATATTGGGACGCTTGGGACCAACTCAAAGTAGCCGGGTGACTCTCACCCCCTGGGGGGGCATCCCGGATGGGACGGGGGTCCCGGAATGCAGGAAACTTTGTGAAGTAGAACTGCTGGCGAGACGCCCCTCCCCCCGCTGGAGCAGTGAACTCGGATAGCTGGGAGCGCCGTAGAGGAGGCCGCTCAGCACAGCGCTGGGACTCGGAGCAGCCACTGGGGCTCCGGCGGCTGCCCGGGGGAGGAGTGGCGGGGAGAACTGTGTGGACTCAGGACACCGGGGCCTGCCCTGAGGAGGAGGAGAGGAGCGTGGCCACTTGGATTCGGAGAGACTGCACCAGAGCTGCAGGCGGTTGCCAGAGGAGAAGCTGCGCGGCGAGCTGTTTGGAATCAGAACGACGCTTCTGAACACTGGGGCCTGCCCTGAGGACGAGGAGGAAGAGGAGCGGCCGCTTGGATTCGAGTGACTACACGGGAGCTACAGGCGGTTGCCAGAGAAGGGGCTGCGTGGCGAGCTGTTTGGACTCTGACCACTTCTGAACCCCGGGGCCTGCCCGGAGGAGTAGGAGAAGGAGGAGAAGGAGCGCGGCGGGTCCTTTGGACTCGCAGTGACTGCATTAGCGCTCCAGGCGGCTGCTCAGAGGAGAAGGCGAGTGGTGAGTTGTTTGGTCTTAAAGTGACAGCTCCTGAACACAGGGGGGCTGCCTGGAGGAGAAGCGTGGTGGGACGCTTGGTCTTGAGTGGCCGCACTTGAGCTCCGGGCGGTGCCCAGAGGACCCGTGCAGCGGGTCACGTGGATTCAGAGCCACTCAGAGGGACTGCTCCTGAACACCCGGGGGGTTATCTGGAGAAGGAGGAGGAACGGGGAGGGTCACTTCGACTCGGAGTGATTGATTGCCCCGGGCTACGGGTGGCTGGTGGGAGGAGGAGGCACGAAGTGAGTTTCTTGGACTCCTAGTGACCGCACCGGCATACTGGGCGGCTGTCTGGAGGAAGAGGCTGGTGGCGGGTCTCTGGGACTCAGAGCGATTGTTCGGGGCCACAGGTGGCTGCTCAGAGGAGGGGCCACACAGCCAGGCGATTAGGTGCAGAACAGGGTCCCAGGATCTAGGAGGCTTCTGGGTGGAAGAGCCGCACAGAGACAGGCTTAGGGCGGAGCGAAGTTTCCAGGCCTATGGGCAAATTCTCTGAGGAGGGGCAGCCTAAGGAGATTCATCTGTGAAGGGTGAGGCTCCCAGGCCCAGGAGGTAGGGCCGGGCCCCTGGAAACGTTGCAGAGGAAGGCAGCCCAGCCCAGGCAGTAGCTGTAAATTGAGGGGAACCTCTAGGAGGAAACTGACCAGCGAGACCTCCCCACTGGGTGAGTCTTCCCTGCCTGGTGAGGTTTCCCCACAAGGACGGTAAAACCAGAGACACAGGCCCAAACAGGCCTTGCCTCAGCCCACAGCCTAGGTCCCCTTTGGATGACCATTGGTCAACAAGTGGAGGCACCTCTGCCCACTAGCAGGGAATATACCCCACCTGAAGGCCACCACTCCTAGAGAGGCAGCTTCCTTGTGGAGCACCGCATTATCAACTTCCTCCAAGACTTCAGCCTACTGAAGGCTAAGAGGGGATATATATAGAAATCTTCAGGGACATTGTAAATCAACAGAGGAAATCTGCAATATCTCAGCAGTCCACTGATATCTGAACAATATGAGAAAACAAGGAAAGAAAATGCTGCAAACAAATCTACATGTTACATCAATAAAACCCAATGACAGCATGGCAGAAGAAATGACAGAAAAGGAGTTCAGAATGTACATAATTAAAATGATCAGAGAAGCAAACGATGAGATGAAAGAGCAAATGCAAGCATTGAATGATCGCACCAATCGACAGTTAAAAGAGCAAATACAGGAAGCAAAAGATCATTTCAATAAAGAGTTAGAGATATTGAAAAAAAACCAAACAGAAATCCTTGACATGAAGGAAACAATAAACCAAATTAAGAACTCCATAGAAAGCATATCCAATAGGATAGAACACCTGGAAGACAGAACCTCAGACATTGAAGACAAAATATTTAACCTTGAAAACAAAGTTGAACAAACAGAGAAGATGGTAAGAAATCATGAACAGAATCTACAAGAACTATGGGATATCATGAAAAGGCCAAATTTAAGAATTATTGGGATTGAGGAAGGCCTAGAGAAACAAGCCAAAGGAATGAACAACCTATTCAATGAAATAATATCAGAAAATTTCCCAAATCTGAAGAATGAAATGGAAAATCAAGTTCAAGAGGCTTACAGGACTCCAAATACACAAAACTACAACAGACCCACACCAAGGCACATTATAATGAAAATACCTAACATACAAAATAAAGACAGAATTTTAAAGGCTGTGAGAGAAAAGAACCAGATTACATTCAGGGGGAAACCAATACGCATATCAGCAGATTTTTCAATTCAGACCCTAAAAGCTAGAAGGTCCTGGAACAACATTTTTCAAGCCCTGAAAGAAAATGGATGCCAACCAAGAATCTTATACCCAGCAAAACTTACCTTCAAATTTGACGATGAAATAAAATCCTTCCATGATAAACAAAAGCTAAAAGAATTTACAAAAAGAAAGCCAGCAATACAGAACATTCTCAACAAAATATTCCATGAGGAAGAGATGAAAAACAAAGAAGCAAATCAGCAAAGGGAGGAATTATCCTAAAGGAATTGTCAAATAAAGGAGGAAACAAGTTGTGTCAAACAAATAAATAAACAAAATTTTAAAAATGAACCAAATGACCGGGAAACCAAATCATTTCTCTATAATAACCCTGAATGTTAATGGCCTGAATTCATCAATCAAAAGACATAGAGTGGCAGACTGGATTAAAAAGAAAGATCCAAGAATATGTTGCCTGCAAGAGACTCACCTCATAGAAAAAGATACCCATAGATTAAAGGTGAAAGGATGGGGAAAAACATACCATGCACATGGACTCAGCAAAAAAGCTGGAGTATCCATCCTCATTTCCGATAATGTGGACTTCAAGCCAAAGTTAGTCAGAAGGGATAAAGAAGGTCATTTCATACTGCTTAAGGGAAGCATAAATCAGCAAGATATAACAATCATAAACATCTATGCCCCAAACAGTGGCTCATCTATGTATGTCAAACAAATCCTTCTCAATTTCAGAAACCAAATAGACCACAACACAATAATACTAGGTGATTTTCACACGCCGCTCTCACCACTGGACAGATCTTCCAGACAAAAATTGAACAAAGAAACCATAGATCTCAACAACACAATCAATAATTTAGACTTAACGGACATTTATAGAATATTTCATCCAACCAAGAGTGAATACACTTTCTTCTCAGCAGCACATGGATCCTTCTCTAAAATAGACCATATATTATGCCACAAAGCTAATGTTAGCAAATACAAGAAGATAGAGACACTAGCATGTATTCTATCAGATCATAATGGATTGAAGTTAGAAATAAATGAAAGAGTAAAACACAGAAACTATTCCAACATCTGGAGATTAAACAATATGCTATTATATGATGAATGGATAACAGAAGATATTAGGAAGGAAATTAAAAAATTCTTAGAGGTAAATGAGAACAAAGAAACATCATATCAAAATCTCTGGGACACTATGAAAGCAGTACTTAGAGGGAAATTTATTTCATGGAGTGCATTTAATAAAAGAAGTAAAACTCAACAATTAAACAACCTAACACTACAGCTCAAAGCCTTAGAAAAAGAAGAACAGAACAGCACCAAAAGTAGTAGAAGACAGGAAATAGTTAAACTCAGAGCTGAAATCAATGAAATTGAAACAAAAGAAACAATACAAAAATTGACAAAATAAATAGTTGGTTCTTCGAAAAAATAAACAAAATTGATAAACCTTTAGCCACACTAACAAAGAGAAGACGAGAGAAAACCCAAATCACTAAAATTCGGAATGAACAAGGAAATATCACAACAGACAGGATGGAAATACAAAACATAATTAGAAGCTATTTTGAAAATCTATACTCCAACAAAATAGAAAATTTCGAAGACATCAACAGGTTTCTAGAGACATATGAATTGCCTAAACTGAATGAGGAGGACATAAACAATTGAAATAGACCAATTTCAAGTACTGAAATAGAAGAAGTCATCAAAAGCCTACCAACAAAGAAAAGTCCGGGACCAGATGGGTTCTCAGCCGAGTTCTACAAAACCTTTAAGGAAGAGCTCATTCCAATACTTCTCAAAGTATTCCATAAAATAGAAGAGGAGGGAACCCTCCCAAACTCATTCTATGAAGCCAATATCACACTGATACCTAAACCAGACAGAGACTCATCAAGGAAAGAAAATTTCAGACCAATATCCTTAATGAACATCGACGCAAAAATTCTCAACAAAATTTTAGCAAATCACATACAAAAGCATATTAAAAAGATAGTGCACCATGATCAAGTGGGTTTCATCCCAGGGATGCAAGGTTGGTTCAACATCAGGAAATCAATAAACGTAATTCACCATATTAATACACTTAAAGTCAAGAATCACATGATTATTTCAATAGATGCAGAAAAAGCATTTGATAAAATACAGCACCCCTTCATGCTCAAAACACTAGAAAAAATAGGGATAGTGGGAACACTCCTTAACATTGTAAAGGCCATTTATGCTAAGCCCATGGCTAATATCATTCTAAATGGTGAGAAACTGAAAGCATTCCCCCTAAAAACTGGAACAAGGCAGGGATGCCCTCTTTCACCACTTCTATTCAACATCGTTCTTGAGACTCTGGCCAGAGCAATTAGACAAACCAAAGAAATTAAAGGGATATGAATTGGAAAAGAAGAACTCAAACTATCCCTGTTCGCTGATGACATGATTATATATTTAGAGGAACCTGGAAATTCCACTAGAAAACTCTTAGAACTTATAAGTGATTTCAGTAAAGTAGCAGGTTACAAGATCAATGCCCATAAATCCAACGCATTTTTATACATAAGTGATGAATCTTCAGAAAGAGAAATTAGGAAAACTACCCCATTCACAATAGCCTCGAAAAAAATAAAATACTTGGGAATCAATCTCACAAAAGAAGTGAAAGACCTCTACAATGAGAACTATACAACACTAAAGAAAGAAATTAAAGAACACCTTAGAAGATGGAAAGATCTTCCATGTTCTTGGATAGGAAGAATTAATATTGTCAAAATGGCCATACTACCTAAAGTGCTATACAAATTCAATGCAATTCCAATTAAAATCCCAATTGTGTACCTTACAGAAATAGAGCAAGCAATTATGAAATTCATCTGGAAGAATAAGAAACCCAGAATAGCTAAAGCAATCCTTAGCAGGAAGAGTGAAACAGGGGGTATTGCAATACCAGATCTTCAACTCTACTACGAAGCAATAGTAACAAAAACGGCATGGTATTGGTACCAAAATAGAAAGGTAGATCAATGGTACAGAATAGAGGACACGGACACAAACCCAAATAAATACAATTTTCTCATACTAGACAAAGGGGCCAAAAATATGCAATGGAGAAAAGATAGCCTCTTCAACAAATGGTGCTGGGAGAATTGGAAATCCATATGCAACAGAATGAAACTAAACCCATATCTCTCACCATGCACGAAACTAAACTCAAAATGGATTAAGGACCTCGGAATCAGACCAGAGACCCTGCAGATTATAGAAGAAAAAGTAGGTCCAAATCTTCACCTTGTTGGTCTAGGACCAGACTTCCTTAACAAGACTCCCATAGCACAAGAAATAAAAGCTAGAATCAACCACTGGGATAGATTCAAACTAAAAAGCTTTCTCTCAGCAAAGGAAACTATCAGCAATGCGAAGAAAGAGCCTACAGAGTGGGAGAATATCTTTGCCAATCATACTTCAGATAGAGCACTAATCTCCAGAATCTATAAAGAACTCAAAAAACTCTACTCCAAGAATTCAAATAGTCCAGTCAACAAATGGGCTTAGGAAATGAATAGACACTTCACAGAAGAAGATCTACAAGCAATCAACAAACATATGGAAAAATGTTCAACATCTCTAGTAATAAGAGAAATGCAAATCAAAACCACCCTAAGATTCCATCTCACCCCAATTAGAATGGCGATTATCAAGAATACGAGCAACAACAGGTGTTGGCGAGGATGTGGGGAGAAAGGTACACTCATACACTGCTGGTGGGGCTGCAAATTAGTGCAGCCACTATGGAAAGCAGTGTGGAGATTCCTTAGAAAACTTGGAATGGAACCACCATTTGACCCAGCTATCCCACTCTTTGGCCTATACCCAAAGGACTTAAAATCTGCATACTACAGAAATACAGCCACATCAATGTTCATAGCTGCTCAATTCACAATAGCCAGACTGTGGAACCAACCTAGATGCCCTTCAATTGATGAGTGGATAAAGAAACTGTGGTATATATAAACTATGGAATATTACTCAGCCATAAAGAATGATAAAATTATGACATTTGCAGGCAAATGGATGAAATTGGAGAATATCATGCTAAGTGAGATAAGCCAATCTCAAAAAGCCAAAGGACGAATGATATCGCTAATAAGTGGAGGATGACACATAATGGGGGGGAGGGAAGGGTTAGAGTTAGGGTTAGGGAGGGGGGCAAGTATGGAGGAAGGAACTACTGTATAGAGGGTAAAGAGGGGTGGGAGGGGTGGGGGGAAGGGAAAAAATAACAGAATGAATCAAACAACATTGCTCTATGTAAATTTATGATTACACAAATAGTATGCCTTTACGCCATGTACAAACAGAGAAACAACATGTATCCCATTTGTTTACAATAAAAAAAAAATGTGCTCTTGCTTCTCTGGGTCCTTCCCTAAGTCTCCACTACTCCACCATTGTTCAGGGTATTTTGTATACTATGGGTGAACACCCATTTCCACAAGTGCTCAGTTATCTCTGGGTCCTGACTTAATCACCCCTCACCCATCATAGCTTAGGGTACTCTGAGTTCTGTGGGTGAGCACCCTCACCAAATAGGGCTTTGTGTCCACAGGGTCCTCCAGCTGATTGCCCCACTCCTAACATGGCTCAGTTTTATTTGGTTAAGCTCAAGGTTTCACATAACCTCTCCTTTTCAGTCTCATCTGAGTTCTGTGGTTGAGCACCCCTCATCTAACCATGCTCAGGGATCTCTGTTTTTTTTTTTTTTTTTTAAATCAGTTTCCTGAACATTCCTTTATTATTCTCCTCTGGGTCATTTAGGTGAGCACCCTAATCTATTACTGCTCAGTCTTTTCTATGTCTTGCTCTATCTTCCCTAAGGCAATTCTTGCTCAGACTCTTCTGGTTCCTGTGGATTAGCACCTCTCACATGAGAGTGTTCAGTCTTCTCTGGGTCCTATCCTTAATCTCCCTTCACATACAATTGCTGAATGCCATCTGAGTCTTGTGGTGAGCGCCCTTAACACACAGGTGCTCAGTTTTCCCTGAACAATATTTTGGAGTGCCCCTTGTCCTCCAGTACCCCTTACCCTATGTGTCCTCTGGGTGATTAAGCCTCATTCAGGAGGGCTCAGTATACTCTGGGACATCTATGTGAGCACCCTCATCCAGCAGTGGTCAGTCTTCTCTGAACCATGTGGTATATTCCCCTAGCCAATCTTTTCTCAGCCTCGTTTGGGTCCTATGTGTAAGCATATATAGCCAAAGATTGCTCAGCCTTGTTTGGATTCTGTCTTAACTTCACCTAGCCCACTATTGCTCAGGGTTTTCTGAGTCCTGTGATGAATGCTTCTCATGCACAGTTGCTGGTTTTTTCCTGAATACTGTTACCATGCAGTTCCTACACTTCTGTTCTCATTATTCTCTTTATCCTCTAGTCAGTGCCCCTTGCCAACCATTGCTCAGATTCCTCTGATTCCTCTGCATTTGTAATCCTCATCCACAATTACTCAGTCTCTTTTGGGTCTGTGGGTGAGTGGACTCTCCTTCAGAGTCCAGGCTTCTCCCTGTCCACTGCACGGCCATAATTGTTCTTTATTGCAGATGGTCCATGATTGTCTACTTGTGAATACCACCCTCTCTCTAGTGTAATTTCTTTATATGGAATTGTGGTTTCTTCCTTCAATATCCTAGGCACCATTTGTCTTTGTGGTTGAGCATGTCTTTCCTGTCTTGCCTTTCCCTGGTTCAGTTGTTTGGGGGCTTTGTTCAGGGCTCCTGTTGAAATTCTGTGATCCAGGGGTGTTGCAGAAGTGCTTCTAAACCCATGTTGTCCTTCATGGCCCAGCTTGTGGTGTTTCATGGGGGTGTTGACTTCCATGAATAAACTGTTCTGTCCTCTCACTTAGTGGATAGACCTAAGAATGCTAACAGACTTTCTGAAGGACATATTTTCTATCAGTGTCAGAGCTGTATTTGCTGCATTTCAGAAGCCCTGAGGCAGATTTATCTTACCAACTCCTGAGCCTTCCTCAGCACAGACTGCTTCCTTTCCATAACCCTCCCTGGAAAAGTCAGGGAACAGGGACTTGGTCCTCCTTCCAGGCCCCTTTGTGATCCTTCCAGTTCTCTGATTCATGCTGATGAGAGCCCCTCTCCTCCTCATGGCTTGCCTCCTCATTCACCTGGATTCTTTCCCAGACTGATCAACTGCTCTCCACAAAAGGTGCTGGGGATTGAGTGTGAGTTCTCCTTTTCCATGGTTAGTTTCAGTATTTGGGGGTCATTTTCGTCGTGTGCTGCTCTCTACTCAGTTGGAGATGCAGAACTGAGGAGAGCTATGGTAGAACAGACTGAGCAGATATGTTGGGAATAATTGTGAGTGGGCTGGGTGGAGGCCTTCCTTAGGTCCTGGGCCTCTCCCTGTGATACTCCATGCCCCATCACCCTCATGGAACTTCAGATGCCCCAAGGGGTCATCACCTGCACCTACCTGAGATGCCAGTGGATGTCAATCACTAGTCTCTCTGAGAGCAGTTGAGAGCTCATTATTAAATTCTCTGGTGCAAAGAATATGTAATCTGTGCTTCACTATTAATCTTAAGACACCATCTTTCTCTTGATGGTGTATTTGAAGATCAAGCGGTTCTCAAAATCCTGCTTCCTATTGGCTGGGTTTCTAAGTCTGTGTCAGGTGAAGGTTGCCATGGACACACCAGGGACAATGTCAGGTTCCTTGGAAGTGTTAACTGCACTCTATTCACAGGGATTTCCCCTAGACAGTCACTGGCTGATAGGTGAGTACACTTCTGCCAAGAATGTTGGTGGATAATGTCATTTGCTGGGGTCCAGCCCTAGCAGGAGTTCATGGGTTCCACACTGGTAAATGGGATGCGGGAGACAGTGTCAGCGATGGATGGAGAATGAAAGACACAGACTCTAGTTCTGGTGCAATCAATCCCACTTTATTCTGGGGAAGGCTGGGTTTATACACATTTTTCTTCAGGCTTTGATAACAGGCTTATGATTAATAAAATCAAAGAAGTTTCCAAAACATAGGCAGAAATTGTTTTTACCAAAAGATTATGAGAAAACAGTAACCTTACAAATTATCCTTACTAAATCACAATTATTTTAAAAATTAATTATGTCAATGAGCTAATACAATGTTTATTTCCTTAATATCTAAACTCTATATGACCTAAGACTATTTTTATTACTTTTGCAGTAAAGTGATAGACAATGTCATGTGACCATCTCTACTAGGTCCTTCTGGTTAATATCTAAATTGCTGAGTTAAGAGTTACAGGAGGACAGCAGTCCCAATGGTTATTATGTACCAACGTTTATTATAGGGTGACATATTCTTTGTAGGAAGGAAGGAATATTGTGAAACCTTATACTTTTACCTTACCACCACACATAAACAAAACCATCATCTGAATTAAACCACCCTGTAGGAGACAGGGAGCGATCTATATCTACCTTCTCTAAGGGCTTGCCTTTAGGAGGGTACCAGGGCTTGCCATTGATAAAATAAGCTAGTCCATATCTATTAGCTACTGTGGGAGGTGCTTTGTGCTTAGAACTTGGGGAAACATTGTTACCTATAAGTTTCTGTGCCCCAACAGGTTCTGGCTGTGCCAGTAAATGCAATGTTTGATTTTTAACATAATAAGAACATTCTTCTGTAGTGAAATTAACATCACAGGATTTCAACATGTGTTTTTGTCTCCATGTTTTTCTGGAAATTTGTAGAATTATTCCCATCACCTCTAGCAAGATCCTCAGACTGAAGTGAGTAATATATTATTAGGAAAACTCCACAGAATAACATCCAAGCTAGGGAGGCATACATCTGGCTACAATCCTTTTAGGATGAGTCTCTGCAATCATCCTTCAGTGGAACTCTGTCAAGCACTGCAAGGAGAGTCAGGTGCCCCTGCAGTCATTTATAAATAACAAACCAAATCCAAGGAACATTTGTTTTACTTGACTCCTTTTTGCAGGCCAAGTGGATGTTCCTGGTGTAATGAATGCTATATTTGTATGCAGGAAACAAGTCCCATACATTTCTGTAGCTCTTAATTATGCAATGGCTACATAAGTTCGTATTCCCGCATTATTAGCATTTGCTCAGTTGCTGTATTAAATTGATTCAATGCACCAAACAACACAGTAGCCCAGAACAGGCATCGACTGCTGATTTCTGTGTTGTAGATGCCTCATAAGACCTGGGCTGAGCATGAACAGTAAGGGATCTGAAAGAGAGCAGTGCCATGTTTGCTCATGAATGTGATTCAGATGAGTCCTGATTAGGAATAAAAGAAAGAATGCTTCCTGTGAACATAACACAGGTGAGTCTTGAGCAGGGGTGATAGCAAGACTAGGTTCCTGTGAATGTAATTCAGGAGAGTCCTGAGCTGGGATGATTGAAAGACTGGGTGTGTATGAATACAACCTAGGTGATTCTTGAGTAGTCTTGATAGCAAGAATTGCTGCCTGTGAATGTGACTCAGGTGAGTCCTGATAAGGGGTCATAGCAAGACTTGGCGCCTGTGAACATGACTCAAGTGAGTCCTGAGCAGGTTTGGTAGCAAGACTGGGTGCCTGTGAACATGACTCAGGTGAGTCCTGAGCAGGTTTGATAGCAAGAATAGGTGCAGTGATCCTCAGGTTGCAGGTGGAAGAATAGCAGTCCAGGGGTGCCTCACTCAGTTCCACACTCTGGAACTCAGGGTCAACTAACCAGTATAAAAGCTCAGCTGTGCTCATGTCTACCCTGGCTTCTGCACTCACGTTCCCAGGCACACAGGGTGCCAAGGGAGGTGAAGGAGAAATGGGAGGGTTTGGGTCAAGGCCAGCTCTGTCCACTTCCCACCTGTAGAAACAACTCAAGTAGCTACCTTTCCCATTTTCATACAGGGTCCAGGCATGATGTTATCCACAGGCTCCTCACAATCTCTGTCCCCACCCATTTTTCTTACTCTGTGGCCTCCCTGGCACATCCCTGTTAAGGAATCCAAATCCGTTGGAAGAGGTGGGCTTTGGCTCTACTTGCCTCCTCTGGACCTGAAATTACAGCTTTAAGACATCACATTCACCTCCATGAATATAAATTCATGGGGACTTTTAGAAGAAAGGGAATCCGCTGAATGCCGAGAGAGAGGTCAGAGGCATCCTTCCTTGTAAGGGCTAAGGAACTGGCCCTCTACAACATATATAAAAGCAAGAGCGTATTTTCTGATGGCACCGTCATGGTGGTAGAAAAATTTCTTAAAATGAAAATACCAAGGAGCAGTTGAAAAATATATATATATAAATTGCATTCATATTTTTCTTAATTTTTCTCTTAGTAGTCTAGAATTCATGATTATTTAAGCAACTACTTATAGGAAATTTATAATCTGAAATTATATTGTCTAAAGATATTTTATGGTAATTTAATTTTGGTTCCTGAAATCTTGCATTTCCTTATGTAAATAAGAAAAACATTTTCAAATTATTATATTGTGTTTCCTCTACCTGGAACTTTTGTGTGTCATAAAAACAAGCATATTCTCCAATAATTGTCCATACTGCAATTAGTCCAGAAAAATTATGCTATTTTTTGACACTTTCTTTATGCTCCTGAATCATCTAATAATACTTTTTTCTTTCCATCTTGCAACTTTTAGTTAAATGTGCAGTCATGGGAAAAATTGTTAATTTTTAGGTATCAAAATTTGGATAAATTCTATGTTTCTTCCTTGCATTTGAAAACTACAAAATATGGGACAAAGGAATTCTTAATGCATTAATTGCTTATCAGAAATATAATTAGTGAGTCATGGAGTGAGCTGGTGGGTGAGTCAGGCCACCTGCATCATTGAAGTAGCAGACAGGCACCCAATCCACCTGCCTTCCAGAGCTAGGCGGTGGGTAGCCAACCTGCCCAACCACCAGGCCAAAGACGGACACCATCACTGAGCAACCCCACCTGACCACCACACCAAGGTCTGTCACCATCGTGGAGCAAGCCAGCAGATAAGCCAGTCTGCCTGCACAGCCAAGGTAGTCATAGGTTTCTTTATAGGCTGGTGCAGACATTTTGAATTATTCCTGAGGGCATGTCCATCATCATTGGAAGGGCAGCTCCCTTCCAGAGACAATGACAGGAGACTACAGGACCTTTGACAACACCCAAGAATCAAGAAGAGGAGGTATAAAGAGACTCAGGAGTGGGGAGAGTGTCCCAGTCTGTTTGGAGCCGGCAGTGTTCTAGGGGTGCTGTATAAGGTCTGCTGGAGCCTCTGTTCTACCTGCTCCAGTTGTGGAAAATCCAACCAATGGGGGTGAACAGAATACATATGAAGCATTTGGAAACAGGATTTGAAGACTGTACATTGTTATGTCATCATTTCTCCCCATCATTGGTTATGGTGACATTCTTTTAGATCTCTACATTGGAAAGAAAGGAAGTTCAGGAGGAACCCCCAGCTCTGTAATTTGACTGAAATTTCTAAACTCCTCCAGATCAGAAGGAGCAAGAGGAAGAGGCAAGAAGAAAATGCTCTATGTGAGAAACACAATTTCTGACCGTTTTCTGTGTGAAGGATTTGCAGATTTTATGTACCCAGTGCAGTTTCTCTGCTGAACATCAGAGGCATTACATTTGTCCCATTAAGAAAGCTGCTACCTACCACAGAAAAATTCTGGAATCTAGCATCGAACCCTTGAAGACTAATGTGGAAAGAGTTGAAAAAGTGATCATTCTGCAAAACAGGAAGTCTCTTGAGCTGAGAAAGGTAGAATATAGGAAAAAAGAAGTAAATTCTGAATTTGAGCAAATTAGACTGTTTTTACAGAATGAACAAGAGGCTCTGCTTAAGAAGATACAAGATGAAGAGTTGGACATTTTATCAAAACTTAAAAACCTCATAACCTTTCAGATCATGTTTCCACAGTAAAACGCTTACTGAAGGAAATAGAGGGCAAGTGTGCGCGGTCAGACCTGGCAGTTCTGAGGCATGTTAAGAGTATACGCCAAAAGTATCAAAACCTAAAATGCACTGAACTTTCTTCATTCAGGTTAAAGGAGTATGGCTTTAGTCTTCCTCCACAGTTTTCTGGCTTAGACTGAATTATACAGCAATTTCAGGTAGACATGAGTTTAGACCTCGACACAGCATATCCTCAGCTTATTGTCTCTGAGGATAGAAAAAGTGTAAAATATGGAAGAATGAAACAAAGTGTTGGTTATAACTCAAGGAGATTTTATCTCTGCCCTGCTGTCCTGGATTCTAAGATATTTAATTCTGGTAGACATTACTGGGAGGTAGATGTGGGAAACAAACCTCAGTGGACATCGGGTGTGTGTCATGATTATCTTCCTAGGAACTGGAGGAAACGACCATCAGTCCTGAGTGGCTTCTGAGCAATTGGACGATATATATTGAGGGTGGTTATGTTGTGTTTTGTCCTAACAAAACCCAGCTTCTGCCAGTACCAGAACCCAGTAAGATTGGCATTTTTTGGATTTTGAATTGGGTGAGGTTTCCTTTTATAATGTAAATGACAAGTCTCTTCTATATAGTTTCAGTGATTCTTTTACCAGAACCATTTGACCTTATTTCTATGTCAGAACAGATTCTGAACCTCTTAAAATCTTATCAGTGGATGATGAAAGATAAAGAACCTGGTAAATTGTTCTTTTAGATTTTAGGGTTAATTTGTAAATGTAATCTCACTTTTGGAATCTTTTTGAGCTTTACAACTAAAAACCAGAATAGATTTTTTTCTCAATAATTTTCAGCAACTGTAAAAAAAGGGAAAAGGGATAGTAATGTAATTTCATAGATATTCTGAATATTGGTTGTCAAGTTCCTTGAATTCTAATTTTAAATGTTTGAGAATTATTGACATACAATAAATTTTTTAAATTGTCTGTACTTTTTTATGAAGCCAATCATTAAAGTTTTATAAATTGTTATTTAAACATAAATAAATAAATAATAAAAATAAAGAGTCTCAGGACCAAATCAGAGACACCGGGTGAGTCCCTCCAACTGGACTGGCACCCAGATGGGGTAGTAGTCCCAAAATGCAGGGAACTTTTGGAGTTGAGTGGACCAATGAGACCCCCTGATGGAGCTGAGAACCCAGTCAACTGGAAGCACTTTAGAGGAGGGCCCCACAGCAAGAGTCTTCTATGCAGAGTGAGGGTCCAAGGCCCAGGTGGTAGCTCCAGTCCACAGGGAATGTAGCAGAGGAGGACCACTCAGTGAAGGTGTCCCTCACATGGCCAGGCTCCCCAGCCCACATGGTGTGATAGGACCCCTGGGAATGTTGCATAGGGGGGCTTCCCAGTCCAGATGATAGTTCTGGACTGAAGGGAACTTCTCAGAGGAGAGATGCCCAGTGAAACTTTCCTACTGGGTGAGTCTTACACACTGTACCACCAGGGCAGTAGAACCAGAGATACAGGCCCAGTATAGAAGTGCTCCAGTCTGCAGTCTAGTCCCCCTTTGACTGACCATTAGTAAACAAGTGGAGGCACCTCTACCCACTGACAGGGAATATACCCCAACTGAAGGCCACCACCCCTAGAGGGCCAGCTTCCTAGTGGAACACCACATTACCAATTTCCTCCCAGACTTCAGGCTACTGAAGTCTAAGTGGTGAATTATTGGAAATGTACAGAGACAAGATTAGGCAATAGACAAAATCTTCAATGTGCCAGAGTTTCATTACTAGAGGGATAATTACCTGAGCAATATGAGTAAACAAGGGAAGAAAATGTCCCAAACAAACCTAGAAGGTATAGCAATAAAATACAATGACAGCATGATAGAAGAAATGTCAGAAAGGGAGTTCAGAATGTACATAATTAAAATGATCAGAGAAGCAAATGAGGAGATGAAAGAGCAAATGCAGGCATTGAATGATGAGATGAAAGACCAAATGCAGGCATTGAATGATCACACCAATCGACAGTTAAACAAGCAAATATAGGAAGCAAAAGATAATTTCAATAAAGAGTTAGAGATATTGAAAGAAAAACAAACAGAAATTCTTGAAATGAAGGAAACAATAAACCAAATTAAAAACTCTATAGAAACCATAACCAACAAGATAGAACACCTGGAAGACAGAACCTCAGATATTGAAGACAAAATATTAATCTTGAAACAAAGTTGACCAAACAGAGAAGATGGTACAAATTCATGAATAGAATCTACAAGAACTATGAGATATCAAGAAAAGACCAAATTTAAGAGTTATTGGGATTGAGCAAGGCTTAGAGAAACAAACCAAAGGAATGAACAATCTCTTCAATGAAATAATATCAGAAAATTTCCCAAACCAGAATTAAATGGAAAATCAAGTACAAGAGGCTTATAGGACTCCAAATACATAAAGATACAACAGACCCACACCAAGGCATATAATAATTAAAATACCTAACATAGAAAATAAAGACAGAATTTTAAAGGCTGCAAAAGAAAAGAATAAAATTATATTCAGGAGAAAACCAACACGGATATCAGCAGATTTTTCAATACAGACCCTGAAAGCTAGAAGGGCCTGGAACAACATTTTTGAAACCCCCAAAGAAACAGATGCCAACGAAGAATCTTATACCAGCAAAACTTACCTTCAGATTTGACAATGAAATAAAAACCCTCTATGATAAAAAAAAAAAACTAAAAGAATTTACAAAAATAAAGCCAGCATTACACAACTTTCTCAGCAAAATATTCCATGAGGAAGAGATGAATCACAACGATGCAAATCAGCAAAGGGAGGAATTACCCTAAAGAAACAGTCAAATAAAGAAGAAATCAAGTCATGTCAAAAAAAAAAAAAAAAAAGAGTCAAACGACCAGGAACACAAATCATATATCAAAAATAACCCTGAATGTTAATGGTCTGAAATCAACAACAACAAAAAAAGACATAGACTGGCAGATTAAAAATAAGGATCTAACAATTTGCTGCCTGCAAGAGACTCATCTCCTAGAAAGAGATACACACAGACTAAAGATGAAAGGATGGGAAAAAAAATACCACACAAATGGACACAGCAAAAAAGCCAGAGTATCCATCCTCATGTCAGATAATGTGGACTTCAAGCCAAGTTAGTCAGAAGGGAAAAAGAATAACATTTCATACAGTTTAAGGGAAGCATAAATGAGCAAGACATAACAACCATAAATATCTATGCCCCAAATCCTGGCTCATCCATATATGTCAAGCAAATCCTTCTCAATGCCTGAAATCAAATAGACCACATCATAATAAAAATAAGTGATTTTAACACACCTCTCTCACCACTGGACTGATCCTCCAAACAAAAATTGAACAAAGAAACCAGAGATCTCAATAACACAATCAATAATGTAGGCATAACAGACATTTATAGAATATACCATTCAACAAAGAGTGAATACACATTCTTCTCAGCAGCACATGGATTCTTCTCTAAAATGTACCATATATTATGCCACAAAGCTACTGTTAACAAATACAAAAAGGTAGAGATAGTCCCTTGTATTCTATCAGATCATAATGGATTGAAATTAGAAATAAGTGACAGAGTAAAAAATAGAAACTACTCCAACACTTAGAGATTAAATAATACATTATTGTATGATGAATAGATAACAAGAAATCAGGAAGGAAATTAAAAAATTTGGAGGTAAATGAGAAAAAAGAAACAACATATCAAAATCTCTGGGGAATGAAAGCAGTAATTAGAGAGAGAAAAATTAATTTCATGGAGTGCATTCAAAAAAAGAAGAAAAAATCAACAAATAAATGACCTAACACTATAGCTCAAATCCCTAGATAAAGAATGGAGCAACACCAAAAGTAGTAGAAGACAGGAAATAGTTAAAATCAGAGCTGAAATCAACAAAATTGAAACAAAAGAAACAACACAAAAAATTGACAAAATAAATAATTGTTTCTTTCAAAAAATAAACAAAATTGATAAACCTTTAGCCACACTAACAAAGAGAAGGAGAGAGAATTACCAAATTACTAAAATTTGGAATGAACAAGGAAATATCAAAACAGACACTATTAAAATACAAATGTAATTAGAAGCTATTTTGAAAATCTGTACTCCAACAAGATAGAAAATCTCGAAAATATCAACAGGTTTCTAGAGACATATGAATTACCTAAACTGAAGCAGTAGGACATAAACAATTTAAATAGATCAATTTCAAGTAATAAAATAGAACTCATCAATAGCCTACCAACAAAGAAAAGTTTGGGACCAGATGGGTTCTGAGCTGAGTTCTACAAAACCTTTAATGAAGAGCTCATTCCAATACTTCTGAAAGTATTTCATGAAATAGAAGAGGAAGGAACCCTCCCAAACTCATTCTATGAAGCCAATATCACCCTGATACTTACCAGACAGAGACAAATCGAGGAAAGAAATTTTCAGACCAATATCCTTAATGAACATTGATGCAAAAATTCTCAACAAAATCTTAGCAAATTGCATACAAATATATATTAAAAAATAGGGCACGATGATCAAGTGTCTTTTATCCCAGGGCTGCAAAGTTGGTTCAACATTTGAAAATTAATAAATGTAACTCACCATATCAACAGACTTAAAGTCAAGAATCACATGATTATTGTGATAGATGCAAAAAAAGCATTTGATAAAATACAGCATCCCTTTATGCTCCAAACTCTAGAAAAATTAGGAATAGTGGGAAATTTCCTTAATATTGTAAGTGCCATCTATGCTAAGCCCATGGTCAATATCATTCTAAATGTTGAAAAACTTAAAGCATTCACCCTAAAAACTGGAACAAGGCAGGAATGACCTCTTTCACCACTTCTATTCAACATCATCCTTGAATCTCTAGCCAGAGCAATTAGAAAAACCAAAGAAATTAAATGAATACGAATAAGAAAAGAAGAACTCAAACTATCCCTGTTCGCTGATGACATGATTATATATTTAGAGGAACCCGGAAATTCCAACAGAAAACGTTTAGAACTCATAAGTGAATTCAGTAAAGTAGCAAGTTGCAAGATCAATGCTCATAAATCCAATGCATTTTTATACACAAGTGATGAATCTTCAGAAAGAGAAGTTAGGAAAACTACCCCATTCACAATAGCCTCGAAAAAAAAAATACTTGAGAATCAATCTAAAAAAGAGGTGAAAGACATCTACAATGAGAACTACAGAACACTAAAGAAAGAAATTAAAGAAAATCTTAGAAGATGGAAAGATTTTCCATGTTCTTGGATGGGCAGAATTAATATTGTCAAAATGGCCATACTACCAAAAGTGCTATACAAATTCAATGCAATTCCAATTAAAATCCCAATGATATGCCTTACAGAAATAGAGCAAGCAATTATGAAATTCATCTGGAAGAATAAGAAACCCAGAATAGCTAAAGCAATCCTTAGCAGGAAGAGTGAAGCAGGGGGTATCGCAATACCAGATCTTCAGCTCTACTACAAAGCAATAGTAACAAAAACGGCATGGTATTGGCATCAAAATAGACAGGTAGATCAATGGTACAGAATAGAGGTCATGGACAGAAACCCAAATAAATACAATTTTCTAATACTAGACAAAGGTGCCAAAAATATGCAATGTAGAAAAGATAGCCTCTTCAACAAATGGTGCTGGGAAAACTGGAAATCCATATGCAACAGGATAAAACTAATCCCTATCTCTCACCCTGCATAAAAATCAATTCAAAATGGGTCAAAGACCTTGAAATCAGACCAGAGACCCTGCATCTTATAGAAGAAAAAGTAGGTCCAAATTTTCAGCTTGTTGGCTTAGGATCAGACTTCCTTAACAGGACTCCCATAGCACAAGAAATAAAAGCAAGAATTAATAACTAGGATAGATTAAAACTAAATAACTTTCTCTCAGCAAAGGAAACTATTGGAAAAGTGAAGAAAGAACCTACATAGTGGGAGATAGTCTTTGCCCCTCATACTTCAGATAGAGCACTAATTTCCAGAATATATAGAGAACTCAAAAACTCTACACAAAGAATACAAATAATCCAATCAACAAATGAGCTAAGAATATGAACAGACACTTCACAGAAGATCTACAAGCAACAAACAAATATATGAAATAATGTTCAACATCTTTAGTAATAAGAGAAATGCATATCAAAACTACACTAAGATTCCATCTCACCCCGATTAGAATGGCGATTGTCAAGAATACAAGCAACAATAGGTGTTGGAGAGGATGTGGGGAAAAAGGTAAAGTCATACATTGCTGGTGGGGCTGCAAATTAGTGCAGCCACTCTGGAAAGCAGTGTGGAGATTCCTTAGAAAATTTGGAATGGAACCACAATTTGATCCAGCTATCCCACTCCTTGGCCTATACCCAAAGGACTTAAAATCAGCGTAATACAGAGATATAGCCACAATGTTCATAGCTGCTAAATTCACAATAGCCAGATTATGGAACCAACCTAGATGCCCCTCAATTTGTGAATGAATAAAACAACTGTGATATATATATATATATATATATATATATATATATATACACAATGGAGTATTACTCAGCCAGAAAAGAATAATAAAATTATGGCATTTACAGG
The DNA here is from genome assembly GCF_902686455.1 of Sciurus vulgaris. Lineage (NCBI taxonomy): Eukaryota > Metazoa > Chordata > Mammalia > Rodentia > Sciuridae > Sciurus > Sciurus vulgaris. The sequence continues at coordinate 75,975,244 of NC_136477.1, forward strand.
CAAATGGATGAAATTGGAGAATATCATGCTAAGCCAATCTCAAAATCCAAAGATGAATGATATCTCTGATAAGTGGATGATGACACATATAGTGGGGTCAGAGAGCAGGAAGATTGGAGGAAGGAGGGACTGTATAGAGGAATAAGGGTGGAAGAAAAAATAACATATTGAATCAAAAATTATTACCCTAGGTAAATATATGATTACACAAGTGGTATGCCTCTACTTCATTTACAAACAGAGAAACAAGTTGTATCCCATTTGTTTACAATAAAAATGAATTTAAAAAAATTTCAAATTATAGTGGTCAATAGAGCAGTAAATGGGCATATTTTTAGAAAGAATTTTAAAAATAATATTTGTATTTATTTCTATTCGCTGCTGTAACAAATTGCCACAAATTTAGCAACTCAAACAAAAAACAAGAAATGTAATTAATACCATTTATAGAAAAGTCTTCATTTAAGCATGCAGTGGAATACTCTGAACAAAGAATCACAGTCATACTCTTTTAATGTTTTATATTTTCAATTGTTGTTTAAATAACATTTTATTCACTTTTCTAATATTGGATGGAAATTCTACAGACAACCATATAAGTAGGTAGGATTTTATACTTTTAAAAAATTGTATGCTAACTGATTACAGAATGAAGATAAAAGGAATAAAACATGTTTGAGTGTTCCAGTCTGTGATAGAAAATTGTTCCAAACATTTGTTTATTGAATTCATCATGATGACTTTGAAAGTACCTGTGCTATTATATCCTGTTATTTACTAATTAAACAGCTATCATTCATAGAAGTTGACTATTTGTACCATGTTCCCATAATTAATGTGCCAGGCCTGCATTTAAACTGCAAGCTTGCCTGGCTGACAACTCCATTGTATTCCTTCACTGTGTAGGTCGATGCCAGTGCAGAACTAGAATCAAGATGCAGGTGTATATGACCAATTCAGAAAGCCAAAATCAGTTGTATGTTATTTGTTTTTCATAATTTATCTGAGTAACCTTGTTATAGAATTTTAGGAAAAATTTCTCAGAGCTGTGGTCACATGTTTTCTTCATAAATAGGATCAGGCTAGACCTGTAGTAAAATTATTTTACTTGAAGTCAAGAATACATTTGTGTAGACCATGTTATATAAAATATATTAAGTCTCTGTATAGAGAATATTTTAATTGATATCTCTACTTTCTGATTTCTCAGTTTGGTTTCCTTCAATACCCTACCCACTTGTAGTTTTGACCTCTGGTTTTGTAAAGCTGTTTTATAAATCATGACCTACATTTACCTTCATGCTACTATCCATATGTAGTTTTGTGAAGAAAGTTTTCTTTTATACTATTTTTTTTCTTTTCTATGATTAAAATATTTTGTTGAATTTTTATTTTTACTTTCTATTGAGCTTTCTTAGTGTTTTAATTTTTATTCTCTCAATTAACTACTCATTTTTTCACTGACTGAATCAAATGCTCAGAGAATTTCAGAATTTTAAGAAATTTTATCAACTAATCAATGTATCCACTCATTCTTTAATATTTGTTTGACATGCTGGCCAAGTGATGGTCATGATGGTGAACAGAACTTAGAGATATTAAAGAGGCTTTTCTGGGTACAGAAAAAGATAGTAATGTGAATTGAACTGAGGGTCCTTAATTATAAACTCAGTGCTTTTCCTGATTATCCCTGTGTAGTGAATGTGTTTACAGCTGACATAACAGGTTGGGAGTGACTGTGGAAAACAATTGAAGTGGGTAAGAATGAGATTATTAAGTGAGCCCAGGGGTAGAGCATTAGAATGAAACTAACGAAGGGAAGGACAAGACTGAGGAGAAATATCACTGCATTGGGTGGAAATAAGGGTTATGTAAAATAGATCAAACCTTGTGATTTATGACCAGTTTGATTAACAAAAAACAGATATTCAGGAGATAGAGTATCAGATGCTTTCTAGAAAGGCATATTAAAATAGAATTTCAAGTAAGTTCTGAGAGTCCCATTATACTCTTGCTGTTTAATTTTAACAAGTGGCAAAATTCAAGGTTCTGTTGAAAGATATTAAAATATTTTGAGCCACTGGGAACAGTTTCCAGAGTTTATAGAGATGTGAGCATGGCTTAGAGACTAAAACAGTGGGGTTTAGAATCTGTGGAATACATGTATCTACCACTTCTAGCAGGTGTCCATTCTCTGACCCTTCTTTTGCCAATTCACTGATGTTCTCCCTATCTATATGTGTAGTAGATCATGGTATATCATGGAGATAACTGACAGGCACGTCATCAAAGAGCTTCAGTTCAGTAGTTGGTAATGTGTTTATAGTAAGACCTGTGACTGAGAATCCATTTAACTTATTTTTCAGAATCAGAAACAGAAACAGAAAGAGGTCTGACTCTTGGTCCTTTGAGTGTAACCTTGTGTCAAGAATATGCATCTTCACAGGATGTAGATTTACAGGTTGGAGGATGCAACTGAGTCCTGAAAATTAGAGACTGGGAAGAGGAATCTAAGAGGAAAGAGGATATTTTAATAATATTTAGGAAAACACAGGCACAATTTTCACTGTTCTGCTTTTCTAGCAATTTTTCCCCTTGAGTATCAGATTGTCTGTATATGTAAGTGCTTGATAGTTCATGGGGATTTGAATAAAGTGGGACCTATTCAGGTAAAAAGGTAGTGTAAAATTTATAAGATTTCAGTGTGCCTGACAATAGTATTCCCAATAAAAACATATACTTGGATATTTAATGTTTAAAAGTTTTTAAAGGTTTCATGAAACTCAGTATACTGTTTGTGGGTAAAGGGAACAAATAGGTTTATTAATTAATTAACTAATTAATATATTTATTTATCTATTTATGGGTTCTGGGTATTGAACTCAGGTTTACTCACCCACTGAGTCACATCCCCAGTCCTATTTTGTATTTTATTTAGAGAGAGTGTCTCCCTGGGTTGCTTAGCACCTTGCTTATGCTGAGTTTTTTCATTTTTTGTTTTTCCTTTACTTTTTTGTACAGAGAACTAAACCAAGGAAAGCTTAGCCATTTATATATATATATATATATATATATATATATATATATATACCAAGTCCTTTTGTTCTGTGTTTTGTTTTTAGTCAAGCTGTTGTCAAGTAGTAGAGAGCCTCACTAATTTGCTAAAGCTGGCTTTGAATTTACAATCCTCCTCTCTTAAACTCCCAATTTTCTGGGATTATAAACCTGCATCACCACACCCTGCAAAGTGGGACATTTTCTTTGAGTAATATCCATGTGGAAGAAGAAGTACCACAATTTTCAAGTTAGCTTAAACTTTGATCCATGGATAGCCAAGAGAGAGGGCACTCTGCATCTTGCTACCTTGTCTTGGGTCATCAAAGATTTGTTCCATTTCAGGTAAAAGTAAAATATTATGACAACTATTAATTGAATTTAAAGTCCAGCCTTCAAAACAGGCAGTTTCAGAGAATAAACTGTTCTCGAGTTCTGCCAATATATTGACTGTCATTCTGAAATGGAATTAAGAGTGCATTCATTGAGGAGCTGGGTTGTGGCTCAGTGATACAGCACTTGCCTGACATGTGAGGCACTGATTTTGATTCTCAGCACCACATAAGTTAATTAATTAATTAATTAAATGTCCATCAACAAAAAGTATGTTTATTGACTATTTTATAGTTTGAAATAATAGAGGCAGAATTTTATAAAACAGACCTTATATTTTAATCAAATCAGTGAAGAAATATCATTTAATATCTATGAATCCAAATTTTCACTAGAGTTTATTGAAAAAGCCTATCCATCCACATTATTATATATTTTTGCTCTAAAGTCTTCCTACTGAAACTGATCTTGATGAGGTCTACTATCAATCTCATTTCAAGGTAAAGTGATCTTTTGTGTAATTAACTTTCTTGCTCTGAAAACTGAGTTTTGAGATATTAATACTGGAAAATCAGCAATGGCTTCTGATATATTTATTGCAAATTCACTCACAAGAAAACATTTTAAGATAATTTTATTGATATTTTAACATGTATAAATGCCAGTGTTCCATTGAGTAGTTTAGTGTAGGGAAGTTGGATAAAACATTGGACTGGAAAATGCATTTGTCAGTACACTATATTAGGAATAAATTTATTATTGCAGAAGAAAAAGGAAATTTTGTTAAGTAGTTTTTGTTAGGTTTACATTAGAGTGAAATTTAAATCATACTTACAAGATTTATAACACTCATGCTCAAATTATTTTTTGTAGAATCATGGAATTTCCCTCATGCCTTTAATTTGAAATAAGTAAAGTTCATTGCTTGCAAGTTTTTATTATTGGACCTTTTATATTTTACTACCATACATTTCTAGGAGAAATTTTGCATTATGTTTATTCTTGGCTCCATTTTTACACTAAAATAATGCTAGAAATTATGGAAACATAGAAATTTAGAATACATTTATTAATTTATAAATTAGGGCCAGCATTTGTAGCTCAATGGTAGAGTACTTGCCTAGATTATGTGAGACACTGGACTCAATCTTCAGCATCACAGAAAACGAAGTAGATAAAAGTATAAAAATACAATAACATTATAGAAATATTTGCTTTCAAAAGGGATTTCACCATGTTTTATGACTCTTTCCACTAAGATTATACGTAAAAGTCTTCATCTAATTAAAAACATAGATATCTTGGGCAAACTAATAATCATATATAGAACCAGAGACTCTCAATAACCATAAGTTGTTACTTTTATAATTTTTTTGTCACAGTGTCTGAAAGTATTCAACCTCTTGTGTCACTTTCTAAGTTCAGAAGTTTTAAAATTTATTTAGTTATTTATTCATTTTATAGTTTTTGATTTTTAATTAGATTTTCAAAGTTACTAAATATATTTGCATATTTTCTGGAGCAGCTATAATACAGTTTCAAATGTAAAATACTTCTTAATATTTTGATTATAAATAAATGTATAGAAAATATTTCAATACAACAAAATGTTCTAAGTAACACAATGTGCATGAAATGATTATTAATTAACTAGTGAATTCTAAAAATTATGCCTCAAGTTTGTATTCAATTATACTTTATTTAAGTATGATCTATAAAAATGTATGAATGCATTCTACCACCATGTACAAATAATTAGAACAGATTTTAAAAACTTAAAGAATATTCTTGAAGTTTTTTCTTCAAAATCTACATTCCTAATGCCTCTTCTTCCTTAAAAAAATATTATAATGTGCATCTGATTAGGATCCTGTTAAACTTTTAAATAGTTCACAGTGCTACTTGGCAAAAAGTCTTTAGCACAAGTACAGCAAACCTTTTGCATTTTTTCTATACTGGAGACTCCATGACCAGAGATTGCCTATCAGAGTGTGTAAAAAATAATTATTTGAATGAAAATGAAAACACAACACATCAATTTTCTAGGCAAGCACTAAAGCAGTGCTTAGAAACATACACGTCAGTAAGATGAAGGGGAAGCAGCAAATGATTCTAAGAAGCATGTGGGCAGGAGGAAAAGCAAGTGAAAGTGCTATTTCAGAAGCTGAGTGAAGAGTATTTCAAGGAAAACGTGATCTACTGTGTCAAGGGTTTCTGAGAGATTAACTGAAATGTGAACTGACAATCACTGGGCATCACAGAGATCACTGGTGAACATGGCATAATGGCTGGGTAGGTTCAAAACTAAAGAAAATCTAAACATAAAGAAGTGCTCAGATTCCATCTCACCCCAATTAGAATGGCGATCATCAAAAATACAAGCAACAGGTGTTGGCGAGGATGTGGGGAGAAAGGTACACTCATACATTGCTGGTGGGGCTGCAAATTAGTGCAGCCACTCTGGAAAGCAGTGTGGAGATTCCTTAGAAAACTTGGAATGGACCCTCCATTTGACCCAGCTATCCCACTCCTTGGCCTATACCCAAAGGATCTAAAATCAGCATACTACAGAGATACAGCCACATCAATGTTCATAGCTGCTCAATTCACAATAGCCAGACTATGGAACCAACCTAGATGCCCTTCAATTGAGGAGTGGATAAAGAAACTGTGGTATATATACACAATGGAATATTACTCAGCCATAAAGAATGACAAAATTATGGCATTTGCAGGCAAATGGATGAAATTGGAGAATATCATGCTAAGTGAGATAAGCCAATCTCAAAAAGCCAAGGGACGAATGATATCGCTAATAAGTGGAGGATGACACATAAAGGGGGGAGGGAAGGGTTAATGTTAGGGTTAGAGTTAGGGTTAGGGAGGGGGGCAAGTATGGAGGAAGAAAGTACTGTGTAGAGGGTAAAGAGGGGTGGGAGGGGTGGGGGAAGGGAAAAAATAACAGAATGAATCAAACAACATTACTGTATGAGGATTTATGATTACACAAATGGTATGCCTTTGCGCCATGTACAGAGAGGCAACATGTATCCCATTTGTTTACAATAAAAAAAAAAGAAGTGCTCAGACAAATCCAGATTATGACACATTCTGTAAAACTACCAGTTTTATTCTCCATAGCTGTCAACATAATGAAAGACAAAAAGGTCCCCTTCCTGAACCCCGCCAAAAGATTAAAAACATTTCTAGATTGCAGAAAAATGGAGACATGGCAAATGCTATACAGAATCTATGGATCTTGGATTAAGAGAGAAAAAGAAAAACATATCCATAAGGGATATTACAGGAACATCTTAATAAATCTGAATAACATTAGGAAATACAGAGAAAATGAGAATAAGCAAAATACATACAGTAAATTCAGGTAGGTTTTTTTTTTTTTTTTTTTGGAAGAATTCTGCTATGATTTTGGACCCAGATCTACTAAAGAAAACCATGTGGGGAAAAAGGACACTGCCTCACTATCAAACAAATATGGGTGATCCACAGATTTTTGTGGCTGGGATAACATATTCTGAAGTTTAACTTTCTTTGCCATTACATTTTCAAATGCATCTGTAATTTTGAAGAGAGAAATAAAAATGGACTAACAAATCAAAAACAAAAACAAAAAACAAACCCAACTCTTTATAAATAACCTTAATAATTTTATTGGACATTCCTCAAATTTATACTAACTCCCAATGACTCTTCTGCACTGAGAATTAATAGCATATCCACATGGAACTTTCCTATACATCACTTTGTTTTGAGAAGATAGTCTATAAATTGAACTTGGGGGTGGTTTGTTATAATGACTGGAAATTTATGAAATTTCCTTCTTCAACTTCTATTGTGGATTTGAGAGGGTGGAAAAAGCAAATGGAAGACAAAAGGCATGAATGGATATTTAAAAGTGTTTGCTTCCTTGTAAGGAATAAGAAAAACTAAGCAAAAGAAAAAAGGAAAATTTTGTCATGCAACAACTATGTCTGATACGCTTAACACTGCCATTGTTTCACTGCAGCTGACCTGAGTATCATTCAGAATACAAAATGCTACCTTATATTCTTGCTATACAAAGTGAGTGTAATTATAAAATATTTCCCTGCCCCCAAATCACATCCTCATTAATTTCTAAATGGATGAACTGCCGTGTGATTACTTTGGTCTTTCATCAAAATAGCCTTGTAGTATTTTTTCTGCAAAGCTGACATGACATGGTGTATCACTACTTTTGTCTTCTTTTAAAGCTCTGTAGCTACCTCAACTTTTACTCTCCTAAGCAGAAATGGCTGCAAGAGGTTATGTAGTTCACTTGCTGTGTAAGGAAAAAAATACAAGAAAGTGGTTCAAAAATACAACAAAGGCACTGAACTACTAGAGACCATATAGCAATTTCCTTTCCTCATTTTCAAGCTAATTCTGCATTCTAGGTTAGTATAGCAATTTTCACAGCACAGACACTCCTGGACTTACAAAGTGATTGCATTCTTATAAACTCATCACAAATTGAAAATATCATGTAAGTAAAAAATTTATTTAACAGACCTAACAAACCAAACATCACAGCTTAGCCTACCCTACATTAAATGTGCTCACAAAACTTACAATAGTCAACTCACGCAAAATAATCTAACATAATAATATTTTATAAAAAACTGTTGAATACTTTATGTAATTTATTGAATACCTGTGTCTAAACAACACTGACAACATAGAACACTGTAGAGAATCAGGTATTCACCCTCATGTTTGCCTGGGGAACTTGGGAGTTGTGACTTGCTGCTGCCATGCACCCTCACAGGACAGTACATTACAATATATCTCTAGCCTGGAAAAGACTGATACTCATGTTATCTTATGACTGAATAGTATCCCATTGTGTGCATACACCACACTTTCTTTTTTCATCTGCTAATGGACATTAGGTTAGTTCCAAATTATGGGTACTGTGAATGGTACTGCAATAAACACAGGAGTAGGGATATCTCTGTGACATGTTGATGTTCCTTCATTTGATGGGATTGCTCAATTATAGAGCAGTTCTAGTTTTTACTTTTTGAGGAAACTCCATCCTGTTTTCCATTGTTTGGACTAATTTACTCCTGCCAGGAGTATATCAGAATTCCCCTTTCACCACATTCTTGCTAGCAGTTTGTTAGTTTTTTTGACTTTTTGTAATAACCGTTCTCACTGGGGTGAGGTAGTTTCTCATTGTGGTCATGATTTGCATTTTCTTGATAATTAATGACTTTGAATATTTTAATATAACTAACAATAATGCATTATATATCTCAAACCAGTTAGAATTCAGATACAATTTTGAATATACCCAACATAAAGAATTTTGAGTATATGATATGCTAATTATCTAAATTGATCTACTACTCATTATACTAAATTGATATACTACTCAATGTATACATGAATCAAAACACCAATACCTCAAAAATAAGCACAAATATGTACATCAGTAAAAATTCAAAATTCAAAGTACTGTTTCTATTGAATGTGTAATGCTTTTGTAAAATGGTAGAGTCAAAAAATTGTAAGCTGAACACACATAATTAGAGGACCATCTGATTTCTGCCTTTACTGGGTTCTTCACTATTCCTTCTGGACTTGTTCCTGGCTTTTAAAACCCAAAATACAAACATTCGAAGAGCTTCATTCTTCTTATTAATAATCTCATTTTCAAGAAACTGTTTTCCAGGATATTCTTGCATTTAATCTCACTGAGCAGCATAACAGACTAGAAATGTATGGCAAGTAATTCTGTCACTGTTTTTACAACAGTTAAGTGAGTCTCAGAGGAATTAAGCAACTTATCCAAGGAAACACAGGTGAATGTGAATATTGTCAGCATTCAAACTTGAGTTTTTGACTTCTAATCCCTTGTGTATTGACCAGTTATGCTGATCTTCAAAAATAATGCTAAATTAGAATTATACTTCACATAGGTTTATCAGAAACAGAAAATAAAAATACAAGCAGCCAGCTAAATCTGAAATTCAGATAAACCATTAACAGTTTTTCAATACAAGTTTGTCCCATGTCACATGTAATATGATGTCCTATATTTTATCTGGCAACTCTAAACGTGGGAGAAATCAATCAGAGCAGGTCCATGAGGTAATCTTTATCTTGTGGTACAGGAATTTGTGCTATAAGAAGTCTTACAACTCATATTTAACCAGCATGTACATAATCACTAGTTGGCCTCCTGCAATTTGTTTTGGATAATTGTTCTAGGACATTCAGATATTACACATATATTCAGGTAATTCCACAAGGCAGAGGGGCAAAGGTATAAGAGAAAGTTACCTGTTATATGGATGAAGGCTTACCTTTTCACTTCCACTCCCCACTCATCTCAGACTTTTGGTTTCTGCAAAGTGTTAAAGAGAAAAACCAGTATTGCAGAATTATTATGGGCAGTTTGGGACTACAGCATGCCCATACTTTTCTGCACTGGAAAGTGGCATGGAAAGTAAAGTCTTTATAAAAATTTACAATTTGAAGCCAGGCATGGTAACATATACTCGAGAAAGGAGGATGGCAATTTGAAGGCCAGCCTAAGAATCTTAGCAAGATGCTGTTTGCAAATTTTTACAAAAGCACAGGGGATGTATCTCAGTGGTAAAACACCCCTGGCTTCAATCTCCAATACCACAAAAAGAAAAAAATTAAAAAGAAATTTACAAGTTGGTTTAAAAAAAAAGTATACAGATCAGCTTGCACTTTCTACCCTCTTCCAAAAATGAACCAAATAAGCACCAGTGTAGAATCATGTAACAAGCAAATAAGAGTCATGAATAGCATATAACTGGACACAACATGAGGGACCCAACATCTGCCTTGTGTTTATCGTTCTTTATCTGAAAAACTGCATGAATCCTCTGGTAGTCCATTCCCTTTCTTTTCTATCTGTAACTGTTATGGATTAAGGAAGTTTGTGTGTCAAGATCTCTTGGGGATGATTTGTTGAAACCTGATTGGACTCTTTTTCAATATCCTCATAATATTGAACAAAATCTTCCACCTATTCTTTGGAAAAAAGCTCAGGTTCCACAAAACTGAGAAGAAAGTGAGCTCTTGGAGGCTGTTTTGGGTAGGAGTTCCAGTCAACAGGACACTGAAAACAACTGAGAACTAGAAAATGTAAATAAATGCAATTAAATTTTTCTAACTTTGGGAAGCAAAGCTGAGTTACTCATGACAACATTTATTGAAATGCGGAGTGGCATGATTTAATGGAATGAGTTAAGGCACATGAAATCAGGAGGCTCAAGTTCAAGTGGTACACTCTGTTTAATGTAGGAGATAATATCTCTTCAGTTTCAACTAAATGAAGGGGTTAATAATCTGTAAAGAAGACACTGTCATAGGAATGTAAGTAACATCACTTTGTGAACTCTGAGTATTACACAATTATTCACTATGGTTATTATTATTCAATCTATGTAAGGATTCAAAAATGTTATGACCCACAAGATGAGTTAACTCAGGCATCTGAGTAAACACATACACCCAAGGAGTTTGAAAAGCCAGAGCTACAGCTTCAGGCCTCTCTGCTACAAGCAAGAAACAAGATGTATACTAACAAAATATCTGTTTATAAAACTTTGCAGTACATCAGATGAAGGACATCAAGATTTCTGGATGTTTCTTGACATTCTGCCATAAGAAATCCAATAAAGAAAGGACTTCTTTAAATTTTTGAATTTAAAGGGAAGTGTATGTGGCTCACTGGCAGATCACTTGCCTACCATGCATGAAACTCTGGGTCAATCACCAGCATCAACAACAACAACAACAACAAAAAAAATAGAGAAACATTGAGAAACAGATAAGAACACCAATAACAGGAGAGATGAATGAAGAAAAACAACAATAAAAGTATTAGGCCAAGTAAGGTCAACCTCTGAACTGACACAAGAGTTTATACCAGGAGAATTAAATAATACAGCAAAGTTGAAAAGTCATATCCTATTTATATATATTATTTTAAATATTAAAGTACAAACTTATGGCAAAAAGACACAATCAAAAGTCCCTACAAAGGAGAAAAAGAGGACACCAGAGAAAGAGAATGCCCTACCAGACAGGGGATAAAAATGTTTGAAACTAATAAAAACTGATTACATCTTCAATAACACTCTAAAAACTGCAACTTCTAGGCCATTAAATACAGAATTTGGATCTAAGATTTTCCACAAAATGAACTCAAAGTTCAGTGATTTATTATAGGATGAGGATCAAATTTCAATTATCATCTCAGAAATTACCAAGTGTGTATCATGAGTGAGCAAACTTTCACCAGGTAAACAAGGAAAATGTAGTTTACATTCCACTGGCTTCTCAGCAAAAAATGTCAGCACTAGATTACAATGATGTTTCTCACCTACTTTGTCAGAATGATGCAAGAGATTGAGAGAAGGGAATGAAATCAAGTGTATCATAACAAAAAAATATGACAGAAGAGAGATTGGAGGCAATGTTCTATGAGAAATTTTTCTTTTCATGAGTCCATGTGAATGTCAAAATTTTTGAATAGGTTAATGGGGGGTAAGATATGTCCAATACGTCTGCAACTGCAGGCAGAACTATAAGATCATTTTGGCCAGGAAATCAAAGACAATCAAAAGAGAGTTGAAACATCTCCAAAAAAACAATGTATTTTATTGGAGTAGGTTCTTGCTCATTTGATAACTGAATTTTAGTAAATATTATCTTCTATATAAAAGAGAAAGAAAAAGTAATTAGCCATATTCAATACTACTTTTGTCACTACCCCTAACCCCCAAAAACAGATTCATTTAGCCCTGCAGAAATCTGTCAGAAACATATCAATTTAGTTCACTATTTACAGACCTAAACTACATGTTTTCAAAGGGGAGTTAGAGGGGAGAAAGAACAATAACTATATGGGATATAAGAATTTTAAACCGGTGAAACCATTCTGTGTGATACTACAATGGTGAATACATGTTAACACTGGTTTTTCCAAACTCAAATTATGTGCAATAGCAAAAGTGATTCCATAAATTATGGACTCTGGGTTATTCTGATATGTCAATGCAGGTTCATTAGTTTTAACATCTCTCTTCAGGGAGATGCTGAGAATGGGGGGGAGCATGTTTGTAAATGGGCAGGGGACATATGGAAACACTCTATACCTTCTACTGAATTTTGTTGGAAATCTAACTTGCTCTAAAAAATAAAGTCAATTAAAAAATGAAGGATGGTTACATAAAAACTAAGACTATCATTTGGGTTTACCTCTGAAAGTGTTTTATGTAACAGAGAACTTTGATTTTTCAATCTGTGAGCTTCATCCACAACAAGAATCCTCCATGTGAAGCTGTGAGAGAAAATCCAAACATTCATTTTCAGGTAGCTCAAACACATTTCTCACAACCACATCTTACTACAAAATTGTGACTTGTTAGAAAGATTAACAGTAATCCCACTCTGTTAGAAATATACCTGGAATCATGATTTTCCTATCTCAGAGGTTACCAAGTACTTTTTTTTTTTTTTTTTTTTTTGCCAAGATGAGAAATATCTATGCAGGAAGTAAGGGGCCAGAAAGAGAAAATAAAAGGATACATTTATAATCTGGTACTATGTACCACATATTGTGCTTGTGGATTTATGTGTTATTTAATGCAAAAGAATAAGATAAGCAACCATAATTGCGCCACGGAGACTAAAATTCAGAAAGGTTAGGTGAATAGGTTGAGATCATAAAGATAGAGCTAAGATTTAAAACCATAACGAAAATCAAGAGACTTTAAAATGGAAGGGTGGTAAACAGGATGACAGTTATGTTCAGGAAGATGCTGCTACTGGACTTGTTAGCATAGAGGTCATTCCTGGCTATGGCCAGAGGATGTTTTGTAGTATAGTAGGTTATGACAGCAGTTTCTCAAGAAGATTAGTCATAAAATTATATTTTAAAGAGATGTTACTGGTGGAAAGCTGTTAGAAACAATCCAAAATATGGAAAAGGACTGGATGATATTCTAAGATGTAATACTTATAATATAGCAAAAAACTAAAAGATAAACTAAATATCCAATAATAGGTGATATAGTGATAAATAGTATGCTGTAAAAATACTTGTATAATAACTAAGAAGATATAAATATTGAATAACCTTTTTAAAAATGTGAAAACCATGCAAAAGACAATAAAGTACAAGTTGTACAATTTTTAACTTCTAATTTTCTATGTAACATTATGGAATCCCACTGCATTGTTTTTGTACTTATAAAACTAAGTAGGTCAAGCAAAACAGTGGATAAAGAAGAACAATTCCTGAAAAATTAAAATAAAGATCTGTGTAGAGGCTGGCCTACAAAAAGGAAGGCTTCTTCCTCTGAGTATACAGAAAAAAATTAGAGGAACATAGATGCCTACTGCCATTTACCTAATGAGAGTGGTGCAGGTGAAGAGTGATCTGGGAGTCCTAAGAGAGGGCAGGAAGTCCCAGGAGAGCACTGGTCAGTGGAAGCAGGGGATACATTTAAGGATGAAAAGGAGATAGGGTCCCAGTGTGGTTGGACGGTGGCTATGACACAGGTGCTAAGTGTCCATACTCTAGTACCATTCAAAGTAGATTAGATCCTATTCCTTTGAAAGGACTAGACAAATGTTTGTATAAATATAAACATCTAAAAATGGATATTGAATGCAGAAGGCCATGTGAGGTGGATTTGGTTCAATGAATGAAGGTGGGCTGAATAACTCATGAAAGGAAATTATATTCTAAATGTACAATATAGTAATGGAGAAATATAACCTTAACAAATATACTGAAAGTATATACCTATGTTGTGGGATTCTTACTATAAGTCAATATTATAAATATCCCCTTGTTACTAAGGTTTTTTACTCCACTCCACAATGCATTCAGAATAGACTGAGATATAAAAATGCATTTCTGCAGAATAAGGTGACATTCCAGTGCTTCTAGATACTTAGAGAATCTCTCTTAGAAAGAATGGCCATGGCACCAAGTGCTGGGTTTGAATGTTTGCTCAAATGTCTGCTCTGCTTACTTGGATAACTGATCTGTTATTTTCCTCTTTTGTAAAATGAATGATAATACCAGCCTACTAGGGTTTTCGTGAAACCTCAATGGGACAATTTATATAAAGTATGCAAGAACATTTATGTACTGATTTTATTATCTTTTGAGACTTGCCATAAAATACCTTGTGTCATAGATATCTTTGTACTGCTTATCTCTCTATTGGCTCATGAGGTAGCTCAATGATTTACTTTCCTGGTTTTTGCCAGTAACTCTCAACAATTCCTTTCCATGGAGAGGCTTCAAAAAAGATAAGCTGGATATTAAGAATATAAAGAAGAGATGGGGGAATAACTAGTGGTAGAGCAGTTGCCTATCGTGTGGGAGGCCCAAGGTTCAATTTCCAGCACCATAAAATGAAATGACAGAAAATTAACATGACATGATATTAAAGAAATAAAGTAAATGAATGAAAAAGAGAAAAAGCATATACTCTTCTGAAGAAAAGATAATATACTCATTTAAATGTAAATTAAATAAAACAAAATACTGCAAAGTCATATAATCTATGACTTAGATTTAGTAGTTCAAATTACAACAGAAACCAATGCACAACAACCTAGATGAGCAAAAAGATATTAAAATATTGATAAGGCACTCTGAAAACAAAACCTCTGAATGGCAAAGCAACACACAGGGCAGGATGGTGCACATCTATAATGACAACTACTTGGGAAGCTGGAGGATGGCAAATTTGAGGCCAGCCTCAACAACTTAGTGAGACTATCTCAGACTAAACAGTGAAAAGGGCCAGGCATGCAGCTCAGTGGTAAAGTGTTCTTGGGTTTAATCCCTTCTACCAAAATGTAATTTAAAATGACAAATTAGAAGTATACTTCAAACATACATTCTAAAAAGTGAATTCTGCAGCACTGATTGCTACTTTGTTATTTTTTTAAGGTCTTTTTTTATTTTTCTAGACTCTATTTTAATTCATTGTACACAAACAAATGAGGTACAACTTTTTGTTTATATGGTTGAACAAAATGTAGATTCAAACCATTAGTGTAATCATACATGTACACAAGGTAATTAAGTCTGTCTCATTCCATCTTTCATACCCCCACCTCCTTCCCTCTCTCATTTTCTTCTACATAATCTAAAGTTTCTCAATTCTTTTTTTACCCCCTCCCCCCACCCCTATTCTGTATAATCATCCACTGATCAGGGTAAACATTTGAACTTTGTTTTTTGGGATTGGTTTATTTTATTCAGCATGATATTCTCCAATCCCAATCATTTACCTGCAAATGCCATAATTTTATTCTTCTTCATGGCTGAATAATATTCCATGGTGTATATATACCACAGAACTTTGATATTTCCAGCAAAAGCCTCCTATATTACAGTAAAATCACCAAAGAGCATTCCTGAAAGATGTCTGTGCAAGTTGCAAAGTGAAGATTCTAGTACCTAGGCAGGATGCAGTGGAACCCACCTGTAATCCTGGAGATTCTGGGAACTGAGGCAGGAGGATTACAAATTCAAGGCCATCCTTGGCAACTCACAGATACCCTGTCTGAACATGATAAAATAAAATAAATAGGAGTAGAGATGTAGCTCAGTGGTAGAGAACTCCTGGGTTCAATCCCCAGTACCAAAATGAAAACTAACAACCAAAAAAAAAAAAAAAAAAAAAAAAAAAACTAGGAACTACTAAACACCAACCATCAACCATGTAGATGTAATCTCAGTTCTCAAAACAGTCATCCAAAGACTGTTATCCCCTTTTTACCATTGAGGACACTGAAGTTCAACAAAATTAAATAACTAACTCAAGGACACATAGCTAATGAGTAGAGATTAGAATGCAAAACTCCCACTATGCTTGCCTATGATTAAACACGACCCAACAAAGACAGACCAGACATATCAGGAAAGTGCAAAGTACCAAACAGTGTAAGAAGAGACAAGATTTCCACACACAGAGCAAGCACAGTTTCTGATAGAGTGAAATATACTCACAATTTCAGAAATGGTGTGTCTTTTAAGCAAATCTGAAAAATAAAGGAAGACACATTAAAAAGACTGGTATTGTTGGGAATGGTGGTGCATACTGCCGTGCAGACTGCGCCAATATGTCACCTGGCAGCCAGCCACAGGTTGCTTTGATAAGCCCCCTGGCTTTTGTAAAAGGAGGGTCTATGAGTAAAGGAAAGTACACTGATCAAAAGGTTAATGGAGTTAATACTGAAATATGTAGAGAGAGTGAAATACTTTTTCATATACTCCTGTGTGCCTAGCTCTCTCTTTCCTTTTTGTGACTTCTAATGAGAACTTCTCTAGACAGTTATTTTCTCAGATCGCACAATAATGGACGGATAGACTCGACGAGCTGGTAACAAGTCTTCGAGGGCAGACAAGTCTTTGAGGGCAGATCCTCACCATGAACGCCACTAAGGTGGAGGTCAAACCGGGAGGGCTTATCATGGGAGCATTAGATAAACTAGCACAATTTGGCACCAAATTTGGGGGACTCTTAAGTTCCACACTAATAAGCTTGTGTATGCTCTTGTTGATTCTATTCTCCATCTAAAACACCTCAAAGCCAGTCAACAGGCTCATAATGCGATCATAAAATAGGCCATGGCCACCCTTGAAGTGGGGCTATCTCCAAGTATATGGCTTAGTATGCTGGATCGGTAGTCAAAGACAGGTAACCACGGGAAAACGCTGTACCAACCTAAGACAGAAGGGCCAACCCCACTTTGGTATCCTTTGATGATGGGTAAGGACAGAATGTTGATTCCCAGGACCTAAGACAGACATGATCCCTGCCAGCTTCCTTTTTATTTCATATAAGGAAGGGGGAGATATTGGGGGCTATGCCGTGCAGACTGAGCCAATATGTAACCTGGCAGCCAGCCACAGGTTGCTTTGATCACATCAGTGGTGAGGAAGTTGATTAACAAAAGCACACCCAGGTGATTTGTCATTGGCCAGATCCAATTAAGTCCATGCACACAACACTTGCACAGGTGTTCTGGAGTGCTCCTGATTAGGCCTGCTCATTTTGACCTTTACCATGATTGGACAGATAGATCCTCGCCTAATCTTTGCATAATTGGTGTCAGCCCTTCCCTTCACCTCCTGGAGGGGATATAATCCGGCGCTCCTTGAGCGCCGGGGTTCGAGGTTTGAGGCCCCTGGTTTGAGGTTGGAGGTTCCAGGTTGGAGATTCCAGTTCCTGGGCTTCCTGATTCATCAATAAATCGTTCTGAATTTAAGAGCTTCAGTACTCTTTTGTCCATGCACCAAATTGACTCTGCTGGACAGCGTCAATCCAGAGATGAGCAGGAATCCAACCCAAAATTTAATAAGGTAATAAAAGAGAAACACTAAATGAAGACAGAGATGCCAAATTTTATCCTGCTTTTAGTTACCCATTGGGCATCAGCAAGTCCAAAAGAAGAGACAGGGCTTTTAGCAAAGGCAGCCTAAGTTCCTGTTTTACTCCCCTATTTTGGTGTTTTCTCAAAAGCTTATGATTTATATCCTTTGGTGGCTTCTCTGGAAGATCCTCTCTTCTATGAAACTGCTACTGAGTGTTTTTTGCATCCTGTTCTCTGTTTCACTTATTTCCTCCCATCCAGATTCTCATGCACTATATTTATCTAGCTGGTAAAGCAATGATATTAACCACCAGCCACTTAAACAGGCGGATGCTGATTATTTTTAACTTAAACATTTCAGAAATGGGGTCCTAGCTATAAGCTAAGTAGAGCATTGATATATTGAGTCTGACATTTAAAATATAGTTGGGAAAGGCTAGCTGAGAGACTCCAGGTGTGCAAGTCACATAAAACATTTAGAAGTTTTACTCTGAATGTTGTATGAAATGAGCCTAAAGGGGTGAAGCAGAGGCTTCAGTTAGGAGTATATTGCATTAGTCTGGGGAAAAGATGATAATTTGTGGGCCAGCATGGTAATAGTGCTGTGGTGAGTAGATATTTTGAACAGATAATGCCTAGAAGATTCACAAATTGAGAATTGGGGAGAAATAGGAGAATAAAAGGTGATTTCAAGGATTTGAGATTAGCATATGGTAGAATGGAGTTGCCATATGGAAGGAGGAAGAAAGAATGAAGAGTTTGGGGAACATGATGAGTTCCTTTTTGTGCTGACAAGTATGGTGACATAGAAGGACTCTCATACATTGCTGGTGGGAATGTAATTAGTACAGCCATTATGAAAATTGCTATGGGGAATCTCAAAATAATAAAAAAAACTAACAAAAGCTAAAAATAGAACTATCATATGATCCAGAAACTCCATTACTGAGTGTATATCCAAAAGAAATGAAATCAGTATGTCAAAGAGATATCACTTCCATAATTTGTACAGCACTATTTATAATACCCAAGATATGGAATTAACCTAGGTGCCCTTTTGTGAATGAATGAAGAAAATGTGGCACATATATACAATGGAATATTTTTCAGCCAAAAAGGATAAAATTCTATCATATAGAGCAACATGTATGAGCCTGTGGGACATTAAGTGAAATAAGTCATGCACAAAAGAAAAAAAAAAAAAAAAAGACTGCATATTTTCACTTAAATGTGGAAACTGAAAAAGTTGATATCATAGAAGTGGAAAGTAGAATAATGATTACCAGAGTCTAAGAAGACTGAGAAGAAGAGGGGAATGGAGAAAGAATGGTTAAAGGGCCCAGAGGTGCAGCTGGATAGGAGCAATAACTTCTAATGTTCTCTAGCACAATGGAGTTCTTATGGTAGATGATAATTAATTGAATATTTCAAAATAGTATAGAGGATAGTGAATGTTTCTAACAATATAATGATAAATATTTGAGGTGACTGATAAATCAATTACCTGGATCTGATTATTTCACATTGTATACACAATGAAATGTCACTGTATCCCATAAATATGTACAATTATGTCCAATAAAATTTGTAAAATAATGTATTGAAAGGTTTTTTCAAAATGAAGTCATGTTGAGAAAAAAACAATTCAATTTTGGACAGCGTATAATGAGACAGTAATACACATCCAAGTACAGGTTTTGTATAGTTAACTGGATAGACTATTCTAGAGTTCAGGGGAAAGGGTTAGAACTGAGCACAGATAAGGAAGTCATAATTTTAGGATGGAGCTAAGTTATAATATCACCAAGACCATGACTGGAACTATGAAAAAAATACTAATCCTTGGTCAACTCATATTTAGAAATTGAGAAGATGAGGCAGCTTAAGAGACTAAGGTCAACCAGTAAAATAGTATGAGAACTAAGAATATAGTACTTCTAAGACCAAATGAAATAGGGTTTCAAGAGTGATGGCCTGCATCAAATGATGTTAAGATATGGAGTAAAGATAGAATAGAAAATAAGCACTAAATTGATCAACATTATGGTTTTCAATGGTCTTGGCAAGGAGTCCAGTGCCTGACTGGAGTGATTACATAAAGAGAATGAGAGGAAAGAAGGTGGAGACAGCCTATCTCACCCATTTTGAAGAGTTTTGATGTAAAAGGAAGCAAAAAATTGGCAGCAGTAACTACCAGTTCAAGGGCAGTTTATTTTGTTTTAAGATGGTGATGTTAGAGCATACTGAATGCTGATGGAAATGATCCAGTGGAGATATAATCTAATGATACCAGGGTAATGTTCTTGAGTGAGAGGAGGTGGGATCTAATAATGCACAAGTAGAGGGTTTGGCCTAGACAGTAGAAGGCAGAGTATGAAAACAGATTTGGAAGTGACAGCACCTGATCTCTCCTGACTCTATTGTTTAAATGAAATAAGAAAAAATGGAATCTGGTGAGTTTATGTGGGAGGGGTGTTGGGGGTTTGAGGACAGAAAGATGTGAAATAGTTGTCTAGGAAAATGGAGAGTGAAAGCACGAGAGGACTATGGTACCATGCCAAGCAGCAGTGAGGGCCACTTGAAGTTGATGGTCAGGAGACCAGGCAGCATGGTGTGTGTTGGCTTCAGGTGGGGAAGAGGTAGGGAATTGAGTCTTACCAGGGTTGGATATTGGCCAGATGAATAGAGTAGAGAGTGATAATAAAGTTGGTCATATCCCCAGTGTCTAGAATAGAGGTGAACATGAGAGATAAGGTCCCTGCTATTGTGGAGCTCAGGTTCTAGTGATGAAGAAATAGAAAAAGTAAAGAAAGTACAAATAAACTGTCAGGTAGAATAGTGCTAAGAAGGTAATGATATTCAGAATAGGACTGCAGAGGAGCTGAGTGGGTTGAAGAGGATGTCACTGGAAAAATGACATTCAAATTAAGGTCTGAATGATGGGAAGCCAGCTATGTAAAAGCATAGAAAGAAAGTATAGGTCAGAGGGATCACAAAGGCAAAGCTATTGAGACAATATTTATAAGGGATAATAAATATATTTAAAAATTGGTGACAGAGCTGTGTACAGTGGAGCACACCTGTAATCCCAGCTACTTGGGAGGCTGAGATAGGAGGATGGCAAGTTCAGAGTAACCCCGGGAAACTTAGTGAGACAGTCTCAAAGTAAAAATTACTGTAAAATGAAGTAAAAGGTATGTAAAATGAAAAGCTATGTAGCTCAATGGTAGAACAATATCCTAGCATGTGTGGGGCCCTGGGTTCAATTTCTAATGGTGAAAGAAAAAAAATAAACAGTGAAGATGCATTTGAAGATATTTAGTCATTGATAAGCACATGGTTGAAAGTGAGAGAAACAGATTCCAGGAGGATTCCCACAGGTGTTTACCCTGGGATATGGATGTTTGTGCTACAACTGAGGGATTATAAGAGAAAAAAATCTGAGGGAAGGAGGAGGATAATAAATTCACCTTTATGACATATTGGATTTGTACCTAGAACAGTTTCTGGTCCATAGGTAGCACTGAGAAAGTATTCTTAAATACTTGAGTGAGGGGCCTTTAGAACAGTTTGAAAATATAGGACCTATGATTGTTATAACCCTGAGGAAAAGAGAGGACATTTAACAAATGGGCAAACTAAGGCACAGAAAGTTTAGGAAACTTGTTCAATATTTCTAGTGAGTCAGTATTAACTGCCAGAATGAAGGCTAGCTCAATTCCTTTTTCATTCATTGCTCAGGCCATATAGTCATGATGCTTTTATTCTGTTTTATTCCTCCACAAAAAGGGAATGCCCTTTGACAACAGCAACCCAGTAACATTAACAGTAACCAAATCATGTGTTTGATAGATCTCAGCATCAAACCCAACCAAAGCAACATGATTAAAGCACAGGTTAGTGTACAGTTTATATTTGCTGCCCAGTATGTCCTTGATCTACTGGGTTACAATAGGATACTATTTGGCAGCATCTACTGCGTCAGATATGGAGCTTCAGTAAAAGATGTGACCATAGGGAAAAATGCTTCAGACCTCTTCTTGCATTCATGAACTTGGATTTTTGGGCTAAAGTTAGGTTTAGGTCAGTGCCCTACACTGAGTTGAAAGCAATTTGGGTTTTCTTTCTTCCAAGCATGGAAAAACTACACTTAACTTTGATGTAATTATATATCTCAGGCATCAGATTTATATAATAAATGTAAAACCCACAGACCCCAAGAGCCTGAGAAGATATACCAATGAGACTGTGCATTTAAGTATGGCAGGAAGTGCTTTACAGAAATCTTGCCCAGTCACCTCTGAGAATTATCACTGCCTTTCAATACCAAAGTTAAGGCATACACTAAAAAAGTATCAAAAATTTATTGAGAACACAGGTCAGAGATTGTAGATAACTTTGCATTGAAACTTGTCTGTATGTCTTTTGTTTGACAGAGCAGTTCTTGTTTTCCTCTTTCATTTGTTTAAAGTACTGGAACTTAACACGAGGTTTTATGTGTGTTAGGCAAGCACTGTCCTACTGAGCTACATCCCCATTCCTTTTTATTTTATGTTATTTGGGGCATGGGTAGTCTGGCTAAGTTGCCAAGGCTGGCCTCCAACTGTGATCTTCTTGCATTAGACTCCTGAGTAGTTATGATGACAAGCTTGTGCCATTTTGCCCAACTTTTTTTATTCTAATTTAATACTTTTTTCAAATCGGTTACCAGTAATTTTACTCTTTTTGGTCCAGCTGGAAAACATTTATGCAATCTACCTAGCTAGTCCCTGAAGTCTTTGAGTGTACTACTGCTGGAGTTTAACTTTTGTGACAGATTTTCATGTAAGGAGCGGATCATATCAGCAGTAAAATTGCATAAAGCCAAAAGTTCCTTCTGATTCAGCCTATGCTGAAATCCTAAGAACACTCTGTGACCTTCCTCTTCCTCTGGGTTTATAAGATCCCAAAGCCATCTTATACCCTAACTGCACAAAGCCTTGGTCTTAGGTTTGAAAAATGAACATACATGTTGCACATATATCTGTATTCCTGAGGTACAGTTGTAACATTTAGCCAAGGGAGTTTCCCATTTTGATGCCCCATAATGCTCAAAAATGGAATGTAATATAATCTTCAACCTTAGAGGACTTAAATAATCTGAGAGTGCTTCCAAAAGGCCCATAATTCATAGTAATTCATAGTGAGGACAATAATAGTAGTCCTATAACATTGTTGAGAACTAAATAGATCACTTTTTTAGAATTTATTTTTTTAGATATTGATAGACCTTTATTTTATTCATTTATTTATATACTGTGCTGAGAATGAACCCAGTGCCTCACACATGCTAGGCAAGTGCTCTACCAGGGAGCCATAACCCCAGTCCCACCTTTTTTTAAAAAATAAGAAAAAAAAAACACAAATTTGAATTTCCAGGATATTGGTAAAGACCAAAATGCTTTAGCTGGAAATATATCTGGAGATCACCCAACTGTCTGCATCTCATCAGTAAAGACTCAAAAGATGAGGAGTTATCCTTCATGGTTGAGGTTCCATGGTAATCTCATTAGCTTGTGAAGTCCACAGGCATAGTGTTTCCGAAATTTTCATGACCCATAGATGTGGTGTCTGAAAGAAAACAGAATGACAGAGGTTTTAGAAAATGTAGAGTGGTTGCTTCTGATATGTCTTAAAGGTAAATGAGCTAGAATTACCTGCTAACAACTCCTTCCAGGAATACCCACCTCTAATCTTCAACATTACTTTTTCTATTAAAAATCCAGGTATTTTTCTGACATTTCTTATCATTGAATAAGGTATAATATTTGATAGTATTGTTTGCTGAAAACTTCTTGCTTTGAGAAGTTCAAAGTCTTTTGTCTTCTAGAAGAAGGTAGAGGGCACCTGCAAATTGGTTTTCTTGCCCTTACACATACTCAGTTTTATAGTTAAATTGTATTAATATGCACATCCAACCCTGCCATTTGTTAGTAACCATTAACAATTTTATCTATTTAAATGGTATGCTTATTAAGTGCCAAAAAGTATCAGTCACCTTCATTGATCTCTAACTTGGTTTACTTTTAAACTCATTTTCTGAGCAAGCGAATGGAATTGAGGTGTCACAGGTGTATTTCACATCATAAAAACTAACACAGTGTTGGCCAACTACTTAAGAGTGGCCTTATGCCATTTCTTATTTGAACAAATGTGTTGTTTTTTGACTCCATTTTGGGAACTAATTCTGACTGTAGTCTTATTCAGATCTAAAATGAATCCCCTCAGCAAATCCCTATACCTTTACATAATCAGATGTGGGCTGAAAACCCTGTTAATTTGTTTTTAGTAACATAAAATTCTACTCTTGAAATCCAGTCACACCCTAGTGTAGAGGATAAGAGCAGTGTTTTAGATTCAAAGACTTTCATTTACAAGAAGTATGCCCTTGGGCAAATCATTAAACCTCTCTGCCCACTGTTTTTTAATCTTTAGGAAAGGATAATAGTAATACCCCCTTTGTACAGTGATCATAGGGAGTAAGTGAAAGAAAAATTACATCAATCACTTATAAAAGTGACAGCTCCGCATATGGTTACATGTCAGTTATTATTCATGCCTAGAGTGAGACCCCCACATTTTGAGTCTCCTTAAGCATCCCAGCCAGGTTTGACAATTACTGAACAGCAGTGAAATGAATTGAGGCAGGGATGATTTTGGGAGGGTAGCCATTATTCTGCCTGATTATCAGTTTTGTGGTTTTTAAACTCTAAATGGATTTGAAGTTAAAATCTGCTGAATATACAGCATGGGAAATTCTTTTTTATTATCCTCTGGGCAAAATTTCAATACCTTATGAACCGCTTCCACAAAAAAAATAAACTTTCATCATAATGCTCTGACTTATCTGACTTTTCTTAACACAGACATACCTATATGGTTCACTATTTTATTCTAGAACCAAGAATGATACCTGACTGTCGCTCGCAATGACGACTCTTACACGATCTTCCTCAAGCAGTTTTATTACCCCAGGTTCTTACAGAGTTCCCGTAGATCTTCCTCCTTACCCCAGCAACCACTCCCTTATATCACGCCCATCAGCCAATCAGCAGCCTGTCCACGTGCACATCTCATGGACACAGCCAGTTCATTGGCAGTTGCCCCGTGGCATGCGGTGTTCCCGTGCATCTCATGCTCTCACTGTCAGACCTCCTGAAAGTTATTTACCACCTAAGTGCTCCGAGGAACTTCCGCTCAGCGCCATCTTAGCTCTCAGACTTAATGGCCGATGGGCGGGGCCCGTCACACCTGACATATAATTTCTACCCAATATATTTGTTTAATAAGTGGATTTCTGAGAAGGAAGCTGTCCTGAGTGGCTGCTAAGAATGTTTATGGAGCTATAGACCCTCCTTTTCACAATTTTTAGTTACATAGCTGTGGAGACTAAGATATTATAAACATCCTTTAATGGACTGAACATATTTTGCATGTTGCTGATGGCTACATTGAGAAGTTTTTCCTTCGGTGTACTTCTCTATAAGTCCCATGATCATTATTTGGAGTCTAGTTGTCCTTCCATCCCCCCAAAATTTTTTTTTATAATTTGTTAGAGGTTTCATATGTAGAATTGATCTAAGCACTTTGAAATTCCCCCTCCACTGGTAGGTGTCCAATAAGAACACTGGAAATTCAGGGTTTCTATTTTCTCATTTCTTGTGACAGTTTCCTGGGATTCAGTATATTTTTATTTTCTCCTCAGGCAGTATCACTTGCACTTTCCTATCGTGGTTCCTCTTTCACTTTTCTATCTGCCAAACAAGTGTTTTCTCAGACACCACCATTTCTATTTTCTGATCATGTTCCACCTACCAAACTGGTATTGTCTCCTCATTGTACAGCTGAAAACTTTCTAATAATAATTATATTAGCTCTCAAGACATTAATTTCAATCAATTCTTGATATCTTCATTAACATTAAGTAAGATTGATGGTAAAAGTAGGTTGTGATATGATATATATATCAATTTACTTTGGTGTTACCTTATGAATGAAATTACTTGATAGTTAATAAATTTCATTCCAAATTATAAGGATTTAATAAGTACTCAATGCTATAAAATAATCTTGATATTTTTTAGTCAAACTGCATATCTAAAAATTATTAAACCATGCTAAACTGTGGTTTTCAAACTTTAATGTACACATGAATTACTGGAGTTTCTCATGGATTAATTTGGATTATACCAAAATTCTCCATTTCTGCCAAGCCCTAAGTGATATTTATGCTGATGATCAGATAACTATTTCACATAGTAAAGTTTTAAAGTATAGACAGATAGACAAATAAATGCCACAATATAAAGTGTTACTGTTACAGTTTAATCAGAAAATTAAATTATATATACCCTTAAATGAAATATGCTTTTTAAAAAAACATAAATTTCATAACTCTTTCATTCTCAAGTAAATGGCAAAAAAGAGAATGAGAAAATAAGTGGATTAAAAAACACTTAAAAGGGTGTAGTTGTCCACTTTTGCTTCATATTTAAGAATTAATCACTGGGAGAACATTAATAAAAAATGATGTCAGCCCATTCATGAGATTCTGATTGTGTTGATCTGGAGTCCCAATAAAGTTCTCTGATAGGTAGTATAGGAAATTTAAACAGCTAAAATGTTAATTAGGGCAGAGATATAGTCACAACCACACCTTAAATGAATACTTTGGTTGAAATAGGTAAAACAAATAAGAAAAGACTTGAAAGGAGACTCCTGAAAGTCTTATTACCAGTCAAAAAGAAATACTTATGGGGCAGACAAATGAGTATGATCAATTTTGGATTCCTACACTAAATAATTCTTTAATAAGAATTGGGAGAAAAATAAACCCAAATGTGGACAAATCCAACACTCTGTTTTGTAGATATTTAATGTTTTGTAATAACCACTTTCCTAATATTTATTCATTTCTGTAATACAAAGGAAGGAGAGGGTTCAAATTGGTTAAGGTGATTTTCTATAATCAAAAAGAATTTAAATGTAATAGATTTGAAAACCTGTGGTTTGCGACATTTCAGTGACAGAATAATAGGCTGGATTCATATTGCATTATTTTATTGGAGTACCACCTTAACCCCTTGAAGTAATTAACTGGAAATTTTTGAGGAAGCAAAAAGTTTGTGGTAGGAAGGAAGACACTGAGTTAGGGACTAATGTCATCTGAACCAGTGCTTCTCAGTTTTCATGTGCATCTGAATCAGTTGGGATTTGTTATGTTAGTTCTGATTCAGTAAGTCTAGGGAGGGGCCTCAAATTCTGCATTTCTAACAATGCCTCTAGTGATCCCCTTTGTGCTGGTCCACAGACCATACTTTGGGTAGGAAGGATCTAGAACTGTGGTTCTCAAATTTCAGTTATTTTTTCTTAAGCATTTAACTTGTTTTCTTTTTATTTTATGAATAATGCTGACAGTAACATCCTTTAACAATAATCTTTGTTTGCAAGTCTCAATATTTCTTTAAAAGGCTATGTCAATTTCAAGAAATTATATATATATTGCAAAATTACTCAGAAAATATTATACTAACTTATACTCTCCCTAGTATATTTTGATCTAACCCATTTTTACTCATATAAATGTCTGTTATCCAGCAATAATAACAATGGGGTAAATAACTTATGCTGGAAAGAGACTTAGAACATTTTCTTGAGAGCAATGTCTCAATATATATAAAAATTCTTGAGACTTATTCATTCATCTGGGAAGTTCTCATTTGGAATTTCTTGTGATTGCCATCCGATGAGTGCTAAGACTGAATTTAATGTGACTATTTTGTTCACATGTTTAGAACTTTAGGTGGGATAGCTAGAATTTCTGGGGGCTATTTGAATATTTCTCTATCCTAGAAATTTTCTTCCATATGCCTAGGTTGGGCTTCCTAACAGTATTGTGGTCTCAATGTAGTTGGAGTTTTTATAGTAAAGATTTAGAATTTCCCCAAAAAGCCCAGGTGTTCAAGTCTTGGTTTCCAATGCAACATTGTCCAGAAGTGGGTCTTTTGGAAAGTGATTCATTCATTAGGGTTCTGACATCATCAATGAATTCATTCATTGACAGCTGAATGGATTACTAGGCAGTGGTAGAAACTGTAGGCAGGTGGGACATGGTTGAAAAGCAGATTACAGGCTCAGGGGGGTTAACTTTGGGGACTCTATCTTGTCCTGGGTCTCTTTCCCCAACCCCTGCTTACTGGCTACCTTAAGCTGAGAAGATTTCCTCTGCTGTACCCTTCCACCATGATTTTCTGCCTTGCCTGAAGCCAAAAGCAGTGGAGCTGAATCCTCTGAGCCAAAGAATTCTTTCTCATTGGGTTGCAGTTACAAAAGCTAACTTCTTACATGGCTGCTAGGTTCCACCAAAGTAAGTCTTCTAAAACACCTTAGAAGCTGCAAGGCTACTTATTAGTATTGAAAGTCATTCAGTGGCATTTCAACTGTATACTGTTGGTCAAAAGCAAGTCATAAAGATACTGAGATTCAAGGGGAAGGAACTACACATAGGCACAAGTACTGGGAGATGTATGGAGGTGGTGTATGTGTGCATTTGTTTGAATTGGCATTTATTTCAGGAAATTTTTAACTCTCCACATGCTATTTGCAAATCCTGAAATTAGTTCTCAAGTTGCCATGAATACTTCTAATTTACTGCAGGAAAATCCTAAAGGAGGGAGACAGTATTTAAAATTGGCGATCATCAATTGTTCTAAGGATTTGATGTGCTTCAGTGACTACAGCATCCCAGATCATTATTTTAACTTCATGCACAATTCCTAAGTCCTCGAGTATTTCAGGATGTATGCAAAAGACTTCAAACTTTTAAAGTTTATCCAGTTCAAGGTAGGCAGTTTTGTGCGTGTCTTTGTGTTTGAAGTTCTTCATCAAGTAAATGAACAATATGGCTTCATTTACCCGTGCTTATGTGTAAATATTAGCTTGATATGCTGAAGTACAAAGACTCCACTCTTTTTTCTCTATTTAAAATACTCCTTGGAAAGTCTCTCATATATTTTGGCTGCAGATACAGAAAGATACCTGCCACCAGTATTTTCATTGTCTTCATTTCACACTCTGCTTATAATAAAGGAGATGAGGGGAATGAATAGCTATGGGAATTTTAAATTTTTCTGGTTCCACAACTTTTCCACTATTGCTTTATTCTTTTATACTTTCTGAGGCACTTTTCAATATATTATTTTATGTGATCACCAAAACCACCTGGTGAAGTACTTAGTGATTGGGAAGTTATTGAGGAAGCAAAGAAGTTAAATCTGGTGGAGAGAGTAGAACACTGAATTAGAAAACAAACCCCTGAATTCTGGCCCTTGTTTTTACCACTGATTAACTTGTGACCTGAGATGAGTTAGTTTCTCAACTTGAATTTATTGCAATTTTCTTTTTATGTAAAAGAAGATGATTGTACTCTATGACATTTGGTTCCTTTCTTCTCTAAAGTCTGCTGTGATTTTGCCATATTTTATAATCATGAACATAAAAAGATATATCACTTGGCTTAAAGCCCAAACCTTCCACCTTTATCTGTTTAGCAACAATAATAAAATGGTATTATCTGGTGACAATTTCCAAAGCCAGTCATTTACAGCACAGTGGTGCATCACTGACCTGTTTAAGTGACAGTTCTTGAACAAGTTTCTTACTGTACTAAGCAGTGATGATGCAAAGACAAAAATATAAGTAACTAAGTAACTGCGTTTAAAGACAGAAAAATGAAGAAAATTATTATTATACATATAAGTAATAAACCAAGTGATAAGTGCTATAGAGATCTATACATTGCAGCTCAGAAGAGGGATGATTAACCCATCAGGGAAGAGGAATCAAGTTCCAGGAAAGATTTCTAGAGAAGATAATGTCCAGGCTAAGTCTTGAATAGAAAGAAGTCTACCAAATGAAGAAGGAATAAAAGGATGATCCACGTAGAAGCACCAGTTTGTGTGAAAACACATGACAGGAACTATAAATAATACAGGATGATTAAGTCTTCGTGTCTGTATTATTCAACCAGGACATTATACACAAGGCACTAGAATCCCATTGGAGTGCATTCTTGATGTTTCCTTAGGCTGGCAGAGTAACCCATATTTATTTCTTTTTTTTTTGAAAAATTAAAAATTATACCACTATTTTCCTATCTCACAGCCTCTTTCTCTATAATTACTTGTAAAGTGGGCATATGTAAAAGGCTTAGAGAGATTACTATAAAGAAATAAGAGCCACTGAGATATTTT
Source organism: Sciurus vulgaris (assembly GCF_902686455.1). Lineage (NCBI taxonomy): Eukaryota > Metazoa > Chordata > Mammalia > Rodentia > Sciuridae > Sciurus > Sciurus vulgaris. The sequence goes on from NC_136477.1 coordinate 76,005,354, forward strand.
CCTGCTCTAACATGAAAGGGAGCCTCATAGTCACATGTTTGAGGTTAGTCAAAGAGAACAGGATTTTAGTGTCAGAAGACATCAGAGAACTTGGGGATGTCTGGGGTTAGTGGAGGAATAGGTGTTTAGTGCACAGAGTGTCACAGAAGTATAGGAGAAATTCAGGATTTATTCAGGTGCTACATTGTCTTAAGGCAGAGACTAAACATTCTCACAAATCCTACTTTTCTAGAGGCACAGGAGAGTACATTAGTCTGTCAACTCCATTTTACTTTATCTGCCTTATAGAAGTCTTCTCATTTGGACCACAACCTCAAACAAAGCTGTCTTTATGGAGTATGAAAATCAAATATTCTTGCAAGGACCCTAATAATGTGATGGTACCTGCAGTATCAACATTTTGTGTAACATTTTGCAGGATAAGTCATGTCTGGGAAGATATACATTGTACTGGCTATGGTTACAGTACACTGTGTATTTCACTTTGCTTTCAGACCACTGTGTACAGTGTGAAGAAGAGTCTTGATTTCTCTACTTCAGGCCAATGGGGTTGGTCACTGAGTGTGAAGGGAAATAGGAGGTTAATGTCTTTGATGGAGTCATGCCATGCACTGGCCATCACACTAATGCTCACTTACCCCTGAAAAGCTTTCCAGTGAGTGACCTTCCAGAAAGGAGGTTAACCCTCAAGCCATGCCTTTGTCACTGAGAAATAGAAGGTTGTGGTCTGAGTGATTTTTACTTTCGGGTAAAATAAGGCTTACCCTGATTGTTCATGTTCCCTTGAAAATAGGATAATTTGTTTTATTGCCATTTGGGCAATGGTAATTTTAGAGTTTAGAGGTCTGGGAACAATCATGCCACTACATAATGCCATTTCAGTCAAGGCTGGAAAACATACAGAATGGTGATCCCATAAGATTATAATGTGGACTGAAAAATTCCCATTGGCTGAGTAGTATCATAGCCATTATAATATCATGGTGATGTTGATGTATAAACCCATCTGCACTGTAATTGTATAAAATTATAGCTCACACAATTATGTATGCGGTACATAATAAAAATAAACCACTATGTTACTGGTTTATGTATTTACTGTACTACATTTAGCACAGAGTGTACTGTTTCTACTTATTGAAACATTTACTGTAAAGCAGACTGCCATGTTATACCAACTAGCCTCATATGTCTCATGTTTATTGTGGGTCTTGATTGCATCAGGAGGCCAATTGAGTGACTGGCCTAAACACTCTATGCTTGTCTAAGTACTTCTGTCATGTTTTCACAATAATGAAACCAACTTACAGCAAATTTTTGGGAACATATATATTTCTGACAAGTAGAACATGATTAAATTTAGTTTCACAATGACTTTAGTCTCCTCAAGGATCAAAAAGGAAGACTGTGGATCTCTTACACAGCATTGGTTCAGATGTGGAATTTTTCAGTGATCTAGGAAACAAAAAAATATTGAGTTTCTAAAGGTTAAATGAGAGCTTGAATAATTTAGTTTCAGTTTGGGGCCTGAACTTTCTTTTTCTAAAAAATGCACTTTATGTGTATCCTAGAGTATACAGAAACATATATACTCTAATTCAAATGAGAGTGTGTATGTAAAGGAATGAAAAGACAAAAGAGAATGGCAGTTTTCTGAGGCAATTTGGATTTGTGAGTCTGCAAATACAAAATAAAAAGTACTTATAATAAAGGAATCACAAGTTACGATTCTGAAACTATGGAAGAAAAAAATAAGCAAAAGTATTCAGAATGACAAGAATAGCTGAATAAAGGGAGATCATATGGATAATATATTCTTCAACTTTAAATTCTACAAAAGAATGATTTTACAAATGATATCCATCACATAAACTATCATTCAAAAATTATTTTATGTTCTCTTACAGGGAACGAGAAGTTCAAAGGACAGTACTTCCATAGTCAAGACTATAAAATACCAGAGGCATTTGCTGGAAAAAGAGTCTTTATAATTGTTGGGAATTCTGGAGGAGATCTGGCTGTAGAGGTTAGCTACACAGCCAAGCAGGTTTGAGTCAATGATTTACTTTGCTTCATTCTAACTTCAGTCTTATCAAGAAGGTAGACCCAACAGTGTATGGATGGCTGCACATTGCCCATCAGTACCAGTGGCAAATATGTGGCTTGGTTTCATTGCCTCAATTGGCATCATGATTGATGCTAATGGAGAGGCATGATTACCTGTTAGAGTGCCACTATTCAGTTGGCTTTATACTAAGGAATAATTTCACTGCTTCAGACTGCACTCAGAATCCCAGTTAGGGATGGGGCTGTAGCTCAGTGGCAAGGCCTGGCATGTGTGAGGCACTGGGTTTCATCCTTAGCACCACAGAAAAATAAACAAATAAAACAAAGGCATACTGTCCATCTACAACTACAAAAAAAATTATTAAAGAATCCTAGTTAGCCTCTCCCTGGCTTTGATGAAGACCAGGTATTTGCTGGAAGATGTTGTGTAAGTGCAATATAGAGAGTGTGAATTGTCCATTGGCCATAAGAAATGCCATGTTCTCATATAAAGGAAGGCACATTTTGGTAATTAAATCTTTTATTTAACAGGATGGTGGGTGAGTTTCCTTTTTGCCACGCAAATGGAAAAAAAAGAAGCAATCTAATCTTTCCAAAAATATATGCATATCAGCACTTACCCACTGAGCCACTTCCCCAGCCCTTTTTATATTTTATTTAGAGACCGGGTCTCACTGAGTTGATTAGGGCCTTGCTAAATTGCTGAGGCTGGCTTTGAACTCATGATCCTCCAGCCTCAACCTCTGGAGACACTGGGATTATAGGCATGCACCACTGAGCCCAGTCTATTCCATGATTTATAATGAGTCCTATAAGGGGTAAGAGCTAGTGAAGCTCAGAGGATGGAGAGAGAATTCTCAGTCTGAAAGGTCAGTGGTGTTCTCATAGAGGAAGCCAACTTGATCTGGATCTTAAAAATGAATGGGCTGAAGAGAATTTAAAAGAGGAGAACTTTTCAAGCAAATTAACTTTAAACAAAAACATAGTGGTGGATCACAGTGAGATATATTTTTGCACAGTGTTTGGGAAGGAAAAAGCAGGAATTTTTTTTAAAAAATAGATTGTACAGAACTAAAATGCCACACTAGTGAGTTTGAAAGTAATCTTGAATAAAATGGGAGTGCTTTAAGTTTGTGAGCCAGTATGATAAAAGAAAACAATATTTCCGATGCCTTAGGTATTCCTCAGTACCAGGAGTAGGGTTTGGATCCTGAATTCTGTAGGGGACCATGGATATCCAATTGATGTGGTACACTTTTCTGAATTTAAACATCTTATATCAAAGATATGTGGCCAAGCATTAACAAATACATTTTTGGAAAAAAGTATGAGTCAAAGATTTGATTATGAAATGTTTGGCCTGAAGCCTAAACACAGGTATGTTCTCAGGATGGGAATGAAGTTGATAATGGCTAAGATAGAAGATCAAAGATTGTTCACACAGGGTAAGAGAGTTATCTCTACCCATACATTAAGAAAATCCACAGAATTTGAAATTCAATTTTTACCTTATCAACCACAGAAGAAAAAGATCTGCTGGTCTAAAGGATTTCTGTAATTTATTCTCATTGGCATTAACCATTTTCTTATTCTTTCAGGCATCAATTCTTTGTATGTTGTGCCCAACAACAAAAAGGTAGTAAAGGACAGTGCATCATTCAGTCAACAAATATGGGGCACCTGTTGAGAGCAAAGCATTATATTGGGCATGAAATAAAGAGAGAAAAGACATGATAATACAAATAATACCTTACCTTTTTTGAAGAGTTTTTAAAGACAAGCACAGTGATGAGTTTTATGTATTATCTCATTTAACTCTTACAAATGGCCCAGAGGGTCCATACCTTTTTTATGTCCATTTTACAGAATTAAAAAAATTGAAACAAAGAGAAACTAAGTAATTTGCACAAGGAAAACATGAGTAACAAATGGAAGACTTCAGAATGGATCTTACCTTAAAAATATAAATGAGAAGACAGACAACAGGATATGACAAAGAAATGCATAGGATTCAGAGTATAAAGAATGAGGTTCTCATACAGGCAGGAGGACCATTGTGAAATCCTTTCTATATACTGACTTTAAATGATTTTTTCTGTCTAATTTCTCATTTTTGAAAATGTTCAGATCTATAGAAAAGCAATTCAATAATAAATACATTGAACATTCATATATCTTTTACCTAGATTCACCTATCAAATATGGCCATATTTGCTTTTTCTGTTTTCTCTTTTAGAAGATAGGAAGATCCAAACAATATGTAGTATACATTCATAATTAAGTTCATTTTTTAAAAAGTCAAAATCATTAATACATACCTAAGAAAAAGGGCACTCTGTTATATACCATAATACAATTATCACATTTGGGAAATTTAACATTGATAAAATACTTTACCCACAATGTTGGCATATTTAAATTTTCACAGATGTCCCAATAATATTTTTTTTCTTTGGGTACTAGAGATTGAACCCAGGGTCACTTTACCACTGAGTTATATTCCCAGCCCTTTGTAGTTTTTGAGATAGGGTCTCACTAAGTTGCTTAGGTCCTTGCTAAATTGCCTCAGCAATTTGAAATTAATTGGTGAGATAATACTTGGATGCTGCCTTTTCCAAAAACTTTTTCATTGAGTAATTTAAGTATGAATATTTTTGTAGTTGCAAAACAAATTGAGGAGTTATGGAATAATAAGAGGTAGGTAAATAGTGTTAGCATGTAGCATTCTAATTATAATATCTTAGAATAGCAAAAGGAACATTATAGCCTGAGACCTGCACAGAGTCAGATATATCTAGACTATATGGCAAAGGTAGAAGAGGAGTTGAATATATCTCTAGGTCTATCAGGTAAGAAACTTTTTGTATGCTCTGCTAAATAAAAAGTTTGGGGGTTGGGTATTTAGCCCAGTGGCCGAACACTTGCCTAGAATTTAAGCAAGTGAGTGATATAAAAATAAATCTGTAATAAAAGTATTGTAGAATGACCACAGCTCCTGACCAGATAATATTCTTCTAGCTTTTTGTTTTCTTTTCTAAATTGAGTATCCTAAAATCATGTTTACTTGCCTTTCTATTCTATGGCAAATGGTATAGAAGGCAGATAGGAAGGGAGGCCTAAAGACAACTGTAATAGTTCAGGGGAGAGAGAGAGGAAACAAAAGTATTCGGGGTAATCTTTTTTAAGGGATAAAGAGCATAGGCTTGGTAAGCAGATATGAGACAGGATTGTGACTTGGTCATCGGTGTAAATGGTGGTACTGCTAGTGAAAGGGAATAGGTTTAGAGAGAAAAATGAATTCATGAGGTTCGATGCAGAAAATAATCTTCCAAAAGGTAAGAATCAAAGAAAATTAAATTCAACAAATCAAGGATAGTTGTAAACCATAAAATATTTCTGAGGCTTGGCCAGGAAGATAATGGAATGAAGACTGTCACAGCATACTGACTTAAAATTCAGAAATTAAGACTGTTCATTTTTAATTTATTTTTATTGTAAACAAATGGGACATATGTTGTTTCAGTTTGTACATGGAGTAACAGCATACCATTTGCATATTCATGTATTTACACAGTAATGATGTTTGAATCATTCCATTATTTTCCCTTCCCCCTACCCTTCCTACCTCTCTTTTCCCTCTATACACTCCCTCCTTCCTCCATTCTTGTCACCCTCCTACCTCCCATTAAGTGTCATCATCCACTTATCAGTGAGATCATTCCTCTTTTGGATTTTTGAGATTGGCTTATCTCACTTAACATAATATTCTCCAATTACATCCATTTGCCTGCAAATGCCATAATTTTATTTTTATTTATAGCTGAGTAATATTCCATTGTATATATATTTATATACCACAGTTTCTTTATCCATTCATCAAGTGAAGGGCATCTAGGTTGGTTCCATAATCTGGCTATTGTGAGTTGTGCCGCTATGAACATTGATATCTCTGTAGTGTGCTGATTTTAAGTCCTTTGGGTATAGACCCAGGAGTGGGATAGCTGGGTCAAATGGTAGGTCTATTCCAAGATTTCTAAGGAATCTCCACACTGCTTTCCAGAGTGTTGCACTACTTTGCAGTCCCACCAGCAATGTATGAGTGTACCTTTTTCCCCACATCCTCTCCTACACCAATTGTTGCTTGTATTTTTGATAATTGCCATTCTAATTGGGGTGAGATGGAATCTTAGTGTAGTTTTGACTTGCATTTCTCTTATTACTAAAGATGGTGAACATTTTTTCATATATCTGTTGATTGCTTGTATATCTTCTTCTGTGAAGTGTTTGTTCATTTCCTTAGCCCATTTGTTGATTGGGTTATTTGTATTCTTGGTGTAGAGTTTTTTGAGTTCTTTATATATTCTGGAAATAAGTGCTCTGTCTGAAATAGGAGTGGCAAAGATATGCTCCCACTCTGTAGGCTCTCTCTTCACATTGCTGATAGTTTCCTTTGCTGAGAGAAAGCTATTTAGTTTGAATCTATCCCAGTTATTGATTCTTGCTTTTATTTCTTGTGCTATGGGAGTCCTTTTAAGGAAGTGTGATCCTAAGCCAACAAGGTGAAGATGTGGACCTACTTTTTCTTCTATAAGATGCAGGTCTCTCGTCTGATTTCAAGGTCCTTGATCCATTGTGAGTGGAGTTTTGTGCAGGGTGAGAGATAGGGGTTTAGTTTCATTCTGTTGCATATGGTTTTCCAGTTTTCCCAGCACCATTTGTTGAAGAGGCAATCTTTTCTTCATTGCATATTTTTGGCACCATTGTCTAGTATTAGAAAATTGTATTTATTTGGGTTTGTGTCCATGTCCTCTATTCTGTACCATTGATCTACCTGTCTATTTTGGTGCCAATACCATGCTGTTTTTGTTACTATTGCTTTGTAGTATAGTTGAGGTTCTGGTATTGCAATACCTCCTGTTTCATTCTTCCTGCTAAGGATTGCTTTAGCTATTCTGGGTTTCTTATTCTTCCAGATGAATTTCATGATTGCTTGCTCTATTTCTGTGAGGTACGTCATTGGGATTTTAATTGGAGTTGCATGGAATCTGTATAGCACTTTTGGTAGTATGGCCATTTTGACAATATTAATTCCACCTATCAAAGAACATGGGAGTTTTTTTCCATCTTCTAAGGTCTTCCTTAATTTCTTTCTTCAGTGTTTTGTAGTTTTCATTGTGGAGATCTTTTACCTCTTTGGTTAGATTGATACCCAAGTATTTTATTTTATTTTTTTGAGGTTATTGCAAATGGAGTTGTTTTTCTCATTTCCCTATCAGCTGTTTCATTGCTTGCATATAAAAATTCTGTAGATTTATGCATGTTGATTTAATAGCCTGCTATTTTGCTAAATTCATTGGTGAGGTCTAGAAGTTTACTGGAGGAGGTTTTTGGATCCTCTATATATAGAATCATGTCATCTGCAAATAGTGACAGCTTAATTTCCTCTTTTCCTATTCATATCCCTTTAAATTCTTTAGTCTGCCTAATTGCTTGGGCCAGAGTTTCGATGTCTATGTTGAATATAAGTGGTGAAAGAATACATCCCTGTCTTGTTCCTGTTTTTAAAGGGAATGATTTCAGTTTCTCTCCATTAAGAATGATGTAGGCCATGGGCTTAGCATAAATAGCCTTTACAAATCAGGTATATTCCTACTATCCCTATTTTTTATATTTTTTTGAGTGTGAAGGGGTGTTGTGTTTTGTCAAATGCTTTTTCTACATCAATTGAAATAACCATATGATTCTTATCCTTAAGTCTATTGATATGATGGATTGCATTTATTGATTTATGAATGTTCAACCACCCTTGCATTCCAGGAATGATCCCCACTTGATCGTGGTGCACAATTTTCTTAATATGTTTTTGGATACATTTTGCCAATATTTTGTTAAGGATCTTTGCATGTATATTCATCAAGGATATTGGTCTAAAATTTTCTTTCCTTGATGTGTCTTTTCCTGGTTTGGGTATGAGGGTGATATTAGCTTCATAGAATGAGTTTGGTAGGGTACACTCCTTTTCTATTTCCTGGAATACTTTGAGAAGTATTGGAATGAGTTCTTCTTTGAAGATCTTGTAGAACTCAGCTGAGAATCTGTCTAGTCTTGAGCTTTTCTTGGATGGTAGATTTTTAATGGCTTCTTCTATTTCATTGCTTGATATTGATATGTTTAAATCGTGTATGTCCTCCTGGTTCAGTTTAGGAGGAGCATATGTCTCTAGAAATTTGTCAATATCTTCGATACTTTCTATTTTGTTGGAATAGAGATTATCAAAGTAGCTTCTCATTATGTTTTGTATCTCAGTGGTGTCTGTTGTGATATTTCCTTTTGCATCATATATTTTAGTAATTTGAGTCTTCTCTCTCCTTCTCTCTGTTAGTAGGGCTAAGGGTTTATCTATTTTTTTTTTTTTTACTTTCAAAGAACCAACTTTTTGTTATGTCAATTTTTTCAATAGTTTCTATTGTTTCAAGTTCATTGATTTCAGCTCTGATTTAATTATTTCCTGTCTTCTACTACTCTTGCTGTTATTCTGTTCTTTTTCTAGGGCTTTGAGCTGTAATGTTAGGTCATTTAATTGTTGACATTTCATTCTTTTCTGGAATGCGCTCCATGCAATGAATTTTCCTCTTAGTACTGCTTTCATAGTGTACCAGATATTTTGATATGTTGTATGAACATTCTCATTGACCTCTAAGAATTTTTTAATCTCCTCCCTGATGTTTTTTTGTTATCCATGTTTCATTCAATAGCATATTATTTAGTCTCCAGGTTTTGGAGTAATTTCCTTTATTTACATTATCATTGATTTCTACTCTCAGTCCATTATGATCTGTCAGAACACAAGGCAGTTTCTCTATTTTTTTTTTTTTTTTTTGCATTTCCTAAGGGTTGCTTTGTGGCATAACATATGGTCCAATTTCGAGAAGGTTCCATGTGCTGCTGAGAAGAAAGTGTATACCTTCATTGATGGATGGAATATTCTATATATGTCTATTCAGTCTAGGTTATTGATTGTGTTATGGAGTTCTATGGTTTCTTTGGTTGGATTTTGATTGGAAGATCTATCTAGTGGTGACAGCAGTGCATTAAATTCACTCAGAATTATTGTTTTGTGGTCTATGTGATTCTTGAAATTGAGAAGGATTTGTTGGATGTACAGGGATGTACCATTGTTTGGAGCATAAATGTTTACTATCATTAAGTCTTCCTGATTTCTGGTTCTCATAAGCAGTATGAAATGTCCTTGTTTATCCCTTCTGATTAACTTTGGTTTGAAGTCCACTTTATGTGATATAAGGATGGAAACCCCCAGTTTTTTACAGAGTCCATGTGCATGGTAGGTTTTTTCCCATCCTTTCACCTTTAGTCTGTGGATGACTTTTTCTATGAGATGACTCTCTTGCAGGCAGCATATTGTTGGGTCTTTCTTTTTAATCCATTCTGCCACTCTATGTTTTTTGATTGAGGAGTTTAGGCCATTAACATTCAGGGTTATTATTAAGAAATGATTTGTATTCCCAGTGATTTGGCTTATTTTTCATTTTTAAGTTGGCTTGGTTTCTCATTTGAGTGGTTTTTCTCTAAGGTAGTTCCACCCTTTGCTGATCTCCATTGTTGTTTTTCATTTCCTCCTCATGGAATATTTTGTTGAGAACATTCTGTAGTGCAGGCTTTCTATTTGTAAATTCTTTTAACTTTTGTTTTTCATGGAAGGATTTTATTTCATCTTTAAATCTGAAGGTTAGTTTTGCTGCGTATAGGATTCTAGGTTGGCAGCCATGTTCTTTCAGAGTTTGAAATATGTTAGTCCCAGCCCTTCTAGCTTTTAGAGTCTGGGTTGATAGGTCGGCTGCTATCCGTATTGGTCTCCCCCTATATGTAATCTGATGCTTTTCTCTCACAGCCTTCAAAATCCTATCTTTATTTTGAATGTTAGGCATTTTCATTATAATGTGCCTTGGTGTGGATCTGTTGTGATTCTGTGCATTTGGTGTTCTGTAAGGCTCTTGTATTTGATTTTCCATTTCATTCTTGTGGTTTGAGAAATTTTCTGATATTATTTCATTGAATAGGTTGTTCATTCCTTTGGTTTGTATCTCTGTGCCTTCCTCAATCCCAATAATTCTTAAATTTGGTCTTTTCATGATGTCCCATAATTCTTGGAGATTCTGTTCATGATTTCTTACCATCTTCTCTTTTTGGGCAACTTTATTTTTCAAGATTAAATACTTTGTCTTCATTGTCTGAGGTTCTGTCTTCCAAGTGCTCTAGTTTGTTGGTGATGCTTTCCATTGAGTTTTTTATTTGGTTTATTGTCTCCTTCATTTCAAGGATTTCCATTTGGGTGTTTTTTTTTTTTTTTTTTTTTTTTTTTTTTTTTTTTTTTAGTATCTCTATCTCTTTGTTGAAATGATCTTTTGCTTCCTGCAGGTGCTCTTTCAGCTTATTGTTATTATCATTCTTTGCCTGCATTTGCTCTCTTATCTCATCCTTTGCTTCACAAATCATCTTAATCATGTATAATCTGAAGTCCTTTTCTGACATTTATTCTAACATACTGTCATTGGATTCTATTACTATAGAATCTAGATTTGTTTGGATCATTTTCTTCCCTTGTTTTTTCATGTTGTTCATGTATCTTCCCCTGTAGCGCTGCAGATTTGGGGTATTGCAGATTTCCCTCTATAGGCTTATAGTGGCCCTATATGTTTCCAAAACCCTTTCTTTAAGGGGAGATCAATATTAGCAGTGCCCAAATCAGACACTGTGCAATCCCAGACCAAATAGCCCCTATGGGGACAATAACAAATTTGTCATAATAAATAAAATGAGTTCAAATGTTATCTTCAGTAAAACAAACAGGTTTACAATAATGTCTGCATTTTCTAATGGAGGACAAAGAGGATGTAGAGGGATGAAGAATTTTTCTGTTAATGGGATAATAAAAGAATATACAGAAGTTCTTGAAAATAGAAAGAGTGAAAGTGTAATCAAAGGAATCGGATGTTAGCATGTAAATAAGAGAGAAAGTGACTCTGAGGGAACAAGTAAACAAAAGGAAAATAAAGCAAGAAATGTAAAGAAATAAAAACTTGAATATTTTTTAAATGAGAAATTAGAAAATCTACTGTGTAACAGTCATATACTAATGAAACCTCTCAGTGTTCAGTTGACTGATGTATGAGAGGTACCTGACAATGAGCTTCAAGCCTCCAGCAGGCATCTCAGGATGGGATTTGCCCCACCCCGAAGATTGGAGATATGGCTTCCAGGATTATCCAAGATGGCTGCTCTGACTTCCAAATGTGTTGGCAAATAGGGAGCTGCAGCTCAGGGGTGGACGTGGTCAGCTGGAGGTCCTGGAGACAGGATGCAGTTGGTCCGGCAGGGGTCCTGGAGGTCCGGTGTGTTTGCTGTGGTTGTGGGATCCAGGAGGCCGGGTGCAATAAGTCATTCTGCATTCCCGGTGATAGGGTGCAGTCTATTGGTTTCAGGGTCCTGGCGCCAGGGAGCAGTCAGTTGATGTGAGGGCCCCAGCAACAGGGAGTGATCAGTTTGGCTGAGGGATCCTGTAGACTGGACTCACTCAGTCCTGCCAGGGGTCCTACAGGGCCTGGCTGTTGACTCAAAATGGCAGCAGCCACTTGTAATCAAACCTGCAGATACTGTCACAGTGAACTTCCAGGCAGCAGCAGGCAGCTGGTTCTCCACTGGTGGTCTGCGGTCAGTCTGCTGCCAGCTGTCGGACGATCGAGAGGTGAACCTCAGGCTTTTGGTGATGGATAGGGTTAAGGCAGGCGATGGACAGGCAAGAGGCAGGCAAATGGCTGATGATAGATGCCTGACAGTGAGCAATCTGCTCTCAAAAAAGGCATTGATATGCTGGCAGATTGCAGGTGATCACAGCAGACAAATGAGGTAAAGTGCAGGGGATCAATAAGCTGCTAAAACTGCCTCACTGAGAAACAGATATCCTCTGCTTGAATCTGCCGTTGCGGAGCGACAAGGAACACAGCCTCCCTCTAGTCCGCCATCTTAAATTCCATTAAGAGTGTTTTAAAACTGAACTAAAACTTTTTTTTTTTTTTTTAAGACCCAAGATACTGGAAACCTGGCTTACTTCTTTTGATACCCTTATTCCATGCTGTCTCTAGAAAACACTACTTAATAGGCCCAAAGTATCCCAACAGAGTTTTTAGAAAGCTATTTTAATACAAATTCTAAATGGCTGTATACCATTGGTCAAGTCACTTCACTTCTCTTGACTTTGGTTTTCACATCTATACAACCTAGAGAATGACACCATACCTTATCTTCTTCATAGTGTTTGTGCAACTGTCAAGATAATGCATGGAAATGTAATTTAAATTCTAAATTGCTATATGGATGTAATTTATTACACAGTTTGGGAAATGAAATTCTAAATCTACCTCTTGGGCCTTTGGAATTAGAAATAGAACTGAACAGAATATTAACAGACAAGTTCTGCCAGACTTAATGTTGTGTGGACAGAAACTATTAGCCTATGGCCTTATAATACCACAGAGTGTTAGGATTACTTAAGAAACCACATATGCATTCCTCAAATAAGACTCTTCTTCCTTCACTTCTCCAGTATTTCTTTCAGTGACTTTTAGGGTTCAGCTTTTGCCCTGAAAAGCTGATGTACAGTAGAACTGGTATAAAGTAGAACTTTTCCAAATTTCATTGGTAGACTGAGTGGAAACCATTGACATTGTTTAACCACCTCCACCAAAGCAAAAATTTATTTACATGATTTATTTCTCTCTTTCCCCTTCTTTCCCTCTCTCTTGGTCACTCTCATTTCTCCTCTTCATCTTTATTGGCACTCATAGAGTTCTGAGCAAGCATCCAACAATAAATGATGATCTCCCAAATATATAATTTCTGTCTTGGTAAATGTGAAAGGAAATGTGAAGGAATCCACAGAGACAGCTGCCATATTTGAGGATGGCTCCAGAGAGGATGACATTGATGGTGTT